>NW_005370529.1:87111-105293 GCF_000412655.1 Myotis brandtii
TGGAAGTTTTATGAGAATGGATCTTAAATGTTCTCACCACACACAAAGAAAGGTAATTATGTGAGGGAATGGAAGTGTCAACTGGCCTTATTGTGCTAATCATTCTGTAACATGCACCTCTGTGAACATCACATTGTGTACCTTAAACTTATGTTATATCTCAATAAAGGTGAAAAAAAAAATGGGCCTTAGCAGAATATCTCATCCCCGCATTCAGAGTAGCTCATCAGATAATTATGTAATGTTTTTAATGTGACAGGCACTGTGCTGGATGTTGGGGATCCAGAGACAAAGAAGATATATGAGGAGCCTCTAAATTCATAAATGAGTGTTCTATATCTAATCAGTTTTCATGTTTAAAAATCTGTTGAATCACTTCTATTTTCTCCATCCCCTCTTGAAAGCCTTGCCATCCTTTCGATGGAGACCTTCTTTGTGCTCTGTACTTAGGGCAGCACTATACTCTCTCAGTCATGGTCAGGTGGGTCTCTCTCCTTTGAACATCTTATTTAAGAGATTGTGAGGAAAAGACCAGCATCATTTTCTTTTCTGCATCTCCGTTGCTCCTATCAGGGAGTGTGTGTTCAGAAGAAATACTTTAAATGATGAATCTCAAGGCTATTGTCTGTCATACCCTTTTTTATTCAGTGTTCTTCCAAAGTTGGGGCAGAGGCCTGACTTCAGAAGGAATTGTCTGGTAAAGGAGACCTTGAAGCCAGGAGAGGGGTGTGTGGGCAGGGCCCCACTCTGCCTCTGATTGGTACTTGATGTGAAGCCGCTATCAGCTTTATCCACAAAATTGTCTCACATATACTGTGGAAAGGGGGTGATAAGACACAGCTAAGCCCAACCATGATTTATTATTGTTTTCATACATAGATTCATCTGACAAGCATTTATTGACCATCAATGGTACAAGAAGCTTTTCCCATGAGGCTTTGCATACCATATCTCAGTGGTGCCTAATGAAATGCTCGTTTTCCACTCAATACACCCTCTGCTTTTCATCCCTGTGCTCTTTCCTCTTCTTGGCAGGCACCAACCCCTATCCATCTTTTCTGCTTCCTTTTTGGTTTTATTTCCTGAATGCTTAGGTTTTATTCAAACTTCTCAATTGTTATCTCCTCTGTAAAGACTTTTCTAGGCCCTCTGCCCTCCAACTGAAGTAGAGCACTTCATTTCTTCTCTTCAGTGGCATTCCTTCAAATGTGCCACTATTGACCTGCAAGTCTTTCTTCCTACTAAGTGCCCAGGAGGTCTGCAAGAGCTGGAGCTCCCATTGTACCTAGCATTTGTTTTCTATTTTATTCAATCTGTAATATGTTGTTTAGTTAAAGTAGACAAAAAAAAATTCTGCCTTATACAGATATATAGTTGGAAAATGATGAAATATTTCAATAGTGTTTTCAGAAAATTGTAGACATTTTTCTTTGCCACTACATTAAAACTCAATGCATGGTAGTTTCTTAAAGTTTAGTTGCATTGTGGAATCTGGAACCATTTTAATAAACATTTTGTACTCAGTTATATTAAAATTCATGAGTGTATCTTTCACTTTAATTGGATATTTTCCCCCTGTATGGTTTTGTTACACCATGCATTGGCCATTTGGAACATATTGGTCCATTGACTTATACAGATATTTCAAATATTATCACATTTCATTCCAAAATTCAAATAATCACATCAGTCATTATCACCACTAATCCAATCAGGAAAGAGTTATGTATTGAGAAGCTTTTAAGCTTATGGTGGTGGACATTTTCCAACATTCTAATTTTTTATCAAAAGCTTGAATTTATGACTGGCAAAAGGTATCAATTGTGCCCATGAAGTGACAGCCTCACTTCATTCATTATTAAGAAGGTATCTGCCAAACACACAGGTTAAAGTAACAGTAGTGTAAGCCATTCTTCCAGTAAAACTAGAAAAAGTAGCTGGTATAGCTTACAACTCAGTTGCATAACTACTTTTCCTTGAGACAACAATTATACTTAAGTATATAACAGAGACACTTTATGCACATTACCCGTTCAGTCATGGAATAGAAAAAAATGTGTATTCAGGGTTTTAAACTTAATAAAGTAAAAAAAAAATACCAGCTTCTTTAAGGGTATTCTTAACTGAAGTTTACTTTTATTAAAACTTTGTTCATGGCAATAAAGATTATAATGACTATCAGTCCAATTTGGTTTCAATGGCTTGATATGTGAGGAGGCACCCAAAATTTTACCCACAGTGGTTTTGACACCATCAATCCAAATGTTAATATAGTGAAAATGGCAATAATATCTTAGCATTATGGTGAAAACAATTTTTATCTTGTGGACCCTCTCAAAGGGTCTTAGAGATCCCCAGGGGTCGTTGGATACTTTGAGAACCACTGATCTACAGGGTCGGTTTCTGTATTTCTTTACCTTTATATATTCATCTTCACTAAGGGCGGAAAGATCTGTTTTACTATTTCTATACTGAAGATTTGGTGGGAGAAACCAATATATTTTTCTTGATTTCACTACTTACTGCAATATCATTTTTTTAAAATTAACTTTTAATTCAATAGAATCCAGGTAACTGTGGAGAGGACCACAGAGCTGACTGATAGATTGATTGGGTGCCTGAGGCACAGGGAAGAGAGAAGAAACAAGAGTGGGGTGAGGACAAGCATTCTTTCAAAACAAAAAAAAATATGAGAATGAAAGAGAGAAGAACTAGGGAGAAAAATCAGGAAGGGGAAGAAAAAGAGAGATAATAAGAGTAAAGAAAATAAGACAAAGAGGAGAGGGGCTCCTGGGGTGAGAGAGGATGATGCATTCTGTTAGAAGGGCTCTGAGTCAGGAGATCTGGGTTCAGCAGGACCACATCTAGCCTTGATCTCTGCAAAAGTCAACATCCTCTCTGGGTCTCATGTTTTCCCTTCTGCAAAATGAGAGGGCTGAAGGGGAAGGAACGATACTGGAGGCAGACAAGAATATCCACAGATGGGCTCCAGGAGTCCCTGCACTTTCAAAATTTTGAGCAAAATCTTGTGTGCCCCTGGGTTTAAATTTTTTTTAGGTCAGGGAGTGGGTTGTTTTTGTCAGTTACTCAAATGTCTCTTTACCACACTAGATGAAGAACCACTGACTTGGGTGGTTTACGATCTTTTCTAATCCTAAAACTTTATGATTCTTGCATGGAAGGAACCCTGTAAGCTGATACTAAAATCATTTTCTGGCCTCAGAGGTTCACTCTCATTGTCTTTGACTGAGCAAATTCAACATGAAGTTATGGCCTCTATAATGATTGGTTTTTACCCCCCTATATAGGAAAAAAATAAAAGGAGCAGCAATCCTTGGGAACCCTCCTGAACCCTGTCCCACTGCAGTGCCCAGGTGAGAAATCAATCCCTGGGACCCCTGAGCAGAGCGGCATGGTGTTCTTGCAAACAGAAAGGGCTTCCTGTGTGTGCCAGAGCCTCAGCTCCTCTGCTCTCAGCTTGTTGACTTGGTCCCGGGGAAGGAGCAAAGCAGGCCAAGTCCAATGAATGGCCGGCAGTGGAAAACCAGTGCTGCTGTCTGCTGGCAGACAGGGCGGCCGACGCCACACTTGGTCAGCTCCCCCCAAGCGGCGTTCCTTCCCCTGCCATGGCTGGCTTTGGCAGGCGCTACCAGGCCTGAGAATGCAGGAAGTTTTGGGTCACGGTGACATCTAGTGCTGATGCCAGATGAAATATGCTCTGGAGGCTCTCCAGGGTCACATGGGGTGTGGAGCAAGAGAAGGCAGGGCTGCTGTTGCATGCTGACAAAGTGGATTTTGGCTCCACAATGGCCCCCAGGGAGGAGGAGAGGAGGAGGAGGGAAAGGGGCAGGGAGGAGGCAAGGCAGTGGCATGAGAGTGGACAATAAGGAGAATCAGTCCTGTTTTATTTTAATCCCCTGTAGTCTTTCAGGAAGCCACTCGCTCCTGGAGGTGGAGGCAAACACCCAAATCTGTGGCAAAGAAATGCAAGGAAAGGTTTTTGTGTTTTTGTTGTTTATATGGCAGGATGGGTATGTTTCTGGCTTGATACATGCTGGGCCTCATAGTTGGATAAAAGCTCTATAATGCGTGTGGCTTGACTTGATGTTCCTTCAGTAGCGCAACAGTTCAAAAATCAAAAAAAGTAGACAATGGATGCTCAGGGTTCTGCTACTTTTTGCCCCTTCAGCCACTCGCTGGGAAAATAAGGTCTTTGCTCTTTCCTTCCTGCTGAATTCTCACTTCACTTTGTTCTTACAAGTTGGGTTATCTAGTCCTGTTCTTCTGATCCCCAAACTCCTAGAGGAGGCTCAGCTGTACCCAAATGAAGCCTCTACCAGAATGCCAATGATGGACACCTATCTTTTGTCCCACGCAGACCCATGGTACCCTAAAACAACCCCTTTGCCTTGGTCTGGGCAGAGGGAAGGGGCTTGGCTGCTTCTGCTTTCAAGAGTCAGGAACAGAGGCCTAAAATGGAAACAGCTGAGAAGAAAGAAGCCAAATGAAAAACAAGATCCAGCTGGTGGAGGTCAGGCCTGATAAGCAGGCTGACCACAGGCTTGAAAAAGAGGTCAGGCCCCAAGAGCTGAGCTTGAGCAGTGAGGAGTGTTTTTGCCAAGGGAAGATGATGGCCTGTGAGGTAAATGGGCTATGTTCCCTTATCCCACACCCGGCTTAAGTTAGCTTCGTGAGGCCTTGCCGGTTTCCCCTCCATTCTCTACTGAAGACCGAATTACTCAGGCTTAGCTGAAAGAGGGATGGGAAGGGTATGTCTGAGCGTCAACAGGAGAGGTGTTATAGGGGAAGATAAAAGATAATTGGAAGGACAGCTCCAATTTCACCTCCTCCAAGAACCTTTGCCAAATCGCTCCTCCTGGGTCTTGGCTCCACCTCTGAACCCCACTTTATTGACTTCATATTTTATTTCTAGTAGGTATCTCTAACTGTTATATAATAAATTGCTTCGTAATGGTAGTGACTAATATTTGTATGGTGTATGTCCACGAGAAAATTTTCTTGCTTTGCAAATTATAACTCAATTTTTCTTTCTCTATAATGACCCTGAGAAATAGCCAGAAGAGTTACTGATAGTCTGCTTAGATAGAGCCAAGTGGTACAGAGAGCACAGACCTGGATTCCATCAGATAAGGCTTTGAATATAGCTCTGCCATTGGCTGAGTGTGTGAGCTGGGACAGCTCTGTGCCCTCTTATTTGTTGGTGGAGTCACTGTAATTTCCACCAAGAGCCATGTTTTTGGTAAAAGAAAATTCGGCCCTGCATACCCAGAAAAAAGATTATTTTGGTGGTACCATATTTTGACCAACATACTATTTGGAACTTTGAGCAAATGCCATGAATTTCTAGCATCAAAACAACTTTATTACAAAGTTTCTTTTAGACATTTGAAGGCAGTGAACTCTGCCAGGCTTCGCATCACAGCTCTCCTTGGCAACCATGCCTTTGGGTCATTACTGCTCCTCTAGGCACATCCCTGTCCGGCTTTGAATCCTCTCCCTTTTCCCTTCTGAGTATCGCCCCTTCCAGCCCTTTGTGGTGCCCCCTTGGAGCTTTCCCGTCCATGCCCACAGTCTCTCCATTTTCAGGCTCTTTAGAGTCCTTTCCCTGTCTTCTGCCCTAACTGAAACCTGGTTTCCCAAGATAGGGCAAGAACTCTAAAGAGACTGAAAATAGGAGAGACTTCTCCAAAGGTTCCTTTACATGGGTTTCCAGAATATCTTTTAGCTTTTTAAAAAAAAAACCATCTTAACTATTTTTATTTATTTACTTTTCTTTCTTTTCTTAAGTTTTATTAAGAAATATTCAAAATACAACATTGTATATGTTTAAGATGTGTAGCATGATGGTTTGATTTACATATATCCTGAAATGATTATCACAATACGTTTAGCTAAGATCCATCATCCATATAGATAAAGTAAAAGGAAAAGAATAAAAATATTCTCCTTATGAAGAAAAGTCTTGGAATCTACTCACTTAACTTTCCTATATGTCATATAGCAGTGTTAGCTGTAGTTACTATGTTGTATGTTATATCCCTTGTACTTATTTATCTTATAACTGGAAGTTTTTACCTTTTGACCACCTTCTTCCAATTAGCCTTCCTCCAACCCACCCACCTCTACTAACCACAAATCTGATCTTTTTTTTTTTTTGTACGGTTTTGGTGGTTATTATTTTTTATATATGTATTCCAGAGATAAGTGAAATTATACAGTAAGTCTTTCTCTGACTTGTTTCACTTAGCATAAAGCCTTCAAGGTCCATTTATGTTTTCACGAGTGATAGAATTTCCTTGTTTTTTAATGACTAAATAATATTCCATTGTATATAACATAACATTTTTATCCATTCAGTCACTAATAGACACTTAGGTTGTTTTAATGTCTTGGCTATGGTAAATAATGCTGTTCTGAACATGGGGTTCAAAAATATTTTTGAATTAGTGTTTTAATTTCCTTTGGTTATATTTCAGAAGTGAAATTGTTGGAGAATATGGCACCTCTATTTTTAAACATTTAAAAAATATATTTTTTCATTGATTTCAGAGAGGGAGAGAGAAAGAAATGTCAGTGATGAGAGAGAATCATTGATCAGCTGCCTCCTGCACACCCCCTCTGGGGATCAAACCTACAACCAGCCATATGTCCTGACCAGGAATCAAACCATGACTTCCTGGTTCATGCTCAACCACTGAGCCACATCAGCTGGACCTATTTTTAAATTTTGAGAAATATCTATACCAACACATTTTTCTTATCTTACCCTGAAGTTAGAGTAATGTGACATTTCCCATATCTATACTATGTTGCTTCCAATTCATTATTTCCCTTCAATTGCCTGTTTCTCTTAAAGAAGCACGCTATTTGACTATACCATTTAATCCTCCACATTCTACTCCCACAATGCCCCTATCAACCATGACCCTCAGTCTCTCTACACATTTGCTGAACACTTAGGCACATGACTTGCAGTTCTATTTCCTTCCCTAAATCCCTAAATTCTGTGTGATCAATATCCAGAGTACCACTATCCAATCCCTTGACTTTCACAAATTTCAGATGTCATTTTCTGACCATAAATCTCTATCATCTCATCTTTCATTACCTTCATGTGTTGTTCTTATGTTTTTGAGATAGCTTGTGTTGTCTATGTCTCCCTTCCCTTACCTAACAGTCCTCTGTTTTCCCGTTCCTCCTGTTCAGCCTAGATGGCCATTCTGTTGGTATCATAAATCCCTCTCAGGTCATTCACATTCTGAATAAACTCCAGCCTCTATTTTCTCTGCTCCTGCACTTAGACCACTGAGTCAATTGGGGAAATTATGCCACCACATGTACTGGAGCCACTATAAATTCATGATTCCAATCTCAGTGTGGTCCTCAGTGAACCCTATACGATATACCTTTTATGTCTCCAAACTTTGATCCCTACAACAGACATTTAAGAATGTTCTAGCCCAGCTGGTGTTGCTCAGTGGTTGAGAATTGACCCATGCGCCAAGAGGTCACAAGTTTGATTCCTGGTGAGGCCACATGCCTGGGTTGCAAGCTCAATCCCCAGTATTGAGGTGGGTATGCAGGAGGCAGCTGATAGATGATTCTCTCTCATCATTGATGTTTTTATTTCTCTCTCCCTCTTCCTCTCTCTGAAATCAATTAAAACATATTTTAAAAAATTAAAAATTCCCTCAAACATACCTTCTTTATTATTCATTTAATCAAATGTATTGGGGTGACATTGGTTAATAGGATCATATAGGTTTCAAGTGTACATTTCTATGATACATGATCTGCATATTGCAATGTATTCCCACCACACAAAGTCAAATCATCTTCTGTCACCATATTTTTGCCCCCCCCTTTTGCTTTCTAATACGTCTATTACAAATATTGCTTTTTTTCTGTTGAGTTACTTTATTAATCACTACCTTTGCAATAACATGTAGACTTGAAAGCAAAGCAACATCCTTTTTTTTTTTAGACATTCCATGCATTAGCCTTTTCTTTCCTCTGCTGACTCATACTGCCTTTCTTTCATTATTTCAAATTAGTAAGGTCATTGTTCATTTTCCCACATTCAGAAAATCATAAAATACCAGTATGGTCATTTAACACAAACTTACTTTAAAGGGAAAGATGAGCATATTACTACAAAGATTTTACTTAATAGATAATATAATTTTAAGATATTCTCTAATTTGTTGACTATCTCTGATTTACAACTCAAGTTATATAATTTCTGAATATGGAAACATTTATTTTTATTTTTCTAAGGAATCAGCCAACCTTTGATTAACTGAGGAAGATAACATTTTCATAATGTAGTATTCTTTTCTTACTTTCTTGAAAAAAAAAAGGGGGAATTTCATAGAATCATAAGGTCTTATGGTAGCAGGAGATTTTATAGGCCATTTATAGCAACTGCCCTGGAATCCCCTCTGCCATATGCTCTCCAAAGTCATCTATCTCCTGTTTGAATACTTTGTGTGATGGGATGTCACCACCTCACTTCTACTGTATTCACCCAGGGGTAAACCTGATTGTTGCCTATTCATCTAAATGTATCCCTCTAAGTCACCAGCAGGCTGCTGGCTTGTGAAATATGGGGCTTTATTTATGTCTGAACAGTAGTTTCCCTGAAAACTGAACCTCTGGAGAGTGTTCTCAGCAATCGGAGCCAGTGTGCGATTGTTTAGACTGTCTGGTAGCAAGGTGGGCTGACTTCATTTGAGGCTGGAGGCAGGGGCAAGTTGACAGCAGCTTTCATAATATGAAGATTCCTGGCCAGCTGCTTGCTAGAAAGAGAATTTTTTAAGTAGGCTTAGGTTTCCAGATGTCTACCTCAAAAGTATATGATTGCCAATGGGGAGGATTAAAAAAGGAAAATATGTAATATGTAAATCAATTATTCTTTTTCACTGATGACTTTTTACTTAACATTTGGCAGCACAGTTTTTATAAATTTTATTTCTTAGACTCTGTCTTTCTTTTTTTGTTTTAGAACAGCTGTCCGGAATGCTGATAGACTCACAAGTTTTCTTAGTATAATTTTATGCACTTCCTTTTTCACTAGTTGGTTCACACATTATTCCTTATATTCAAAAATCTTTCTGTTTCTGCATTCTGTAGAATAACATAATTACAGACCATAATGTTAACAGTCAAATACTAAAAACCCAAGATTTATGGTATGTTGTGAATGGCATAGTTTGCTTAGGTATTTCCATATTATTATAAGAAAAACTTCCATAAAAAATAGCACCTTTAAAAGTTTGAGTCCCAGAGAGGTGGATTAATATTTTAAGATATCAATATGTTTTTTCTTTCTCCCAGTGTTTCCATCTCCACTCCCTCTCTCTGCACCCCCATAGTGTAGTTCACCCTTATGATGAGAAAGACAACTTTTTTTTATATATATATGAGCTGGTGTCTAGGCATTTTACAAGATGATAAACCTATTCACACCCAGAGTCTTGACATTTATATAACATTTATTTATTTATTTATTTATTTATTTATTTATTATTGAATTTATTGGGATGACACTGGTTTGCAAAATCATACAGGTTTCAAGTGTACAACTCAATAAAACATCATCTGTATACTGCATTGTGCACTCATTGCCCCAAGAAAAGTCTCTTTCTGTCTGTTCCCATTTCCCCACTTTGTCTACTTCCACCTAACCTCCACCCCCTTTCCCTCTGGCAATGACCACACTGTTGTCTATGTCTATGTATTTATATATATACTAGAGACCCGATGCATGAAATTCATGCAAGAGTAGGCCTTCCTTCCCCCAACTGCTAGCACTGGCTTCCCTCTGGCACCCAGGACCCAAGCTTCCCTTACATCCCCTGCTTTGTCCGGAAGGATGTAAGATCTATTAGCATATTACACTTTTATTATTATAGATGTGTGTGTGGGTGTGTGTGTGTGTGGTGTGTGTATAGATATATACATATATACACATATTCTTTTGCTTAATCCCTTCACCTTCTTTCACCCGGTCCCCCAACCCCCCTCCCCTCTGACAGTTTTCAGTCTATTCCATGTATCTATGCCTCAACTTAGAGTTAAGCCCCTGAAAAGTTAGTGACCTTCACCCCAACCACCTTGTAAGTCTTATATGCTCTCTCTTTCCTGCTTACTTGTGACCTGGGTTGGAGGATGGCCCTCCAAAGCACCTCCCTCCCTCCTTTCTTGCTTCTGGGATCTATAAGTAATAAATCCTGTGACTGCTTTGTGTGTGTGTGTGTGTGTGTGTGTGTATTGAAACTGCCTTCAATAGAAATGACCCTATAGGTTTCCCTTTCCCCAAGTGGGAGCAGAATGCTGAGGAAACTACCTGCAGACCCCGCCTGAGTGAGTGGCTTGTGCCCCTCATCCAGCAGGTCATAATCTGCATATTCTTAATTCAGTACACCAGCTCCATCTTCTCAACAGAACTCTGTATCTGATTGCCTCAGGGGAGGCAGTGAAGGGCTGAATTCAGAAATAGCCTACTTGTCTCTCTGACATTTGTTATGGAAAAGCCTGAGCCCTCAGGGGAATTTTGAGAATTTTGTGGAGAAGGTAAAAGGTTGGTATTTAAAGGTATAGACAAAGTGTGTTTGGCCAGAAGCAAGCAGAGAAAAGAGCAGAGTATTCCTCTGGGAACTGTGTGTGAGTGAGGGTGAGGGCTGGGGGTAGGAGAGAGAGAGAGTTAGAGAGAAAGAGAGAGAGAGAGAGAGAGAGAATGAGAATGAATGTGACTCAGAGAGCTCTGTAGTCCAGAGAGAAGGATCTTAATCCCTGCTTCCCTGTAATGCTGATGTAGCAGTAACTAGATCACACAGAGGAAATGGCTGCCTCATCCATGGAATACAATGTGAAATTGATATGTAGCAGCCTTGCAGGAAAATTCCCTTTCCCCAAGAGTGACAAGGAAACCATGGGAAGTACCAGATATTTTGGGCCATGCAACACTGGAGAATGGACAGCAATTTGTGTGGAGCTATGACTAAGAATCATTGTAAATATGTTCCCACCTTGCTGCTGCATATGCAATCCTACCTTCGGCATAGCTTTGGAGGAATGGGGATAGAGGATGAGTCTTAGGAAGAACTCAGGATGTTTGTCCACCAATTCAGCAGAATATAAACTTAGGATAGAAATATTACACTCAATTATAGAAAATAAATGTTTATAGTACATCAAAGTGTGTGATCTAAGGGGCATAATTGCTATACAGTCAAGAACTATTTTCCTCACTTCAAAATTAAGGAAACATCTATACCAGTGGTTCCCAAACTTATTTGGCCTACTGCCCCCTTTCCAGAAAAAATATTACTCAGCGCCCCCCTGGAAATTAATTTTTTAAAAATTTTAATAGCAATTAAACAGAAAGATATATGTATTAATGTTTCTACCTTTTTCGTAAAATATAGTAAAGAAAGGTGTAAATTAGAAACATTGAAGTTTGAAATTATGAAACTATTTATTGAACTCAGAATAGAAAGGTAATACAAAAAAAGTTAAAACAAATGCACCTGTGGCCATCACCGCCCCCCTGGATCACTGCAGCGCCCACCAGAGAATCACTGATCTATGCTAATAAAAGGGTAATATGTTCATTAGACCAGGAGATTGGACATCTTCTGACCGTCTGACTTCCTTCCAGACAAAGCCACGGTGGTGGGGGCCAAGGCAGAGGCAATTAGGGGCCATGAGGCCGGCAGGGGAGGACAGTTGGGGGCCATGAGGCTGGCAGGGGAGGGCACTTGGGGGCCATGAGGTGGCAGGGGAGGGCAGTTGGGGGCCATGAGGTGGCAGAGGAGGGCAGTTGGGCACCATCAGGCCAGCAGGGGAGTGGTTAGGTGGCGATCAAACTGGTAGGCAGGCAAGCGGTTAGAAGCCAGCGGTCCGGATTGTGAGAGGGTTATCGGACTGCTGGTTTAGGCAGTCGGACATCCCCCAAGGGGTCCCAGATTGGAGAGGGTGCATGCCGGGCTGAAGGACCCCCCCCCCATGCATGAATTTCGTGTACCAGGCCTCTAGTTTACATATAATAAAATACATCCTTTTAGTACACAGTTCTGTGAGTCTGGGCAAACATTTTGTCTTAACAATAAGGAACAACTCTCTCCTATAAATTCCCCAGTGCTCCTTGTGCTTAATTCCTCTCCCCTGGCAACTATTGATCCGTTTTTCATCCCTATAACTTTACTTTGCAAGAATATCACATAAATGGAATCATAAACTATTGAAGCCTTTTGAGTCTAGCTTTTTTGACTTAGAATAATGCATTTATATTCATCCAAATTGTTGTATCAGTAGTTCAGGAATTTGTTCCTTTTTATTACTGAGTAATATCTGACTGTAGTAATGTACCATGGTTGTTCCCATGGGATGATTGGAAATAAAACTCATATAAAAGTAACATACAGATTTCTGTGTGAACATAGGTTTTCATTTTACTTGGGTAAATACTTAGTAGTAGGATTGCTGCATTATGTTTAACTTTATAAGATACTGCTAAATCCATTTTTAAAGTGGTTGTAACAACATGCAGACTTATCAGCACTCTTTGAGTTCTACTTGCTTTGCTTTAAATTGTCAGTTTTTATTTGTTATTCTAATAGGTATGCAATAGTATTACATCATGACTTTAATTTACATGGCTTATTTGTCATTTTGTATTTTTGATAAATTATCTGTTTAAATGTTTTTCTCACTTTTAATTTTTTATTCAGTTGTTGAGTTTTGAGAATTATTTATATATTCTGGCTACAAGTACATAATCAAACATATTACTTGGAAACACCTTTTCCTAGTCTGTGCCTTAAATTATTTCTTACTAGGTGGCTTAAAGACCAAAAGTTCTTACATTTAATAGAGTCCAATAGATCAAATTATCTTTTTTAAAAAAATATATTTTTTATTGATTTTTTACAGAGAGGAAGGGAGAGAGATAGAGAGTTAGAAACATCGATGAGAGAGAAACATCGATCAGTTGCCTCCTGCACACCTCCTACTGGGGATGTGCCCGCAACCAAGGTACATGCCCTTGACCAGAATCGAACCTGGGACCTTTCAGTCCACAGGCTGACGCTCTATCCACTGAGCCAAACTGGTCAGGGCCAAATTGTCTTTTATGACTTATGCTTTTATGTAATATCTCAGAACTCTGCCTGTTCCACAGTTACAATACCTCCCACCCCCCCTCTTTACTTTTAGAAGTTTTATAGTTTTTATGGTTATGTCTATGGTCCATTTAGAGTTAAGTTTTGCATGGGGTACAAGGGATCTAGATTCCTATATATATATTATTGATTTTTTACAGAGAGGAAGGGAGAGGAATAGAGAGTTAGAAACATCGATGGGAGAGAAACATCAATCAGCTGCCTCCTGCACACTCCCTACTGGGGATGTGCCCACAACCAAGGTACATGCCCTTGACTGGAATCAAACCTGGGACCCTTGAGTCCGAAGGCTGACGTTCTGTCCATTGAGCCAAACTGGCCAGGGTGTGATCTAGATTCTTTTCTGTTGTTTTTGCAGATAGATATATAACTTTCCAGTAATCGTTTTTAAAAAGGTTGCCCTTTCTCTGTTGAATGGACTTTGTACCTTTATTGAAACTCAGTTGAGCACATATATGACTGTTTTTGCATTTTATTATGTTCCAATGATCTGTATGTATAATCTTTCTCTAATACCAAACTCTTTTGACTATTATAGCTTTAAAGTTAGTCTAGAAATTAGGAAGTATAAGTCCTCCAGATTTTTTTTTCTCTTTCAATTTGTCAGCTTTTCTTGTTTTATTGCCTTTCTCTGTAAATTTTAAAATGAGCTTGTCAATTCAAAAATTTTCCTAATGGGATTTTGACTGGAATTGCAATAAATCTGCAGGTCAGTTTAGGGGAAATTGACATTTTAACAATGTTGAGTCATCTGGTGCATGAACATAATGTATATATTTATTTAAGCCTCCTTTGATTTTTCAATTAGTATTGTGTAGTTTTGAGCATAAAGGTCTTGCAGATAATTTGAAAGGTTTATATACATAAGTATTTCATAATTTTTGCTGTGATTGTAAATAATAGTTTAAATATTTAAATTTTTAATTATTTATTGCTAGTATACAGAAATATGATTGAACATATATCTTGTTCTTTTGCTAAACTCACATATTGGCTCATTTTTGGTACATTTTTTAGATCGTCTCTTTAGACAATTATGTTACCTGTAAAAAGACTCTTTTATTTCTTCATTTACATCTTGTTTGACTTTATTTTTTCTTTGCCTGTTGCCTTGGCTTGTGCTTTCAGTACAATGTTGAATAGAAGTTATGAGGACAGACATTGACATTTTGCTCCCAGTCTTAGGAGGAAAGCATTCAGTGTGATGTTAGCTTAGCTCTTTTGTGGGTACCCTTCATCAGCTTGTAGAAGTTCCCTTTTGTTCCTAGTTTTTTTACAATAAAAAAATTCAGATATTTGTCTGTTTAAAATGTTCACTTACCTGGCAGTTAAAGTACCAAAACCTCTTATTACATGAGGGAGCTTCTGTCAAGATAATTTTACTGTGCTGTATTTTGAGAGATGACTAGTGAATGCAGCTCCTATGGTGCCAGCTCTAAGGCAAGCTTTGATGATTCTGGAGGGAGAAAACAAATGGACCAGATTTTTAGAGAAGAAAGGAGTGCTATTTATTGCCTGTACTGCAAACTCCACACATTGGTACGTGGGCTGAGAGGCTTGAGAAATAGTCCCAAGTATTGATATTTGGAAGCTGACCTTTAAGAGAAATTGAATCTTACACAATAGATGGGCAATAGGTGTAGGTATTTGATCTAGGTGCTTGGTAGTGGCTTATGTTTATCCATAAAGCTGGTTTGTATTAGGATGGATCTCAACAGCTCGCCTTGGACCAAAGAAGGCATACACATGTCCAATGCAGTTGTGCTTCATACAAGCCTCTGACATGTTAGTGGTTGAGCATTGGTTCCCTGATCTATGTCGTCTGCCAGGATGGCTTTAAAACTACAGAAATCAAAACTAAGTTCCACAAAGTTATAGTGGATGAGACATAGTTTCTAAATTGTATTCAGTGTTAGCCGTTAGTATTAGATCAACCTGCCTAAATTCTGTTCCTCTTTGAATGATCAGTTCTAAGGCAACAGAGAGAACAACAGAGTTCAAGTTCTTATCATCCTCCCTCTCTTTCTCTCTGAGACTTCCTTGGGCTCATTACGTATTTAATCTCCTAACAACAAAATAATCTCTTTTAAAAATCCCTGTCAGGAAAATGCAAATCAAAACCACAGGGAGATTCTGTCTCTTATCCATTAGAATGAATACTGTAATAAAACAACCAAGAATAAAACATAAAATAACAAGTGGTGTGGGTTTGATCTAGGTGCTTGGTAGTGGCTTATGTTTTATCCATAAAGCTGGTTTGTATTAGGATGGATCTCAACAGCTCGCCTTGGACCAAAGAAGGCATACACATGTCCAATGCAGTTGTGCTTCATACAAGCCTCTGACATGTTAGTGGTTGAGCATTGGTTCCCTGATCTATGTCGTCTGCCAGGATGGCTTTAAAACTACAGAAATCAAAACTAAGTTCCACAAAGTTATAGTGGATGAGACATAGTTTCTAAATTGTATTCAGTGTTAGCCGTTAGTATTAGATCAACCTGCCTAAATTCTGTTCCTCTTTGAATGATCAGTTCTAAGGCAACAGAGAGAACAACAGAGTTCAAGTTCTTATCATCCTCCCTCTCTTTCTCTCTGAGACTTCCTTGGGCTCATTACGTATTTAATCTCCTAACAACAAAATAATCTCTTTTAAAAATCCCTGTCAGGAAAATGCAAATCAAAACCACAGGGAGATTCTGTCTCTTATCCATTAGAATGAATACTGTAATAAAACAACCAAGAATAAAACATAAAATAACAAGTTTAGGCAAGAATGTGGAGAAATTGGGATGCTTGTGCCCAGTGGTAGGAACATGAAATGAGGGCAAACACTACAAAAATTGGTATGACAGTTCCTCAAAAAATTAAAAATAGAATTAATACATGATCCAGCAATTTCACTCCTGGGTATATACCCAAAGAATTAAAAGTAAGGTCTCAGATATTTTTATACTCATGTTCATAATAGCGTTATTCACAACAGTCAAATGGTGGAAGCAGCTTAAGTGTCCATAGACAGGTAAGTGAATAAACAACATGTGGTGTATATCATTCAGCCTTGAAAATAAGGAAATTCTGGCACATGCTACAACATACATGAACCTTGAGAATATCTATATATATAAAAGCCTAAGCAACCTTTACAACCGGTTGAGCAAACGACCAGTTGACTGGTTGCTATGACACACACTGACCATCAGGGGCAGATGCTCAATGCAGAAGCTGCCCTCTGGTGTTCAGTGCGCTCCCACAGCCAATCTCCCATGGCTGGCCAACCTCCTGCGATCCCTCCCCGCAGTGGCTGGCCAGCCCGGATCAGCCCCGATCAGGACTGGGCAAGACAGCCCGATTGGCCCTGATTTCCATCCAGGCCAAGGTACCCCACCCATCCACAAATTCGTGTACTGGGTCTCTAGTTATGTAATAAGCCAGTCACAAAAAGACAAATACTGTATAATTCCATTTATATAAACTCTCTAGTATAGTCAAATTCATAGAGGACAGAAAATACATGGTGGCTGCCAGAGGCTGCGGGGAGCGAGAAATGGAGAGTTGTTTAATGAGTTTAGAGTTTCAGTTTTACAAGATGAAAAGAGTTCTGAAGATTGGTTGCACAACAACATGAATGTACTTAACACTACTGAGCTGTGCACTTAAAAATGGTAAATTTTATGCTATACATATTTTAACATAATTTAAAATAAAAATAATTTTTAAACCACTAAAAAGATTCCTTTCAAAGAGAAGTTAGACTTGGCTGTATCTTTTTTTGCTTTTTTTTTTTCATATCAGTTAATCTGTCCCCCAAGATCTCAAACTTTCTCTTAAGGCAATCTCTTTCTTCAGTTTAAACAGTCTTGCATCCTTTACTTAACGCAAAGTTTAACACAAATACTTGATTGGGAGATACAATCTTAGGCAAGGAGACAGGGAAAAGAGGATAAAGAGTAAAAGAGGGGTAAGCAAATACAAGATGATAGTTACTAAGCTGGCCACATCTTTATAAAAATCACCAATGGTTGTTCAGTCATGTTTGTGTTTTTATCTTATTTTTTATTTTTATACTAGAGGCCAGTTGCACGAAGAGATTCGTGCAATAGGCCTTCCCTTCCCCTGGCTGCCAGCCGGTTTTCCTCTGGCACCCGGGACCCAGGCCTTCGCTGCGGCTGGAGCCTTCAGTCTTCATGGCTCCGGCTGGAGCCTTCAGTCTTCACAGCTCCGGATAGAGCCTTCAGTCTTTGCTCTGCCGCTTCGCCCCGCCTTCAGTCGCTCTGCCGCTTCGCCCCTATGTATGTAAATTAACCGCCATCTTTGTTGGGTTAATTTGCATACTCTCCTGATTGGCTGGTGAGCATAGCAAAGGGACAGTTAATTTACATGTTTGTCTATTATTAGGTAAGATTTTAAGAGTGTGGAATAGGCATTGTGATAACACTTGTGTCTACTAACGTCCTGATATTTTTAACTAGTAGGACATAAAAAAACTTTTGGTTGGATTAGTTTAATTTGTAAAATGTTTAAAGAATTACCCCTATTCTATTAGTTGAGAGTTCATGGTGGTAGTGATTCAGGAACCCAGGCTCTGTCAGAGTTCTGAGCCAACTAACCTCCTGGTTGAAATGAAAGATAAAAATAAATAGGAAAGATTTTGTTTCTTGTCACAGAACTTAAAATGGAAAAGGGCATTAATTTTTTTAACTCAACTTCTCTGAGAATTTGATAATGGAATGAGATTTTTGTTCAAATCTCAAACATTTTAATATTTCACATGTTTTTGAAATCTTTACTTTGATGTTTAAACTCATCATATATATATACTAGAGGCCCGGTGGGCGGGGGGTTCCCCAGCCCGGCCTGTGCCCTCTCGCAGTCTGGGACCCCTCGGGAGATAATGACCTGCTGGCTTAGGCCTGCTCCCAGGTGGCAGAGGGCAGGCCCAATCCCTAAGTGCAGCCCCAGTCAGGCTCAGAGCAGGGC
>NW_005370529.1:105816-106901 GCF_000412655.1 Myotis brandtii
TATCTATATCTATATCTATATCTATATCTATCTCTATCTCTATCTCTATCTCTATCTCTATCCCTATCTCTATCTCTATCTCTATCTCTATCTATATCTACATCTATATCTATAGATATATCTCTCTATATATATAGATATAGATCTATACCTAATAGATCTATATCTATCTATATCTATATCTATATCTATATCTATATCTATATCTATATCTATATCTATATCTATATCTATATCTATATCTATATCTATATCTATATCTATATCTATATCTATATCTATATCTATATCTATATCTATATCTATATCTATATCTATATCTATATCTATATCTATATCTATATCTATATCTATATCTATATCTATATCTATATCTATATCTATATCTATATCTATATCTATATCTATATCTATCTCTATCTATCTATATCTATATAGATATATAGCCAGGGTTATCATGACTGGAATGGACGACCAAACAGGAGGCCGTGTGGGGTGACCAGGCCAGCAGGGGGGGCAGTGAGGGACGACCAAACTGGGCCCTGGCCTGGCCAGGCCAGCGGCCGAAGGGAGCTCTGGGCCCTGGCCAGGATGCGGCAGAGCTGCGATAGGGGCATGGCTAGCCTTCAAACCCGGGGCCCAGAGCTCCCTGTTGCGGCTTCCCCCAGCAGGGGCTCAGAATTCCCTCCCGCAGGGGTGTGGCATCAAAGGGAGATCTGGGTGGAACTCTGGGTCTCCTGTGATGGGGGCATGGCCGGCCTTCAAACATGGGGCCCAGAGCTCCCTGCAGAAAGTGCTTCTGTTTGTTTAATCCATTGGTTTTAAATCAGATTACACTCCCATAAACGGGGTAAGAGAAAACTATTCAACGCGCCTTCGGCAAATCACAAAATCTTGCTGAACTTGAGAGAACCCTTCCTGGGATAGCTGTCTTTGCACTTGTGCTTTTCAGGGCACTTTTGAAGGAAGGAAAGGGATCCAGTGCCCCTATGCCTCTCCCGTGGGGACAGAGCTGGAAAAGCAGTTTCCCAAGAAGGTGGAAGTGCAGTGGGGACCCTCCCAGCTGGGGGAGGGGTACTCCCAGA
>NW_005370529.1:107066-119102 GCF_000412655.1 Myotis brandtii
GCTTTGGTTTTCAGAATTCCCTGCTCCCCATCTGTTGGCTCCCTCCCTCTGAGGGGCGCTGTTGTCCTCACATGGGTGCAACTGGAATATTGTATCTTGAGAGGATTGCCCCAATGTACGTATCCTTTTATCTGATGATAAAAAATATTCCAAAGAACAAGAATGGAGACAGACTACTGTCCTTTAAGCTTAAAAAAACTCAGAAGTGTTCTGCGAAGAGCTGAGACTTGGTTCTGTCCATGCGCCTCAGAGAGATTGGATGAGGAAAGTAGGCTTGGCCCTGACTTTACCCACTTATGTTAGTCTTGAAAGTGTCTTTGCCACAATGTGAATAAACTGCCACCTTTTGGAATAGGGCCTCATATGAAAGTCTGCATTCCCAACTTTTCTTGAAACAGATCTATGTTCTACAGCTGTGGCCAACATCCTGAGATCAGGTCCTGTCAACCAGGTCCTATCACTAGGAATCAGGGTCACTGGAGTGGAGCCCCCCTCCCCATGCCCTTTTACATTCAGGGATTGAGCTAAACTCACTTTTGGGGGAGGCCTGGCAAGGGTGACAGGTGTCACAGATGGAAGGATGGAGAATGGAGAGGCGGATACCCTGCTTGGTCCCTCCCTAGGTGGGGTCAGGCAGATGAAGGCCAGCCAGCCCGCCACGTAATTGAGTGACATAGTGTCCTCTGTGTCCACCTCTCATCCTATGGGCCGGCGACTTCCCTCAGCTCTGGGCAGTCCTCTGCATTCCATGACAGCACGCTGTGCCTTCGCATGCTGCTCACCCTAAATGAAAAGGAAGAGAACAGTTGGCCCACAGACGACTACACAGAAAGATAGGGCTCATGGCGGGTGAGCACAGTGGCATTGGCAGGAGCCTCTCCTGCCTCCATAGCAGCACTAAGGAGCAGCAAGCCAGAGTGGTAAGGAGAAGCAAGCGGGTGGGTAGTAAGGATCAAGGGGTCCCAGACTGGGAGAGGGATTTCCAACTGTTGGATGTAAGCCAGTAGGCGGACATCCCCTGAGGGTTCCTGGACTGCGAGAGTGTGCAGGCTAGGCTGAGGGATCCCCACCACCCCAGTGCATGAATTTCATGCACTGGGCCTCTAATTTATATATATATATAGCTAATTTAGAATAAATAGCATGTTTGGTTTAGAGTATTGTATGAATGACTCTTCTTATCCATTTGAGTATTTTATAGACAAAAGATAAACTGTACACCTTGGCCTTAGAAGGATACACAAAGGAACAGATTGGTCATTTGGGGGAAACTACCTTTTGAATGAAGCTGTATTAACCCAAGAGTGTGCTGGTCTCTTCCGCCAAGGAGAATAGCTAGTCTGGGTTTCGGTGGCATGTAATGAAGATCATGAAATATTTCAAAGTCTTTCACACACTATATGTGTGATGATAAACAATATCCAATTTGCATTACATACCACCTTATGACTTAGCTAAGACAAGGTTTGCTATCCTCTACTTCCAAAAGAGAAAATAAGACATAGAGAGTAAGGATTTGCCCAAAGTGGTGTATTGATTTTATGCTCTGTACACTATTTGTCATTGATATTCCTAAACAAGAATATGAAATGGGAGATAGACCAGAGCAGACCTGAAGATAAGATTTGAACCAATATGAACAAAAAAGGCAGATTTGAAGATGTAAAATTCTGTTGTATGTTCAATTATAAATCTGCTGTATGTTGTGTCTATACCTAATTAAAATACATTTATATGGTATAATATCTACAATACATATCCAGGAGTCCTACTATACATATAGCAGTGAACTAAGTATTGAGAAATATACTGAGACAGACCAGTCCTTGTCTTCAAGAGTTCACTATCTAGTTAGAGCCATAAGACAAAAATGCTATGACACAAAGTCACATATATTCAGTGCTATGAAAAAGGTCAAAGCATTACAGGTATTATGATTATGGAATATGAGTATATAATAATAATACCTACAATGCCTTAGACCTTTATTATTATCTTAGATTTTTATTAATTTTTTACTTACAGTTGACATTCACTATTATTTTATATTAGTTTCTGGTGTACAGCATAGTAGTTAGACAACATATAATTTACACAGTGATTTTTAGGCCCCCCTTCCCATTATTTTAAGTATCCACCTGGCACAATATATAGTTATTAAAATATTAATTATATTTCCTTTGCTATATTTTAAACTCCTGTGACTATTTTGCAAGTACCAGTTTGTACTTCTTGATCCCTTCACTTTTTTTCACTAGGTCCCCAACCCCCCTCCCATATGGCAACCATCAGCTTGTTCTCTACCTCTAGGAGTCTGTTTCTGTTTTATTTGTTTATTTGTTTATTTGTTTATTTATTTATTTATTTTAGATTCCACATATAAGTGAAATCATATGGTATTTGTCCTTGACTGACTGATTTCACTTAGTATAATCCCTCTAATCTACCCATACTATTGCAAATGATAAGATTTCATTTTTTAATATATTTTATTGATTTTTTTTTACAGAGAGGAAGGGAGAGGAATGGAGAGTTAGAAACATCAGTGAGAGAGAAACATCGATTTAGCTGCCTCCTGCACACTCCCCACTGGGGATGTGCCCGCAACCAAGGTACATGCCCTTGACCGGAATCGAACCTGGGACCCTTTAGTGTGCAGGCTGATGCTCCATCCACTGAGCCAAACCAGTCAGGGCAAATTTCATTATTTTTTATGGCCTAGTAATATTTCACTATATATACACACCACTAGATTTTTATCCACTCATTTATTGATGGGCACTTGGGTTGTTTCTAGTATATTCTTTATTTTAGTTATTGTATACTTTATTTCTGACTGGTTCTTTTGTATGGTTTCTATGTCTTTTTTTATGCTTGCTATCTATCTCTTTGTTGAAATTCTCACTAAATTCCTTGAGAATTCTTATAACCATTCTTTTGAACTCTGTATCTGGTAGTTTGCTTTCCATTTTATTTAGTGTTTGGGTTTTTTTTTCTGGAGATTTCTCCTATTCTTTATTTGTGGAATGTTTTTTGATCTCCCCATTTTGGGTGCCTCTCTATGTTTGTTTCTATATGTTAGATAGATCTGCTATGTGTCTCAGTCTTAGTAGTGTGGCCTTATGTAGTAGGTGCCCTATTGGGCCCAGTGGCACAGTCTCCCTGATCCCTTTAGCTGAGTGCTCCCAGAGTATCACTTGTGTTGGTTCTGTGTGCTCTCCCGTTGTAGATGAGCCTTGATTGCTGTTGGCACGTCCATGGGTGTGGTTGACCCTCAGGTTGGCTAGCTGTGAGGATTGACTATGATTCCGTTATACAAGCTGCTGTGTGTGGGCTGACCCCAGAAAGCTAAATTTGCCCCAGCAGGCTCTGGTTCTTGCTGAGACCTCTGTTTTGGTGTGTACTTGTGAAGCTTATTGGGTGGTGCTCTGTTATGGTCTGAGGCCAGCCACTAGGTGTATTGGTTCTGGGGACTTTTTGGAGGGATTCTGGTGCAGGACAATGTCAGACACTGCCTATCACCAAACATGCACTAACTGTTCAGAGATACAAAATCTCCATGTTTGATATATGTATGTGCTGGGCCTGCATACTTCTGGGATGGGCTTGCTACAAACCAAGGCCAGCTTCTACCAGTGGTATATTGTGACTGTCACCACCTGCTAGCTGCCTGTTAGTCTCAGCTACTAAAAATACTCAGGTGGTACATGAGTTTCATAAGGCAGGTTCTCAGGGAGTCATCCAGTAAAGGCAAGTGGTGTTTACCAAGTTGATACAGATTCAAACTCATTACCAGTCCTTGGTCTGAAGCCACTCAGCAAAAGTAACAGGGTGCACCTAGATCAGCAGCCACCCACCTAGGGCCTATGAACCTTTTCAGTGAGGATGGAGTTAGTAGAATTCATTAGGTAAAGCAGATTAAGATTTGGCTGTGTGAAGGGAGGAATGGTAGTACTTGTCACTCAACCCAGGTCTTTTTGAGATTTCTGTAGTTTCAAAGGAATGTGGAGAGAATGGAAAAACTTAGAAAATAGTAAAGCATTTTATTCTGTGATGGGAAAGGAGAATACTTGTGCAAAAGCTAAAGGCAAATTATTAGATTTATAGTATTTTATAGTATTTTATGAGCAAAAGTCTTTTCTCCCAGAATAAGTTAGTGACAATAAAGAGGCAGATCTATACATTTTTGTTTTCTTAGAGGATAAAACCACAACAATTATTGGAAGAGTTTAATTATGAATTACTTTTGTCAGTTAAGCAGAGAACTCTGAGGGTTTGTGGATCTTAGTGCCAAAAAGTCGCTTTAAATATGGTTGATACTGTAATTTAGGTATCTGTCCTAGTGTCATTGACAATGCTCTAAGTTCACCACACAATTTTCTCTTCCTGGATGCACAAGAAGACTATATCTATCCTCTTTCAGGTTAGATTAGGACTGAGTTTCTTGTGACTGAGTTTTGGCCAATGGGATGTGTGCAGAAGACATGTAAACCACTTTTAAGGTTGGCCTTTAAAAATATCTTATATATTCTGTTTCCCTTTCTCTTTTTATGATGAATCTAGAAGATAATATTATACTGAATCTGGAAGACAATATACTTTTTGTAGCTAAAAAGCAGAAGCAACTTGAATCCTTGAATTATGGCTTAGCAGAAGTACTGAGTAAAGCCAACTTACATCAGACTATAAACAGTGGTTCTCAACCTTCTGGCCCTTTAAATATAGTTCCTCATGTTGTGACCCAACCATAAAATTATTTTTGTTGCTACTTCATAACTGTAATGTTGCTACTGTTATGAATCATAATATAAATATCTGATATGCAGGATGGTCTTAGGCGACCCCTGTGAAAGGGTTGTTCGACCACCAAAGGGGTCGCGACCCACAGGGAGAAGACTGTATAATATGAGCAAAAAGCAAATGTTTGTTATGTTAAGCCGCTGATGGTTCAGGGATTAGTTACTGAGGCATAGCCTGATTTATTCTCACACATGGACTCCTCCTCCTAAAGGCCTTTGCATGCCATCCTTTGTATTTTATGGGAGTTGTTTATGAGAATAGGTCTTCATAACTTATTGTCATAGAAAGTGAGAGAGCAGAAATTAAGAAAAGCTTTTGTGTTCTTTGGTTTGTGTACATAAACTGGTGAATTAAGATGGAATTTAGATAAGCCAATGGAGAAAAATAGGCTTCAGGATTAAAAGTATGAAATTAATGTTGGACATGTTATGCGATAAGGACTTAGCCTTGTATCATGGATGATTTTATAAATATATTTGAGGGCAAATCTTATTGTTTTATAAGTTTAATTCCCTGTAATATCTAGTATCTATATACCATTTATTCATGGTGGGGAAAAGTAGGTGTATAATTGTGAGTATGTGAAACACAGAGTTTATTCCTATATTAGTATTTAGTAATTATTGTTTTATATTCCATATGAACAAATAAAATTTTAGATTGATTGGCTAATTCTCTTTTACTAGGAGAAGTAACTGCTTTAAAGAATTTCTCCTGTAAAGAATGCAAAACCTACTTTTGCTCCACCCTGTATTTGTTGATGGGTTGGTTCCTTGACTCGATCAGCTGAATTCTGGAGGAAATTTTCGTACTCCTTCAATCAATAAATTCCTCTGAGAATTCTGAAGATGCTTATTCTTTTTTGTGTTTGGAATTGCCTTGAGTTGTCCACACACTCAAAGGAAGTAGCTTGTTTATATTACAATAGCATATTTATGCGGCTTCTTTTCTTGGCTTCCCCTCCCTTCCCAGATCTGCATTTTTCTGAACCCTTTTGTGCAGCATGTACTCACTCTTTGTAGAGATATTTCTCATTAGGTTGATTGTAAAAGCCAACACTGAATGTCAAGTCCAAGTTTGTTGCACAAGCAGTTTGGAAGGTCAGAATGATCTCCACAAGATGCATACCAGCAGCTAACTCAATTTTTTATTTCCCCAAATGACTTTTCTTGTGAAATCTGGTTTTCACATCTTCCCATGCTTTTCCCTAATGATAGGCTGCTCATATACTTCAAAAATAACCAGAAAGAGTATTTTAAAAAAGTTATTGTTTTTCTTTTTCTTTAAAAAAAATCTGATTATTCCTTGGTGTGTTTTTTCCTAGAAGAGCATTTTGCCTGCAATGGGCACTAAATCAGTTTTTGTTGACTAGTTTAAAGACCTTGGTCTGAGCTGGAAAGGAATCTACGGGTTCAATCCTTTGCATTTTTAGGTGTGGAAACAAAATAATAGAGAATGGCAATGTTGTGGCCAAGGTCACACAGCTGATTAGGTGCAGACCTGCTGCTATTTCTAATGATGCTACTCCTTTAATTATGTGCATAACTCAACAGTTTCACAAAGCCATCATTTATCTCATCTGAACCTTACAGGAACTATGTGAGGGAGGAAACACAGATGTTAGCAACCCTTTTGGTTTTTTAATAAACAAGGAAATTGAGTCCCCCCCGCCAAAAAAAAAACAACCAAAAACAAGTCAAATCCTTGAATTATCTTATTCATTTATTCCACAAATATCGATTGAGCCTCTATTGTGAGCTAAGCATGGTCCTCATTTTTTAAAAATATGAACAAAACAGACAAGAATCTGCCCTCCTTTATCAGGAACAAGAGAGAAAACAATATATAATAAACAATAATTGAAATGAGCAAGCTTGCCTTCTGCCTCCAATCCAGTGGTGTTTATCTTTACACTTTTGTTAATTAATTAAAACTAATAAAATTCTAGATTGATTGGCTAATTCTCTTTTACTAGGAGAAGTAACTGCTTTAAAGAATTTCTCTTATAAAGAATGCAAAACATTTCAAATGTAGCAATAAAAAGAGGGCTTCAGAGAGTTATATAATTTTATGTGCTCAAGAGAATATGGGGAAACATCAGTACATGTTCCCTTTCTCTCCAGCTTTGAGATTTATGATTGGTCTGTTACAATAATAATAACCAAATATTGGCGCAAGAGATATATTTGATTCAGTGGGTAACATTTGACAGCCTTAACTTGTGAAATGTAGAAAAGTTCTTGCAGGAAGCTCCAGCAGAATATGTAATACACAAGAAGGTATTCAGGGAACAGGAAAATAAAATCAAAGGAACCTGCTACCCAATCTGTTTCATTAAATATAAAAATTAAAATGCTTTAACAAAATGCTTTTTCTTCCTCTCTCCTCCCAACAAACAAAAGCTTTGGTAGGCAGCCTGAAATTGCTCATCAAGGAAAAAGACCAGACTCAGAAGCTAAATGGCTTCTTTTGAATGAAGCAATTAATACTAAAAGGAACATGTTGTTTGCAAGGTAAAACGTTCATTGTACTTCCTGGCACTCTATCAAACCTCTCCTTGGCCTAAGCCAGTAGAGAAATGGTTTGCTGCATGATGTCTTGACCTCTGATAATCAGAAGGATTTGGCTAATAACTTGACAGTACCAGTTCTCTTTAGGAGTGGAAATGTGCCTGGGAACTATACTCCTGGGTCCTTCTCACTCAGACCCTGACTTTCTGGCTTTGGCAGGCCCATAAGGCTGGCCTCTCCTCCATTTACAACATAGAGATGTTACCCTATGATTGTTTAGGTTTTGAAATGCATTAGAGTGATGCAACCAAGTATTATCTTAATTGTATTTGTTATGATCAGATTTTTCAAGAATATTGCCTTCTTAAAGATCCTTATTGTTCATATTCTCACCCACTAATTTATGCATTTATTCAGAACACATTAATTAATGAGTTCCAATGTGTTGGAAACAGTGTTGGGAAGGCTCTGGAGTGGAGACACAAAATAAAACCTGGTCCTTGTCCTCAAAGAGAGCTCAGTCCAGTCTGGGGGGCCGTCAGGTGTGGTGAAGAAGAAATTTTCTGCTATCTTTTTAGGTTCTTTTGGTTGGTCTAGTAATTAAATCTTTATTTAAAAATATGTTTTTATTGATTTTAGAGAGAGGAGAAGGAAGAGGGAGAGAGAGAGAAACATCAATGATGAGAGACAATCACTGATTAGCTGCCTCCTATATGCCACCTCCTGGGATGGAGCCCAAAACCCCAACATGTGCCCTGATGAGGAATTGAACCCGGGACCTCCTGGTGCATGTGTCGACACAACCACTGAGCCATACCAGCCCAGCTAATAATTAAATCTTGGTGGGACAGATTAACAAGAAAACAAATTTAATTACATATGGGAACCCCACATTCATGAGAGACTCAGAGACAGAAAGGTAAAATGAGGTATATATGGCATCCTGAACCAAGGAGTGAGGTAAGATGCCTTGGGGAGGGGGGGGGGCGATACCACAAGCAGATGTTTAGTAATTAGTAGTTTGCCCTGCCTTATAGATAGGTCATAAAAAGTTATTTCTGGTGATAACTCTTAATATGAGCAAGGCCAAAGTTGGGATTCTTTATGAAAGAAATAAAAGTTTCTCTTGAGCCTGCAGGGTCTCCACAGCTTTCAGCTCCAAATAATCCACATGCCAAAGTGACATCTTTTGGGGAGGCCTATTCTAAACCCCTTCACAGGGAAATTGCTATGTCAATAAATTATGGCAGCTTAAGAAAAAGGCATGTTCTCAGAGGGGGGTGAGAGCTCTCTCAGGTAAGTGAATAGAGCAGTGGCTCTCTAGCTGGGAAGGCTGGAGATATGGATGACTAGGATTACCCTTGTGCAACCCCTACTACCCCCTCCTCTCAAGTGGAGACTTCTTTTTTTACTTGTTTCATGTATGCATATTTCTTATAAGAGTTTTTTTTTGAATAAAGAATTAAAAATAAACAATTTTTTATTGTTTTACTAAAAAATACAGATGAACCATATAAATGGTCTTTATGAAATCCTTTAATGTTCCAATAAATAATCCTGGTAGCAAGAGGCAGTGCCCTCCCCATTTTACATATAAGGAAAATATTTATCTTAAACACTTGTTATTTCATGGTCAGTGCTGAAAACAGTCATCCTTATTTCTTCCTTCATGAGACCAACCTACGGAATTGAAGTATTTTTACATTCAGTTTGGGAAGGTGAGCAAATGGCACACAGCAAGTTAAATATTTGTTGAAGGGGTAAATAATGACAGAGACTACACCTATCTTTGTATCAAATATCCATGTGAAAGAAATCATAACATTTAGTTTGTTATCCTGAAAGTTAAATAAATTTTCTATCTAAGCAATAATTCTACAATGAAATCCTAAAGGATTTACTTTAACTCAGTTTAGTAAGTGACCTTTTAGGTACCTGCCCACACTAGTGTGCTTATATTTTTGTTTTCCAATCTTGGATGTTAAGGTAGATTTTATTCACTTAATCAATTTCTATACAACCACACGAAGAAGTCTGCTTAGTGAACAGATCTCACAGAAATTATGCTGAGCTGGACACAAAGGAGTACATATTTCATGATTTCCTTTAAATTAAGTTCTAGAACAGGCAAAACTAATGTATGGTGAAAAAAATCAGTTGCATGGTGAGGGTGGATTGAGTATGAAGGAACATGGAGGAACTTTCTGGGTTGTAGAAAAGTCTTATACCTGAATCAGTTGGGTGTATCCATTAATAAACTTACACAGTTAGGAAAAAAGAAGTCTTCTTATACTCAAACAATACATGTTATTGTTTCAACATTTACTTTATCATATTAATGTGGCATAATGAAGGGAAACTGTATTCTAGTCAGAAGCAGCAGTTCGAATTCTTGTTCTGCTACACACTAGCTGTGCAATCTTGGACAAGTTTCTTTCCATCCTTGGCTTCGGTTTGCTCAAGGATACTAATCCCAGCTGATCTCCCCTTACTGTTTTGAGGATCAAAAGAAATGATCTAATTGATATTGTACTGTGAACTATAAAGTGCCATATAAATGAAGGTGCTTATTATTCCTTGAGCCCTGGGCCTGTCAGACCATATGATCTTTTTCCAGGGTTGTTTGTTTATAGTTGATTAATTCCTGCCCCCACTCCCACCCTACCTCAGCCTGCTTTTTGAGGCCCACAGAAGTGGGAGACTGGCAAAGATATAAAAAGCCAAAGCTTTCATGTCAACAGTTCCTCTCCCACGCAGTCCTTCTTCTGTCCCCCTATTCATATGGCTTCTTAATCACAAGCCATGAATGAAGCAACACCTTCCAGCCCCACATTGGGATTCTGCCAGCTTGACGGCCTCAGACCTCAGAGAAGACCGTCCTCCTTGGAAGAATTCTTCATGGCTGACTTAATTTTCTCAGGGAGAGATTTCATTGCCTGCTCAAAAAAAAAAAATGGAGTTTCTGTTTTGTTCTGTTTATATTGTGTTTTATTTTGAAAAGGTCTTTAATGATCAGCAAAGTGCTCCTGCAAGAGCGTCACCCTGATGGCATTCCATCTTTTTCATCTCCTGTCACATTAACTGTCCTGACAAAGTGTAAGGTGGATTTCTCACCGCCAGCATGATGAGCGCTGCTGATGCTTGAAACAAAGCTTGGCGCTTCCCCTTAGTTCACAGCATCATTATAGACAATAAAAATTCTGGGAGCAGGACTTTCCTGGCAATTTTCGTTTGGGGGATGATGTATGAGACAGAGAAAAGTCCATTTTGGACTATGAGCTGCTGACATGGGGAAAACTACTTGTTCCAGATAAAATAAGTCAATTTAACTCAGAAGATACATGGAGGGTAGAACTATACTCTTGTAAGGTGGCATGACCTTCTTCTAGTGTTAAAAATAAACAAACATTCTGTGCTCAGACAGAACTGGAAGGTTATGCTTCTGTTTTAAGTTGAGGGGATATCTGGTCATGGAAGCAGAAAACATGCTTGAATTTTAGTTTTACCATTTACTATCTGGACAACAATAGGTCTGATGTATGTTTATTTATAAAGTGGGAATAAAAATACCTGCTGTATCACCTCCTGATGTGTTTTGAGGATTAAGGGGCAATTTATTTATTTATTTATGTATTTATGTATTTATTTATTTATTATTGATTTCAGAGAGAAAGGAAGAGGGAAAGAAAGATAGAAGCATCAGTGATGAGAGAGAATCATTGACTGGCTGCTTCCTGCACACTCTCTAATGGGAATCAAGCTCACAATAGAGCATGTGCCCTGACCAGGAATCGAACAAAGACCTCCTGGTTAATAGGTTGACACTCAACCACTGAGCCACACTGCCCAGGCAAGGGATAATTTCTTTATGTGTAGGATACTTTCTGATTTTAAAGTATTTTCACATGAGAAGTTGAAAATATGCAATTAGGAACATGGGTTTGGGGGCAGCAATATGTGTCTGAATCCCATTCTGATTATTTTCTAGCTCTGTGACCTTGTACAAGTTTCTTAAACTTGCTGAGTATAGGTTTCCTCATTGTTCAAAGGTGAATTGTAATATCAAAGTTATAGGGCTGTTAGAAGGATTAAATGATACATGTGGCATGCACTCGATAAGTGGTTGCTGGTTATACCTTAATAGAGGCCTGTTGCACAAAAATTTGTGCACTCGGGGGGGTCGCTCAGCCCGGCATGTGCCCTCTCCCAGTTTGGGACCCCTCGGGGGATGTCCACCTGCTGGTTTAGGCCCGCTCCCTGGGGGATTGGGCCTAAGCTGGCAGTCAGACATCCCTCTGGCAGCCCAGGAGCCCTCGGGGGATGTCCACTTGCCAGCAAGGAGTAGGCCTAAGTTACAGTCGGACATCCTTAGCACTGCTGAGGAGGTGGGAGAGGCTCCTACCACCACCGCTGTACTGGCAGCCGTCAGCCTGGCTTGTGGCTGAGCAGAGCTCCCCTTGTGGGAGTGCACTGACCACCAGGGGGCAGCTCCTGCACTGAGCATCTGCCCCCTGGTGGTCAGTGTGTGTCATAGTGACCAGTCATTCCCAGTCGTTCTGCTGTTAGGGTCAATTTGCATATTACCCTTTTATTATATAGGATAGAGGCCTGGTGCACGGGTGGGGGCTGGCTGATTTGCCCTGAAGGGTGTCCCGGATCAGGGTGGGGGTCCCACTGGGGTGCCTGGCCAGCCTGGGTGAGGGGCTGATGGGTGTTTGCAGGCTGG
>NW_005370529.1:119465-124869 GCF_000412655.1 Myotis brandtii
TGGCCACAGCCCCTTCAGGGTGGGGGTTCCCCCTGGGGTGCCTGGCCAGCATGGGTGAGGGCCTGATTGCTGTTTGCAGGCTGGCCAAGCCCCCCAGCTGGGACCCTCACCCCATGCGGGTGTGGCCATCCTGGGTGAGGGGCTGATGGCTGTTTGCAGGCTGGCCACAGCCCCCAGCCACCCAAGCTCCCAGTGTAGGCTGGCTGGAAGCTGGTGTCTGGGATTTCTTTATCTTCTATAATTGAAACTTTGTTGCGTTGAGCGGAGGCTACAGTCAGCCAGGGCAGGCGGGAAGCTTGGCTTCCTCCATCGCCAGGGCAACCAAGCCCCCTGCTTGCTCCAGCTCCCTGGCTTCTGGCCGCCATCTTGGTTAGGTTAATTTGCATATAGTCACTCTGATTGGCTGGTGGGCGTGGCTGGTGGACGTGGCTGGTGGGCATGGCTTGTGCATGTAGCAGAGGTACGGTCAATTTGCATGTTTCTCTTTTATTAGATAAGATTTGCTTTCTACCAACCTGTGAGGAAAGAAAAGCAGCTCTTAATCACATGGTTTCCACTGAGAAGCAGTTGGTAACTGGGGGGCCCAGAAAGATGAAGTGTATTAACTCTTCCTAAATCTAGCAGGAATATCCTGTAAAGCCACATCAGTACTTGTTACTGCTCTTTGTTAGAATAAAATTGTATCTTCCCTTTGAAGCAGAAAACATTCTTCCTGGAGGTTACCTGGGGGATAAAATGCCCCAAGATTATATGCTATTGATTCATAGAAATCCTGTTACTTCTGGCTCAGTGTAGTACCTGGAGTCTGAGACATCCTCTACAGAAGATCTTTGCTTTTAATATTTCTGATACACCTCCCACGTGGGGAGAAGGAAACAAGGATGTGTCAACCAAAAAGGAAACTGTGATACTCATGGTAAATTGCTTTCAGAAGCCAGGAAGTTGTCGGTAGCACAAGACCATTACATAGATGCCTTCTCCATCAGATAGTGGGTCTTGGAGGGCAGAATGTTAGAATTGAGAGGCTCTTAGAAATCATCTAAGAAATTATATATGTGAATAAACATAAGTATTTACCAATGTTAAAATATGTACTGTCACCAATGTGACAAGTTAGTGATTAATGATTAATTAGAATCAAGATTTGGGCCTCTCAACTCCCAATGTAGAAAGTTTCACCTTTGCTTTGGAGGTACTGTAGGAAATCTTGAGATAAATATGACACCATCTTTGCCCTCAAAGCTGAAAATTGAGATAAAATGTGGATACATGGCTTTATCCACAGGTAAAGATCATAGTTATTTTCAAAGTAATGTGGGGAGTCAGAGAAAACAAACTATACCTGGTTTAGAGAATCAGGTGTGGAAACCAAAAGATTGGCCTTTGAGCACAACCTTGATGACCAGATGCATGAAAAAGGAAAAACAAGTAGATGCAATGAGTGACTATAGTAAAGAGATGATCATTTCTTTATGAGGTAGAGAGAGTATAAGTTCTTCACCTGCCCTCAGCCTCAGTTTCTCAGGAAAGTGAAAACAGGCATACTTTCCCTGTATGGTTAGCTGATATACGTGAAAGTGGTGTGCTCAAATACTCTCTTTTTCTCTCTCATTCTCTCTGGTCTATCTTCTAGGCTGTTGATGGTTTTAAATTTTCCTTGAGTCTTAAAAATCTGCATTAGACTTATATCACTGAGCTGTTATCAGAAGTGGGTAATAAAAATACCCTAACAATTAAAAAATAAGTTTTGCACAATTGAAAGTCAGAAAGAGGACATTTTTCTGAGTACACATTCCACATGAACACACTTTTGCAGAGTAGAAGTGCTGTTATTGACTAACCTTCATGTGTCTTTTCTGAAGCGTGGGCAACCATTGTGTTTAGGTAGAATCCTGGTGACAGAGGGTTCTCAGAGCTGAGAGCATCAACTTGTAGAAAGAGAGACTGAAAAGGGAAGGAAGGGGTGTCAAATAAAGGAATAGAGTATTGGAAGTTAGGAGGAGGTAGGACTGCCAGAATTAATTAATAAAAAATACAGAATACTTAGTTAAATTTGAATTTCAGATAAACAAAAATATGACTTTTAATATAAGTATGTCCTAAATATTATAGTGGACATACTTATCCTAAAAATAATTGTTTATCAGAAATTCAAATTTTACTGAGCATCCTGTATTTATCTGGCTATCCTACGTGGATGGAGCAGGAAGGCCAGGGGGTTAAGTAGTAATAAAAATGATTGTTTAAAGAAAGAGATTATAGTTTTAAAAGTGCCTAAGGTTTTACATCTTATTTTGACCCCACATTAACAAAATATAAGTACTGTTCCTCTAACTATAGAGATGATAAAAGTTGAGGTTCAGAGAGTTTGGGTGACTTACCTACGGACATGCCATAGGTAAGTGTTAAGCACTGACGCTCAGTTATTTTTTAAATTTCTTAGTTTGAGATAATTTTAGGCTTACAAAAAATTATACAAATCATGCAGAGCATTCCTATAAACTCTTCACCCATCTGGACATGCCATAGGTAAGTGTTAAGCACTGATGCTCAGTTATGTTTTAAACTTCTTAGTTTGAGATAATTTTAGGCTTACAAAAAAATTATAAAAATCATGCAGAGCATTCCTATAAACTCTTCACCCATCTCCCTCTAATATTAGCATCTTATACTAGTATAATTATAGAACAATATCAAAACTAAAATGTTAACCTTGGTACAGAACTAGCCATTACAGTACAGACTTTACTAAGATTTCTCCAATTTTCCCACTGGTGTCCCTTTTCTCTCTCAGGATTCAATTCTTATTCCCACATTACTGTCAGTTGTCATGTCTTAGTCTCCTAAAATTTCACCATCTGGAACAGTTCCTCACAGTTTTTCCTTGTCTTTCATGATCCTAACACTTTTGAAGAATACTGATGAGTTATTTTGTAGAATATTCTTTAGTCCAAGTTTGTCTGATTTCTTTTTAATTATATTAAAGTCATTGGGAAGGCTACCAAAGAGATGATGTGTCCTTCTCAGAGCATATCAGATTATGTTGATACACACTATTGGTGAAATTAATCTTGATCACTTAGTAAAGATGGCATCTGCTGGGCTTTTCTACTGTAAATGTACTACTTTGCCCTTTGTGATTACTAATATTATGAGAGGAGATACTTTGAGACTATACAAATATTCAGTTTATACTTAAACTTGCACCTACTAATTTTGGCATCTATTGGTGAATCTTGCTTACTGCCATGATTATTGTGGTGTTCTACTTATTTTCTATTTTCTAATTTCTTCCACATTTATTAATTGGAATTCTTCTGTAGAAAAGAGTTGTAGCTCCACTCCCATTGGAAATCAGTTATTGTAATTCAAAGTTTATCATTCTTTTCTTTAAGCACAGGTGAAAATAAGTTAAGAGTTTGAGTTTCTGTGAGTGTATGATTGTGCAAAGGAAAGGGGATGGGGATAACTTGTTCATTTCCCAAGTATTGATCAAACACATATTTCTATATAAAGCATTGTATGAGGCACTGTGAAAAAAATGCACAAAAAATTTCAAGGAGATTGATGAATCAAAGATTGATGCTTAAGTTCCTCTGTATAAAAGAGATAATGAAACTTCTCAACTGAATATTGAAATGATAAATGATTACATTGATGATTATGGCAAGGATAAATGCATCATAATGCAGTTATCAAGATCTCTATGCAAGGTCAGTTCTGTGTAGTGTAGAATATTCCTCACTAGATGATCACATATATGTGAGATCCCGATGTCTCCTTCCACAAGGCTAAAGCATTATAACCTCTTTCTCCTAATTCATACAGAGAAGAACTCAATTAGAAGATAACAATTTGACTGCACTCGGGACTCATGATTTCATTCTTGCCTGGAAGAGATTATGAGGATCAGAAAATTCAAGCATTGCTTCTCATGAGGAAATTGGGAATTAACTTACACATAGTACCTAGAAAAGTTAAACTTCTATTCTTGATACTTTCTTTCTTAACAGGTGACTGTAATAGACCATAGGGGTATAGTCTCAGTAACCAAATATCATAAGAGGATAAAGGACTGGCATGTTCAAAAGATTTTCAGCCCCACCAGCATGCCTAAGTGCTTGAGCATCTACCTATGAACTAGGAGGTTATGAACTAGGAGCATCTACCTATGAACTAGAAGGTTTGATTCCCAGTCAGGGCACTTGCCCAGGTTTCAGGCTTAATCGATCCTCAGTAGGAGGTGTGCAGAAGGCAGTCAATCAATATTTCTCTCTCCCTTTCCTTTCCTTTCTCTCTCTAAAATCAATAAAAACATATTTTTAAATTTTTTTAAATAGTGAGAAAGCAGAAACTGAGTTAGCAAAAGATATATGTTGAAGGGAAGACAGAAGGCAGGAGAGAATGGAGTAGTCTCAGAGCAATACAAAAATGCCATGGCAAAGTCTCCTCAGAGAATCTAAAAAGAGTGGATTCCCAGAATCACCTGTCACCTCCCATTTCAGTTCAGACCACAACTGTAGTCTATTATTTTAAGCAGTAGTCAATAAAGCTAAAAGCTTTAAGGAGAAAACTAATTGTTTCTTTGTGTGGAATGTAATGAGATCAAAGAAAGGCAAATGTAGATTTTCCTTGTGTGGTTCAGTGGTTTCCTAGGTTCTCTCCTATGTAGGAATCATTTGCAAATTCAGGTAGCATGTGGATTTTGTAGGACACCCCCATGAGGAAGGCTGCTGTGAAGAGAACTTAGCTCCATTATACTAATACCACTAAAAAAATATTTTCCTAACAGTAGAGCTTTCATTAACATTCTTACTCAAGTGCAGGAAAGTTTGAGAAGAGGCAATAGCCTGCATTTTAAAGATGAGCAAAATGAGGTTCATTTCCATTAATCCATTTTTGCTAACAATGCTGAATCTTCATCTTGGACTCACGTGCTCTGATGCTAGAGTGTGATTTTCACCTTATGCTATGTGGACTCTGGTCAGCAATATTCCTGAAGTTTTTTATGAGTGTAACTAGCATGCTCATATGTCCATTTTGCCCAGGACAGTTAAGATTTATGCTTTTTATTACAACCTAATTATCAAAAGTATGAATCTCTACTCTAAAAAATATGCCATTTTGGACCAGAAAACATGTGATCACCCTATTTAGAGGAAGGTTCAGAGGAATTCCAACTTGGGCTGCATGTAATCTTTAAACTTATATTAAGGAAATCACTAATAACCCCCCTAAATGTTAAGAAATTATTATGTCATTTAATAATTATGTGAATTTTGATGTTGGAGTAGTATATAGATATACAATGACACACATTAACACACACACATGTATATATAAAATATTTAGTGACCTTGGTAAAAGGCTCTCAAAAAAGGCAAAATTATTAAAAATTATTATT
>NW_005370529.1:124916-132547 GCF_000412655.1 Myotis brandtii
CTTGGGTAATGAGATTAAAGGTTATTTTAAAAAATATGTTTCTGGATTTTCAAGTAGTCTACAATGATCATGTAAAAAAATTATAACCAAAAAAATCTTTAAAATATCTCAGAATTACAGGGCCTCTATTAACATGAGAATATGAAATTGCTATCTTTGAGAAAAGGAGACCCCCAAAATAAGAGTCTAACAACATAATAATTCTCACAAGTAGATCAGAGCTTTATATTATCAAGAACTTTCTGACCATATTTTCTCATTTAAACTTGGGAAGAATGCTCACAGTTGTAAACGTATCCCCCATTTTGCAGGTGAAGCTAAAATGCAGATATGCAGTGAATGAGGCAGACCTGGGACTTCAGGTTGTCCAAACTAAGACCCTTTACCACTGACTCTTATCCTAGATTAGCTTTTAAAGTGAACAGTGAGACACTGAGCTTATAATGAGAGGCTAATTTCTTTGTGCTGCTAGTTTTCCACCTTGTTTGTTTTATCATAGTAGCCTTCCTAATGAGTGTGAGGTAGAATCTCAGTGTGGTTTTGATTTTCATTTTCCTAATAGGGTTTTTAAAAGAGATTATTTTGTTGTTAATAAATTAAACAGATAATGAGCCACGGTATGATGAAGGCCACTAAGAGAAGCTTTTCCTTTACTTAAACAGCCTTTTAGTCAGCTGTTGCTGTTAAATTTTCTCTCAAACCATTCAGAACACTGACTACAACTTAGAAACCTAGGTTCCAAGCATGCATTTGTTGTGATGTGCCTGCTGTATGATTTATGGCGACTTGCTTTCTCCTCTGGCTCTGGGTTTCTCCAGCTGCAGAATGAAAACGTGTAGCCAGATCACCTCTTTGATTCTCTCCAGCTCTGACAATATGTGATTCCCGGCTTCTGAGCTTAGGGGGAGGAGTAAATTCCAAAGCTGAGTTCCAGAAGCACCCTGTCTAACTTGGGCTCTACTTTTCTTTGCATTTGGAAAAAGCCCAATGAAAAGGTCATTTTTGCAGACATCTTGAGGTTGTGCTCCAGGGTCCTCATTAAATAACAGGAGCCTAGACTGGCAGGCCCAGGGGAATATTCGATCAAGGAGAAAAAGGCCAAGTCATTACTGGAACCCTATCATCAGAGCTGTAAACACAAGCATTCATTCCTAGGCTTTAGCTGAAAGCATGCACAATTGTGCCCTCTCTCCCTCTCCTTATACAGGTTCCGTTTGTCAAATGTGTCTGACTATTCCGATAAGTCACGAGAGGCGGCAAGGGAGAAAGAGAAAGAAAGAAAATTACAACCGTAAATAGACTCTGAACATACAAAGATCAAAATAGACAGCCTCTGGCTTTACTGGATGAGTCACCGTTGCAGCCCAGACCGCAAAAACAAGCGTGCATCCCTACTTAGTAGCAGTCTTCCTGTCTGGAAAGGAAACGTTGCTCTGATTGGAGATATTGGCCATTTTACAGACTTCAAAGCAACTGAACAGACAAGATGGGGAATTGGAAAAATGTTTCCAAGTGTTGTCTGGAGAACAGCTATTCAACTCTGATTTGAAGCTGCCTAGAAATACTTTCATCTTTAACCAATGCTGGCTTTGTTTGTTTCTTTTGTATAGTGGTCTTCAGTTCTGGCATAGTGTATGTATTTATTTTTCCTCAAATAATGTAAGTTGTTTTTCTGGTTAAGACTTGGTTTATGAGCACTGGGCTGAGTACTGTGGGGGATGGAGTGATGAATTGACATAAAGACCATTTAATGAAGAAGTAAGACAAGTACACATATCACAATATTATGAAAAAAAAAATGGCCCAGGTCAGGTAGCTTAATTGGTTAGAGCATCATCCTGATATGCTAAGGCTGAGGGTTTGATCCCCAGTCAGGGCACACATACGAATCAACAATGAATGCATAAATAAGTGGAACAACAAATCAACCCCTCTTTCTCTCTCTCTCTCTCTCTCTCTCTCTCTCCCTCCCTCCCTCCCTCTCCCTCTCTTTCTCTCCTTTCTTCTCTCTCTAGGGTGCTTAGACAACAAAGGTGGACCTTGACAAACGTTCTACCAGATTGAGAGACTAATGTGGAGAAAGCCTACGTGTATTCAGGATTTAGCAATGAGTCCAGGGTTAGTTTGGTGTGTAGTGAACAAGTAAGGGAGTAGAAGAAATAAAGCTTGGAAGAGAGATTGGGACAAAATATGGAAGGGATTTGAATGCAAAGATGAAGATGATAGGATTTGTTCAGTGAAGATGGGCAGGGAAGAAGCAGTTACTCTATGGAAAGATAGTGCCAGCTGTGGGGAGAGGAAGATGAGGGATAAGTCAGATCCAGAAAGATCAATTAGGAGACTACTGTTAAGAAATAAATATTTAATCATAAACCCTGGCTGTTGGCACAGAGCACACTTTCCTAAGTGATAGGGGTGAGAAGAGTGTCTTTCGATCTTCCAACAGAGCTCTTAAATCCCTTGGAATTCCCTGGGTAATAGGAATGTCTTTTTTTCTAATGAGATAACTGGGGGCCCGTCGATACCCTCGGGATGAGGGCAAGTCACCAAAAAGATCAAGGTATGATTAGAGGGTTGGAACTTTTTTAAAAAAAATATATATTTTATTGATTTTTTATAGAGAGGAAGGGAGAGGGATAGAGAGTTAGAAGCATTGATGAGAGAGAAACATCGATCAGCCGCCTCCTGCACACCCCCTACTGAGGATGTGCCTGCAACCAAGGTTTTTCTAATGAGATAACTGGGGGCCCGTCGATACCTTCAGGTTGAGGGCAAGTCACCAAAAAGATCAAGGTGTGATTAGAGGGTTGGAACTTTTAACTACATTTCCTAACTTCTAAAGAGGAGAGAGAAGAAAGTGGCTGGAGCTTGAGCCAATCACCAACAGCCAATGATGTAATCAACCATGTCAAAGGAGTAAAACTTCCATAATGACCCTTAAGCAATAGTGAGCTTCTGTGTTGATGAACACATTGAGGTACGGGGAGGAGATGTGTTCAGAGGGCATGGAAGCTCCATGCTCCTTCCCCTGTATGTTGCCCTCTGAATCTCTTCCATCTGGCTGTTTAAGCCTTGTATTCTGCAAAATAAACCAGTAATAGTAAGTAAAGTATTTTCCTGAGTCCTATAAGTTGTTTTAGAAAATTAATAAACCTGAGGAGAGAGTTTTGGGAACCTCCTGAAGTTATAACCACTTGGTCAGAAGTAAAGGTGGCAGGTCTGGCCTCTGAAGTAGAGGTGGTCTTGTGGAAACCAGCTCTGAACCTGTGGGGTCTATGCCAACTCTGAGTATTAGTGTTAGAGTATTGGAGACTTCTTTGGTGTGGGAAACCCTCCCACACACATTTGGTGTTAGAAATGTTGTGAATAAAAATAACCCACTGTCCCCCACCTAGAACATTCCTTCTGGAGTTAGAGAGGAGAAGATCTACAGAAAAGGGTGAAGTTATTATGTCTGGACTTCTAGTTGAGTCAGAGAGGCTATCAATATAAACACATTCACCATCACAAAATGGTCCTGTGTCTGTTAAAGTTATTAAGCCAAGGGGTCAGAGAGATTCAGCTGTGGCCAATTCAGTTGGACACAAATAAAAGCAGATTGCCCACTTTATAGAGAAATTTGGGGCAAGTAGTTTCAGCTGGCTTATTTGCACTGCAGGCTGTATTTGCTACTTGGGGTTCTGAGTTCAATAGTTTGGCTACTCAACCACATTTTCTCTCCAGTCTATGATTTCTTTCCAGCCATACTCCCAGCTCGTGGTCTTTAGAATGAAGTGCTGCTTGGAAGGAAGAGCACCCACCTGTCTCTATGTTGGTTCCTCTCTGCTGCGTGTTTGACCTTGGGGAAATTACTTTCTCTCTCTGGGCCTTGGTTTTCTATCTGTAAAATGAGCATGTTACATTTTTCACTATCCAGAGTCCCTTGCAGCTCCAACAGTGTAGGATGTATATCTAGAATAAGCAGTTTCCATTACTAATGTTATCTTTCATATCTTTCACAAAACAAACCCATCTCATAGAATCCTCTTGACAGCCCTAAGAATAAGCAGTGCAGGTATCATTATTTAAACATATTTTACAGATGTGTAAATAGAGGCATAGAAACACATAGGAGGAAAGTAATCTTCACAAGGACCTACAGTGACTTAATGACATAGTCAAGACTAGATCAGGACACACAGTGATTTACTAACATAGTCAGGACTAGATCCTCAGCCACCTGACTCCCAGCCCGAGTGCTCTCTCCACTCCCCCAGGCTGCACCAACACCTAGGAAGGATCAGTGAAGTACATTTAAGGAACATGCTCAGTATCCATGATTGTTCTTAAATACTCTGTACTTCCATTTTTTCTCCTCAATGTGGCCAGGGCAAAGAAAGGGAACCATTTACCAGGATCACTGGAGTTTTACTTGTGAAAGATATTTCTTTAAAAACCATCTGCTTTCATTGGGATGTGCAGATGTCAAGCTCCCACTTGCAGCCATTACTTCCAGGACCAGCTGCAGGAGGTTATGCACTTGGATGTGGTCAGCAGGCAGAGGCTGGACCATCTACACTTCTTAGTGTGCATTATGGAGGTTGTTATGGAGACCACATAAGGGCCAAATGGGATGTTGGAGTTTATCTAATATTTATCTAGTGCTTGAGCATTTCTATGCATTTATAATAGTTGTTTGCCATCTTCTTGAACTACAACATCACTTCGGGAACCTGAACCTAGATTGTCAGCCATCTGTTGACATCTTCACATGATTGCCCCATAGTCATCTCACATTCAATACACGAAAGCAAGACTTATGTTATCTTCCCCAAATGCTTCTCTTTTCTTCTCACATTGCATTGCCATCAATTCAGTCCAACAGCTGAAACCTGATCTTTTAAAACCTATTCTTCTGCATTTAGTAAGTCCTGATTAGGTTTCCTCTGACTCTCTCACATGCAACCCTTTGTGCACTCATGTCCATTTTCCCCCTTCAGGCCCTTCACCATACTTCCCTGGACTATCCAGGTAGCATCCTGATTCCTCAGAGCCTTCGATAGGCATATATGCATTTTAAATTTCTAAATGAAAATATAAGATGCATTTTCCCACACATATTGACCATGAACATTTTTTCCCCAGACCATTTTCTGGGAAATACTAGTCCCTAGTCATTGTTACATCTGTCCACCCCTCTTTGTCACTGCACTTGTTATTTCCTCTGCTTAGAATGCTCTTCTTCCTGACTCTTGCCATCTGGGGAAATCCCACACTTGTTTCACAACCCAATTCAAATGTCTCCTACTCTCTGAAGCGTTCTTTGATCCTAAGTCACAGCATAATCCCCAAACTCTTAGAGAACTGAGTACTTGTCACTATTATAACATTTAAATTATGTCCTACTTGTGTGTGCTTGTGTCTATCTCCCAACACATTATAAACCAGGAACTGTATTCTAACTCTTCTTTCTGTTACAATCCTAGAATGGTGATTCTGTTCTCTTTCACTTCCTTTCACATTAATAGAGTAACTTATGGTTGATGCTTGATGAATCTGATGCACTAAACAAGCATCAGTTCTAGTACAATGGTCTCCAGCCTCTTCACCTCCCCGACTACCCAGGTCTAGAAGGGAACCACTGGGGGTTATACTGGAAACTTTATGAGAGAGAGAGAGAGAGAGAGAGAGAGAGAGAGAGAGATGAGACAAGTATATTTCCAATTACAGTAAAGATCCTTATGGGAGGGGATATCAAGAAAAGGAAAGTCACTTGTGGAGACCAGATATTAGGGGAGATTCCTGAAGCTTCAGTGTCAACATCTTACATTAACTGAGTACCCATTTTATGAAGGGAATTGTGCTGGGTGCTGTGGAAGCATATGAACCCTCAAGGAGCTTCTAATTTATAATGGGATTGCTTATAACTCCTGGTTCCCATGAAGAGAAACCAAATTTGCTAGCTAAATTTAGATAAATTTATTTTGAGGATGTGCGGTGTCTGAATCCAAGGGCAAATACCTAGATCTTGAACTGAACTAGAACCATGAGATGGAGAGCTACAAGAAATCCAAGTATATTTCCAATTACAGTAAAGATCCTTATGGGAGGGGATGTCAAAAAAAGGAAAGTCACTTGTGGAGACCAGATATTAGGGGAGATTCCTGAAGCTTCAGTGTCAACATCTTACATTAACTGAGTACCCATTTTATGAAGGGAATTGTGCTGGGTGCTGTGGAAGCATATGAACCCTCAAGGAGCTTCTAATTTATAATGGGATTGCTAGTATATTTCTAATTACAGTAAAGATCCTTATGGGAGGGGATATCAAGAAAAGGAAAGTCACTTGTGGAGACCAGATATTAGGGAAGATTCCTGAAGCTTCAGTGTCAACATCTTACATTGACTGAGTACCCATTTTATGAAGGGAATTGGGCTGGGTGCTGTGGAAGCATAGGAACCCTCAAGGAGCTTCTAATTTATAATGGGATTGCTTATAACTCCTGTTTCCCATGAAGAGAAACCAACACTGCTAGCTAAATTTAGATAAATTTATTTTGAGGATGGGGGGTGTCTGAATCCAAGGGCAAATACCTAGATCTTGAGCTGAACTAGAACCATGAGATGGAGAGCTACAAGAAATCCAAGTAGTTCTATTTTGCCATTACGCTCTCTATGCATCTGTTTTATATTTCTTTCTTGCTATAGGTGGATATTCTTAGTCTTTCCAGTTATTTATGATTCATAAAGCTCTGTTAGGTATGTGGCTAGCACTGAATATCACCTTTAGCATACATAGTTACCTTAGACACATCATTTCTCTAATTCTCCCATCTGTGAGATGAAAGATTCGACCCACACAAATTTCAGCTGGGATGGCCTATTTTGACAAGTTCTGTCTTAAGTCATTTTTCAGACTTGATGGAATTATAAATAAATATAAAACACATGAGGAAATAATGACTCCCTGGGAAAATTCACATCCAACTCTGGATTCCAATGACCTTGGCCAGACAATAAAAGCTGTTTTGTTATAACAAGTGAGCAAAAGATTCCTCTCTGACGTGTAACTCTTCTGCCTAGGAATATTCCAGGCCTCTCTAACACCACTGCCTTCTCCTGTCCTTGTCTCTGTTAGGACAGCATTTACCTCTCTGCCCTATCTCCCATTTGAATTTCAACTCTGAGTTATCCCAAGGATATATGCATATTTGAAACGTATTTGCCAAAGTATCTTCCAATACCTTTACTTAGCTAAGTAACTCTTCAGTTTTGGGACACACATTTCCCATCTGTTCAATAATAATACTATAGTATTTACAAAGTGTTTTTATATCTATTACTTTATTTGGTCTCCATAATAATTAGTCAGTCAACAATCTTTCATTCAATAAGTCAGTCAACAATTTTTATTGAAGGTCTACAACATACCAGGTACCAGGTTATGTGTAGGGATATAATATTGAACAAAATGGATATGATCCCTTCTCTGGCGGAGCTTATAGTCTAGAGCAGTGGTTCTCAACCTGTGGGTCACGACCCCCTTGGCGGTCGAATGACCCTTTCACAGGGGTCGCCTAAGACCACCCTGCACATCAGATATTTACATTATGATTCATAACAGTAGCAACATTACAGTTATGAAGTAGCAA
>NW_005370529.1:132568-142091 GCF_000412655.1 Myotis brandtii
GACCCTTTCACAGGGGTCGCCTAAGACCATCCTGCACATCAGATATTTACATTATGATTCATAACAGTAGCAACATTACAGTTATGAAGTAGCAACAAAAATAATTTTATGGTTGGGTCACAACATGAGGAACTGTATTTAAAGGGCCAGAAGGTTGAGAATCACTGGTCTAGAGGGACAGAGTTCATATTTTTCTTTCTATTTTAAGACAAAGAGACTAAGGTGAAATGATTTGTCCCAGATGGATGGTAGAGCTAGGACTCATGTGAGCTTTCCATTCACAATCCAGGTCTCTACTTTTGCCACTGTTCTGCTCACTGCCATTGGATAATCCCTGAACACTCTCTAGGAGTTAACTGAAAAGAATATCTAATACCAATGAGGATGTCAGAATGGCAAATAGAGAAGCTCAAAGTGTCAAATGTGAAAAAGTAAGCAAATAAACCAGCTTCTGAAAACCCCAGACCTGGGGGAAGGGAACAGATCCCAAACCAAAACAGGAACAACAGAACAACAGCCGCCACTGGAAAACAAAAACAAAACTGTGTGTTGCCTAAAAGCTAGACCCCAGCAGGATGCCCTTACATTGTACAAAGTGGTGTGTGATGTGAGCATGGCAGTCCCGCTGTGAAAAGAACTAACTCTACATTTGTATCTTTCAAGCAGCAGTCCTGATTGACTGGCTGAGTTGGACTCAGAAGTGCATGGGCCACAGCTTTGCCTCTTGCCTGTTGAAGGATGCTCAGTAGGGGTTCCAGTGGGATGGCAAGGAGGAATGGGGTGAGCAGGGAGAGGAAAGATACCTTCATGGGGTATCTGCCATACTAACAACACATTATGCTTGCATTTCCAAGGCCAACACCCTCCCCTTCTCATATCTCTGTGTGTATCAAGTTCAGGCCTTGGTTGGTAGATTTGTAGAAAAATATATGTGATTCCCCACCCCCTCCCCCACTCCCCGAGCAGTAATAAGAAATCTTCTAAACTTCAATGGGCATTTACATGTGCTTCTGTGTCCCTCCATCTTCAAGATGGAAAATATTTCTCACACATTTCATAGCCCATGGGCAACTAATCCCACAAATAGTGGATGAACACAGAGGCAAAAGAAGAGAGAGTACTTTCTCAGACTTTCATTGAGGGTTAAATAAGATAGGGACCATGCCTCAAGGGGAGAGAGACATATGTAAACCATAATTCCATTATAATCAAATTAAGAGGCATGCACATGTTTTGTGAAAGCCCAATGGAGAAAATAATGGGTGGACCCTGGAGGTATGAGTTTGCTCAGTAGGAAAGTGTAGTTGGAGCTGAGAAAAGTGGCGAGGCAGGGAGAAAAATCACCATGTATGCCATGGCTAGGAGGAATGAAAATGCATGATGTGCCAGGGAGTGTTTGATAAGATACTGATTGTGTTTCTGGTAACAGCATACTTTGTGTAGTGAGATAAAATAGGTGATTGTTTTTTTTTAAGGGAGGCTAACTACTTTTTCAACCAACCAAATAACCTCAGTGGCTTAAGAGAGTAAACTTTCATTTCTCACTCACTTCATAGCCCAATGAAGGTTGGCAGCGGGTAATGATCCAGACAGTCATTCAGGGGCCCACATTCCTTCCATTCTGTCTTCCCATAGGTCCTTGAGTCTTTGCACTCAGCTGGTAGATGGAGAAAGAGAATAAGAATGGATCATGTACACATAGATCAAAGGAAGGCCAGGAAGCGTGTACTGCACTCCTACTAACATTTATTTGGCCAGAATCTAGCACATGGCCACACTTATCTGCAAAGCATCCGGGATTTAGTGGGTAAGGGGAGACCATGTATTGTTGAGCAGAACATTCTCTACTCTAGTTTGGAGTCTGGAGAACAGGAGGATGGAAAGAATAAAGGCTCTATGCGTACCTGCTGGGATAAAAGCCTTCTAGCTTCCTGAGGGGGAAAAGGAATCAGGGAGGGCTTTAGTGAGAGGTGCCTGTTGCCAGACTCTTGAGAAAAAAGAAGAATGAAGATGAAAGATACTTGTATCTAGACAGAAAACTTCTGCTCTAGCCATGAGTAAATAAACAAGAAATCATTTCAGCTGGGCCCTTAAAACCCTATCAAGTAGACAGTTCTAATATTTATAGAGTCCTCAGTGGTTACTGTTCTTAGCTGTGATCTTCACAATGATCTTGGGAGGAGGACCTGGTTGAGAATTATCACCCTCATTTTAGAAGTGGAGAAACCTATGCTCAGAGAGATTGCATGACTAACCCAGGGTTGCACAGTAAGTAAGAGACAGACTTGCAACTCAAACCCATATTGTGTTCTTTCCACAATTCTAGGGATCCTTCTCTGCATAAGGGAGCTGCTGACCACTTTCTGGTAATCTGACCTAGTTCAGACCCTAGACATGAGGCCAGGATCCTGAGAGAAATTCTCCTCAATCACCCTCCCTTCTGTCTGCCTGACTTTTGGAATCAGTGAACCAACTCCTCATTCAGAGAGCATGTACATGTTAGCTGTCAAACAGCTCATGCAACACCTGACAGCCCTAATATCACTGTTTGTATTATCAGACAATTACCAGTCGAGTTCATATTCATAATTTGACTAACAACTCGCGACAATGATTATTTTTCCTTTCCTGGCGAAACAAATATAGCAGCATTTTCTTTTCAGCATCAGCGCTGATGCTCCTTGGCATTCTATCAGCTGAAGGAATTTTTTTTTTTCAAAAAAAAAATGTTAGTTGTACTCCCCCACATCTCACTAACTTTACAGTCCCCCATGGCATCTGTGTGCAGTGAACTGAGCTGTTGAGACTAAATGTAATTTGCAATCAAGCTTCTGTTAACATGGAAATGTACCGGCTGGTCTGCTGCAATATGGGTTCTCATTCTGTCTAGCATATGGTTGCATTAAATCCAGTCTCCAGAATGTCTCTTGTTACCACATTGTCAATCCGTGCAGAGCGGAGAACCCTAAAAAACCACTAAAGAAACATATTTTTGGAATTGGCTCTTCTATTGGATCTTGACAAGAACTGTCCAAAGTCATACTTGGTTACTTGAAATGAACTAGCCCTGTCAGATCTTATGCTCACCTATACACAGAGACACACAGTAAACTTGAAACCCGGTTAAATGCTCTGTACCCCCAAGCACAAAAACTACACTGGAGGACAAAGGAAAAGGATAAAGTGAAGCACCTAGTTCCTTTAGGTACTTTTCAGATGAATTTACTGTTTTCTTTTTCTTGATATCTCAATATTTAAAGAGTGCCAGAATATTAGATTTGCATGAAACTTTAGTAGTCTTTGCAGCTAAAAACATAGGTTGTGGAATCAAATGAACTTGGGCTTGAATCCTGATGCTATCCCTAGTTTGGTAACCTTGGGCACATTCTGAAGCTTTGTCTGCCTCCATTTCTTCATCAATGAAATGGAGGGTAATAAAAGTACCCTCACAACTTAGGGTGCTGTGGGGGATTAAATGCCTATGCACACCACCTGACTAAATCAACAGTAGTCATTATTTTTCAGTACCTGTTCCCCACCATCCTTATTCCCCTATCAGATACTTAAATAGCCCCATAACATCACCTACTATTGTTCTCTTGCTCTGGTTTTGTGTCCCTTGGTGTCTGGGATGTCAGTTCCTTCTAACGCAGCCTATTCTCTCCTGTACAACTCTGTTAAGCAGTTTTTCCTAATCTTAAACACAAATCTCACCCCACCTCGAGCCTTTCTTCTGGGGCACACAGAGAAAGTCTAATTGGGTGGTGGCCCTTCAGATATTTGGAGAGGCTACATACACCCTGCAAGCACTCTCTATTCTCATTCAGGACCTCTTGTTCCTTCAACTTCCACAGTTTATGTAGCAGTGAGTCCCTTTACTAGCCTGGACCCCCCCATCTCAGAGTGGCTTGGGCATACCCATGCTGCATGGTGCGCAGTGTTCAGAGGGGCGTGCTACCAGCCAGATCCTTCCTGATGAGAGACAATTTGCTGGGTTACATACATCAAGTCTTAAAAAAAAGACCTCTCCTCGGGAAATGTACAAATAGCAGTTTTCAATAAATCATGTAGTACTTCAAGTTCAATGGGGGGAGGACCTTTATGCCTATAGGTCTCTGCATCATTTTTGTAGAGAGAAAAAAAATCTCTTTTTTTTTCAAATAAGCTAATGCCTTCTGTAAATCTGAAGTTGTACAGATTTTATTGGATGTGCTCCAAGCAGGAAATGTGTCCACAGAAGGTGTATGAGACACCAGAGTCCTGGGACATAATATTCTTTCAACATTTGAAGAGCATTTTGGAGGATCAGGAAAAAATGGGAAAATAAATTTCATTCATTCATTCTCTTAAAATCTATTTGTGTGCCAGATTCAGTGCTCGGTACCTAGGGTGGAGTGATAAACAATCTGTTCTGCCACAAAGATACCGGCAGATAGATTGAAGCCAATGAAGATCCAGGGCAGTGAGATCTACAGTATTCCAAATGTGGGATGCTCTGGGAACCACCTCCCCCAGTCTTGAGTAGCTCAGAATCCAGAGACAATAAATATGCAAGCAAGTAATTGTCTTACTTATATTTAAAGATTACACAAAATGCTCTGAGCACTTTGAGGAAAGAATTTGTTCAACAAATATTTATTTAGCACCAGCATGTGCTGGAATCTTAAGTGAAGAACAAAAGAGACAACCCTTGAAGTTTATCAAAGTTACATTCTTGAGTATTTGTGGGCTTGGATGTTAGACAAGTACACAAGGAATTTATTGTTTATTTGTTTATTACTTGCTTAACAACCATGATAAGTGTCATGAAGGGAGAAAACAGAATGTTATTAAAAAATTAGATAAGGCCCTGATTAAATGTAGATGGGGTATCAAGGTATGCTTCTCTAAGTTGTAAGTAAGTGGAGACCTGAGAGATGAGTAGAAATAAGAATGAGTGAGATGAAGGAAAGTGAGTGTGCAAAGATCCCTAAGAGGTAATGAGCTTAGAGAGTTTGAAGAACCGAAAAAAAAAACAACAACAGAGTGACAGGAGGGAAGAGGCCAAGAAGTGCTTCACAGATCAGGGTTCCCACAATGGGATACTGGCCACATCCAGAGGGAAAGACAGGGCACTACAGGAAGAAAGGACAGCATAGTCAGAGGGGTGGATGCCCAACAGGACACACTGGGTCTGAGAGAAGTTCCATCCGTGCTCCTTGTGCATGTGGTATGGCCAGAAATGAAGAGGGGGCCTAGGTTGTGTCATAAATGGATTCACAAACTATGTCAAGGGATTGATAATATCTGGAGACATCACAGAAGCACTGAGGAAGCTTTAAATGGTCTTTTAATTTTTAAACATTTTATCTATCACCTCAGCTTGTTCGTAAGCTTTACGAGGAGGGCAAGGCCATAATTTTGTGTCTCTGTATCCCACTCCTACCTCCATTCTCAATTATTGTTGGTTACATTAAATCCCATCTTCTCTTTGCCACTTTGTTCCAGCTCTGATTTGTGATCTATGGTGGCTCTCTCTTTGCAATTCTCTGTACCTCCTAAGGTCTCTTGACTCCGGAAACCGGCAGCTTCTGAAGATCCCAGAAGACTCTCGCTGCAACCCTGCATGTGCTTGTGACCCGCTTCTGCGTTCCTACAGAAAGGCTTCACTTAAAGGTGTAAAGGATGAATCATACCATGACGCAGATCCTTGCAACTGCCAGTTGTCCATCCCTTATTGAGATCACAGAAATCCCAGGCTTGTTAGACTATTTAGCCCAGCACTCAGGCTCGTTGGAGAAACTCATTAGCTCCATTTAATTAGGGAACCCAAACATTTCCAAACTGACTTTACTGTCAGCTCACTTCCCACAAACTCATTAATATATTTCTTAAAATTTTCGCACCTTTAATGTGGTAATGATTTTCTTAATTCTTTCAGCATCAGACTCCATAGATCCAAGCTATTTGCTAGAGAACAATTATACACATGGTAGTCACAATTCTTTGAACCAATATCTTTGGTATTATAGATAGGAGATTTTTTCTCTCTCAATTTTCTTTCTACAAGCTAGGCAAAGGCGGTCCTCGGGTTTAGTTCTGTAATATCACAGTTATTAAAACCATTTTATTCCTAACATTTTACAGTTTTCAAAAAGCTTTTACATCAATCAGTTGAATCTCCTAAAATGCTGAAATGAAGTAGGGCTGATGGTATCCCCATTAGACAGATGAGAATATTGGACTCTGAGCATTTAAAGATTTCTCTGGGTGACAGGTATGTGCATGAAGTCCATTCCTTCCCTTGCCTTAGAAGTGATAGAATGGTTGACAATGAAGACACAGATTTCAGGTTCAAGTGGCTTAAGATACTACTCTGTCAGTACCAGAAACAGGGGCTCTCTACAAAAGATGCTGAATTCTGTTTAGGATGTGCCGAGTTTTAGCTCACTAGAGAACCTGAAGCTTAATAAATATTTGTATGTCTCTCAGCTGCACCCATATTGCATAAACACTGTCTTCTCGACCTAGTAGAGGTCATTGTTTTTCCCAAGTCAGAATTTTAACTTTTCTGGAAAGTCCACAGTTAGGAGACAGTCTCTTACTCCATCCTAAATATAGTCTTGCCATGCACTGTTCTTCTATTCTGGTCTTCTATTCAAGCTGACCCCGACACAGATTGGGGTGTAGGTGATACTGACTTGATAATGTGTTCTCACATTCTTTACCTCAAAGCACTTCTGTGAGATGTGACTTCTTGTCTCTGTCATGTCACTTAGGAAATGGGGCTCCATTAAGGCATGAGAGTTATTCAATGGCAAATAACTAATGATGGTGGCTTGAACTTGGACCTTTATCTCAAACTTCATGGCTGCTATACTGCATTCAGCTCAGCTCCTTCTCCTTTCAATGTTTCTCTTCCCTTTTTCCTTTCTCTGGCTTTTCTACCCTTCTTTAGGAATCTTCTGGGACTCTTCTTGCAGTCTTCTCATTGGATCTGCTTTTTCAAAAGTTTGTCATATCAATCATACATGGTTTAATATGGATTTAAAACTTTGAGTCCCCTCTCTTAAACATACATATTTTCATGAACATCTTTTCCTTTTTCACTATGACAAATACTTCCTGAGCACTTATTATGCTCCTGGCACTGGGAATACAATGGTAGATAATCATGCATCACCATGTCCTCCTGCATTTAAAATGTCTGTGACATGGGAGCTGATATCTGCAAGTAGACATCTGAGATACACGTATCTCATGGGCAGCCATTTGTTCCTACAATTCTAAATAGATTTTAACCTTTAAATTTGGGGTTAGGAATATTTAGCCAAACACTCTTCCAGGTAACATATAGACAATGAACAGGAAACGGTATATAAAATACTGATGCGTCCCACACTCCAAAACAAAGAAGTGGAGGTCCTTCTGTCAGACTGAACATTATAATGTAACTGGGGGTGTGGGTGGGGATGCCTCCCAATACCCCTAGGAACAGATCATATTTTGGTAGTTTCTTAAAGGTTTCTCCTTTTAATAAAGGGACATACTTTGACTTTGCACCTTATCACAGTACTAAACACAGAGGCCAGGAAATACTGAGTTTTATCTTGGTTCCTGCTAAAATTTTGGAATGGATCATTACACAATTGATCTGTGGGCCTTTTGAAGAAAAGGCACTGATCACCAGAAGTTAATGCAACTTTACCACAAACTGGTCTTTTCTTAACTTGCCACTAATTTGGTAAATCATCGACAGGATGAGGAAGTTTCATCAATGGACTTAACATAGTCTCCTGCGATGTGATTTTCACAAGATGGGGACATGTGAGCAGCATCATGTCTTAGGTACTCGGTTTCCCAGTTGGATAACAAAAAATGCCTCTTCAGGTCTGCCAACAGATCCACATACACTAAAGGAGATCTCTGGAGAGGATCAAAGCCTTTTTTTCTGGTGAATATCTTTTTTTATTCTGGTCAATATTTTTTATTCATGATTTGAAAGGTTATCCAGAAGAAGGAACATCCAAATTTGCAGATAACGACAAATTAAATGAAGAGCAAACACCACAGACTAGCTCAAAGAGATGGCTTTGTGTAGTGAGCCAGCCCTGCAGGAAGACTGGCCTGCCCTTTCTCTTGTCTCTGCTGCTTGTCTGCAGGGTAACACTGAAAAGGGGTAATCTCTCTGACAATTGGGTCTCAGCACCTTTGAAAGGAAGCAGTATGGTTGCTTTTACTTTTAGTTGGCTATGAGAATTTTTATAAAAGAGCTAGTATCATGCTTGGCATAGGTTTTCAATAAATTAATGCAATATTAATAACAATAATGAAGGAATGATATCTAAAATACTCTAGAGCTTCCAGAACACGGAACTAAAACCAACACGATAAGACAAATCAAAACTTAAAGTATGTGTATCTGGGTGATGCTGGAGGTATCATGACTACATTTACAACACTTGAAGCTTCTACGAAGTATTCAGCACATGTCAGGCACTTAAAATATGTGTTGATGATGGCTTAATGAGCTGTTTTTGTTTGAAAAGAAGAAACACAAAGGAGGATCTTGTATTTGTATTATACTATCTGATGCACTTATATACTAGTATATGAAGGACTGCTATGTTAAAGAGAATATGGACATATTTATTCTGCATTGTTCTAAAGAGCAAATTGCAGCCCAAATTGGTGGGAGATAAAAAGAAAGACATTTTGGAGGACATTAGAAAAGTTCTGCAGCAGTTGAGCTGTCTTATAATTGATCTGTGTACCTGAGGGATGAGGTCCCGTCTGTCTGCTCAGCTGGTTTTCTGACTGACACCTGGGGCGGAGGGGTGCATGGAAGCAGGCTTCATCAGTACATCACCATTATCGAATGTCAGTTTTGTGTTGAGCACTGAGTCAAGTGTCAGGGCCAAAGTAAAAGTATGTGGTTCCCACTTTTAATGAGATCACAGTCAGTGGGAAGAAGGAGCCCCTAAGTCTCCTTGGAGGAGCTGAGAAAGATTTCTCATAGCTGCCACTTTCGGGCAGAGACCACCAACTGGGCATTTTTTATTTATCTTTATTGTTGAAAGTATTACAGATGTCCCCCTCCCTCTCCACTCCTTCAATATCGATTTTAAAGCACAGATCCTGTTGTATTGTAATTACTTGTGGGTGGGCCTCCTCCCAGCACTGTGAGCTCCTTGAGGCAGAGACCATGACTTGCACATCCTTATATCTTCATAACCTTCCCTGAGATTGCCACAGTTTAGATACTCAGTAAGTTCTACTGAATGAAAAACAAATAGATGAAAGCAATACGGATCTTCTTTAAAATATGGGTCCCAGAATGATTTATGAAGAGGTTTTGGGTTCTTAGAAGTTTCTGAATCTGTGCTGAGTGTAACACTGAGAATTACTTCTAGGGAGCTGTGCCTTCTCCAGGATATTTCTGTTAATGCTGACAGTAATTGCTAACATTTATTTTTATGTGCACTGAAACTGTGCTAAATACTTTGCATGCCTTATCATGTAATCAGTACAACATCCCTTTGAG
>NW_005370529.1:143321-158227 GCF_000412655.1 Myotis brandtii
TGCTCGCTTCAGTGCCTGGCTTCCGGCCGCCATCTTGGCTGACAGTTAATTTGCATATACTCACTGATTAGCCAATGAAAAGGGTAGCGGTCGTACGCTAAATACCATGTTTCTCTTTTATTAGTGTAGATATATATTCCCTATTTTATGGACAAGGAAGCTAAGATTTAGAAAGGCTAAGTAACTCACCCAAGGTCACATAGATAGGATGTGACAAAACCAGAATTTGACCAAGTTGTGCTGACTTCAGAGCCTGTGTCTAAACCACTCTGCTATCCACTGAGTGAGGCATTTTGCCCAGAATGGGGCAAAGTTAGCCAGTGAGTCTCATCTCCAGGGTAGATCCCCTTAGAACTGGGAGATTTATTTGATTAAAAGAAGTTGAACTCTCCAGAATCTTCTTCCCTCTTATCCCATTATAGCTTCTTCTCTAGCAGTGGAGAAAGGAGAAGTTCATGGGTACAGGACAAGCTCAGAGCAGCTAGTGCATGGTGCATGGTGGAGAAGGCAATGCAAGAGATTACCAAGTAGCAAGAGGGTACGGCTCCTGCCTGCCAGACTGCAGGGAGGAGAGAGACACACAGAAATGGAAAGAAGTGGAAAGGTCAGGCCCTTTTGCCTTTTTTTTTTTTAATTTGGGAAGTCCTTTGGGAGAGGTTTCTCTTTGCTTTTCATTTGGACCGGGAATGTCTTCCAATTGGGAGCCCTTTGCTCCTCTGGAGCTCCAGAGCTGAGCACAGGGTCCCAGGTAAAGCCAAGAAGGGCTCTATGCTTGGTACACCTGTAGGTCTACTGGCCTGACCAGCTCAGAGCTCTCAAGAGGGAAAGGAGAAAGGAACCCAGGAAAGATGCTCTTCTCAAAAGGCATAATTGGCTGGCTTTTCTTGCTTCCTAGCTCTGACAGATGGAGGTGGGCAGGAGGTTAAGGAACCTCAACAGATGGCAGCAATCAGTGGGTGTTGGTGTCCGTTTTTCATAAGTGCTGAAAAGATGGTCACCTTGTGCCTGATGATCAAACTCAACTCTGAGTTCCTCTGTCCTAGAACATAGAACAGTGTGATCCTTTCTCAGCTTCCAGAAAATGAGCATTACCTAGGGAATGAAATGGCTTCCCGGTGTTCTGATTCAGTGGTGGAATTCTACTGCCCAGTCCGATGTCCTGGTGTCTGCAGAGATTTGTTTGTCTGTCTGCAAGGACAGACCTGAAAGTCAACTTGCTATAAACCCTTCCCTTGCCTTCTGATTGGTAAGAGAAAAATGTCCACATACTGCCATCTGGTGGTTACTACTGGTCACTGATGTTTGAATGAAAAAGTTCACTAAACACTTAGAAGGGTCCAGGCTTTCTGCCAGTTTAACAAAGTAGCAATGAACAAAACATGGCTTCTGCCCTTAAGGGGATCCAGGACTAATGGAAGAAACTGACATGTTAGCAAGTAATTAAAACTTAAAAAACACTATTTTATGAAAAAGTTGCCAAGTGTTACCAAAGTGAAGGACCTCTCTCTGGGGCCCTTGGAGCATGTATGAAAATAAGTAAAGGAAACCTCATTTTAAATGGAACCTGAAGCGCTGAAGTGGGAACATCTCCCACAAGGACCACTGTTTGCAGTCTGCATAATCAGCAGGAAGAAGGAAGATAGGAATTATTTTAACAAGGGAGGGCATTAGTCACATGGGAATTTCATCTCCTGCTTTTAAGAAAAAGGAGGTAGATCTCTCCCTGCCCCAGGAACAACAAACACACTGACCACCGTTTGCAGCCAATGAGAAATGGCCACAACCTTAAACTGTGCTTCTCCAATGAACTTTTGTCCAAAGCATCCCTCCCTTATTTCCCCCTAAAACCTAATAAAACCTTTGTTCTTCAGACTTCCTTGCTCGTCCTGAAATGCAATTCTCTGTTATTTCCAAATAAACACACTTGCTAGTAAAAGAACTGGCAATTTTACTTTTAAAGTTGAAGTATGCCTTATAGTTAACCAAGCAGGCAGGAGCAGGAGCACAGGGAACGGCATGGGCAAGTATGGGTTATAAGATGTTAGTCTGGTTGGTAAATTAGAAACATGGGAAAGAAGCTGTAGACAAAAGCTGGAAGGAGGTGGAGGCCAGACTGTGAAGGGCCATGAATGTCTGACCAAGGCTACAACACTATTCAAGACCAGCAGGAAAAAGATGGGGTCAGATTTTGATGGTAAAGAAATATGGACAGCCGAAACCGGTTTGGCTCAGTGGATAGAGTGTCAGTCTGTGGACTGAAGGGTCCCAGGTTCGATTCCGGTCAAGGGCATGTACCTGGGTTGCGGGCACATCCCCAGTGGGAGGTGTGCAGGAGGCAGCTGATCGATGTTTCTCTCTCATCGATGTTTCTGACTCTCTATCTCTCTCCCTTCCTCTCTGTAAAAAATCAATAAAATATATTTTTTAAAAAAAAGAAATATGGACAACAAGTGGCTGCACATAGCTTTCCAGCATTCTGAACCCTCTCATTGTTTGAAATCTCCTATTACTTGAAAAAACCTATTACGTGAAGTAGGTGAAACCATACTATTCTGATTGAAGCAGAACTACTGGAGGTCCTGTGCCTGATGAATTCTCTCCCATCCCACTTCTCCCATCCTTGGTTCCTGGGGATGCTTTAGGGCAATATTGATGGCTCAGCAGAACCTACCACTGTGGAGGACTCCTTACCTAATGTGACTATCCCTGCATTGTTTTAGAGGCAACGACAACCTGTCCCTCCCAAGACATGGGTGTTCATAAATTAGGTACTAGATCTTTTCCTATTTTTAAAATTAATTAATTGATTTTGAAGCATTTTTATATTATTTTTTATTTTTTAAGACATTAAGAGTACTTTTAGATTCACAGCAAAATTAAGAGGTAGGTACAGACATTTCTCATATGCTCCCATGCATAACTTCCCCATAATCAGCATTCCCCCACCAGAGTGGTACATTTGTTACAAATGATGAGCCTGCATTGACACAATATCATGCAAAGTCCATAGTTAATGGTAGGTTCACCCTTAGTATTGCTGTACATTCTATGAGTTTGGACAAATGTATAACAGCATGAATCTGTCATTATATCATACATAATATTTTCACTACCCTAAATAATCTTCTGTGCTCTGTCTATTCATACCCACTCCTGTACCCTACTGCCTGGCAACCACTGATCTTTTTATTGTCTCCATAGTTTTGCCTTTTCCAAAATGTCATATAGTTGGAATCATATAGGATATAGCCTGTTCATATTGACATCTTTTTTTATCCCTTTTGCTAGAGTGGCTTACAGTTCTGGTGACCCCCATTTTATGGTAACCCCCATTTTATCGATAAATTAACTTTCTTAAACACACAAGCTACATCCCCTGGGCCCTGGCCCCCAGCTTTATATTGCTGAAGGCATATATAGGGAGGTGGATAGAGACCATTTATCTCTGCAGTGTTTATGAAGCATCTCTTGTCTGACTCTAACACACTGGGTACCAGTATGTTAATTCACATTCAGTATCTACAGCATGGGTGCCTTTCTCAATCCACAGATCATCAATGATGGAGTTCCGAGAAAGAACTCTTTCACTCTTACTAATAACATGAAAATTATTGCTTTCATGTCAAGAACTGCACTCTGGGAAAGTATTCAAGAACCTTCTGATGAGTGGCCGAATTATCAAGATCTGCTGGTCTTTCTGTTCTGTGAGGATTGTAGCCTCTGGGTGGCAAACTGATCAAGAGTGACTGGTCCCCTGGAGGCAAAGGCTGTCTGTTCCACCAACAGGGTTATCTTCCTGCATTTTTAGATCCACACTTTCAGATGCAACACACAAATTCCACCCACCCATGGCATTTCCTCTATTTCCTTTCATGCTTCTTGTCTTTCCTCATGCCTTGCCCACTCCCTGCATGTAGGGTCAGTTAACTCTCACTTTCCTACAGTCACTTTTCTGCTTCAAGCCTGTGTCCAAAACTGCCTCCTTCTTGCCATCTGGCAGCTAACATCTGCATATCCTTTCAACTCGGGCCACCACCTTCTCTTGGAAGCCTTCACAAAACACAGTTTTCACTCAAAGACTTTCCCCAGTACTTGATTATATACACAGTGTTTTCCACATGGGTGAACAGCTACTTCAACATCAATGACTCTCCACTCTCTCAACTGCATTACTTAGGTTAATTGCTCTTTTCTTGAGGGCACACCGGTCAGTGTCTTTTTATGTTCCTGGTGCCAAGTTCAATAAACATTAACTGAGTGAATATCATACATTAGAATGAATGGGTTGGGCCATTCTGTGTTTTATTACAGAAAATAAAAATGTAACGTAGCTTACTGACTGTGAGGAAGGACAGTGAGGTAGGAGTGTCTTTGCACAGTTTGTATGATATTTCGGGCTCTCTTACCCCATTTACTTGTAACTATTGGTTTCCGTGGTTTCCAAAATGTCATATATTGAACATGTCATTGTCTCTCTTTGTTAAATTGTAAATATTTGAAGGAAAAATAATCATTGCATGCTTAGCTTGGGACCTGGCTAATAACTACTTTTTCAATCGCTTTTCAATGTCAAAATAAAGCCTTACCCATCAGGCCTCACAGCTCCTGGAATGGGAAGGTAGTCTAAATCCAACATATCTACCTGGATCTGCTCTAGGGACTGAGGAAGGCAGAGCACAGGAGCACAGCAGCCTGTGCTTCACCTTCAGTGCTGCTCAGCTACTCTTGTCAGTTTCCGTTCCTGGAGGCTATAATTTTCTCTTCATGCTGCCACACTGCACCATTTACTCTATATTATAAAATCTGAGAGATAGATCCTGATTGCTGTGGTTAATTACCATAGCCTCTGAGTGGGTAGATTTCCCCTTCAAGACATGCCGTAGTTTCTGATCAGCCTATGTTTTGGTAACCCTTGCATCATGGTACTTCCTGGTCCAGTAAACTTTGACCAGAAGCAAGGTTTAGCCCAGTGGCTCCCAAAGTGGGGCACATGCCCTACAAGGGAGCAATTTGATTTTTAAGGGGGGGGTGATTTGAGGATGAGTTATTAACAGGGAATTCTTTGCACTTCTTATGGTTCTAGGGGCCTCATATACAGTATATAAATATATATTGTGACATATTTATGCATTTCAGTCCTCTATTATATGTTTTGAAACTTTATTTTTTATATCACTTCATATTATTTTTAACAATTTCTTAGTGATTTCTTCCTCAGTGCTTAAACTTTTTTTTCATTCTTTTATTTTTCTCTTTCATGGATGCCATGTTCTTTGGAAGCTTGTTTAGACCAAGTTAATGGCCTGTTAGGCTTCCTCCACATGAACAGGAGTTTACTTTTTGAATAATAAGAATTATATGTCACAGGGGGGGACTTTAGGATTTTAGAGATGCTTAGGGGGGACATGGCCAGAAAAAGTTGGGATCCACTGGTCTATCCTATAAACATGGCTATGCTTAAGCTGGAGGAAACCTCAGGTCCTGATGAAGACTGTGCATGGGCAGTTTCCTCTACAGAGGAATGTGTGACGGTGGGACTGTCACATCTGCTCCTCTGAGAATGTTTCATTTGCTGAGAAAAAAACCCGAGAAGGAATAAGATTGGTACTTTCTATTATTTACACCGCTATTTTATGAAAGGGGTATCAGATGTTCTTAGATCACGCTAGAGGAAAGAAATAGAACAAATATGGAAAAACATGTAGGATGTCAAATGGAGATAAATACCAGAAATCAAAATAATTAAGAAAGGAGAATAGTAAAGTGATTGTATTATGGAGATGTTTCAATTTTAATTGGGGCAGTCAAATTGGTCTCTCTAAGACATTTGACATTTGATCAAAGTCCTGAAAGAGATAAGAGGTGGGGTTCTTTGGCATGTGAGCATCTGGGAAAGAATGTCACAGGCAGAGGGACAAACAAGTGCAAAAACTGTGAGGCATGAGTGTACTCAGCATATTCAAGGACCCATATGGTGGACAGTGTGGTTGGGGGCCAAGTGAGGAAGGGGGTGAGCAGCAAAAAGAGGTAAGAGCCAGATGGAACTGGAGCAAGATCATGAGGCCTTGGAGGTCAGAAGACATTTTAAGCAGAGGATTGATATGATATACCTTACATTTCTAATAAATCACTCTGACTGTTGTATTTAGAAGAGATCACGTATGTGGTGGGAGGGAGGTGTTGGTAGAAGGATTGCAGAGCATACTGGTTAGGAGATTATTGCAGTAGAACAGGTGAATGATAATGGAGGCTGAGATTAGAGCAGTAGCTGTGGAAGTCCTGAAAAAATAGTCATGTTCTGGCTGTGTGGTAGGCTGAATAATGACCCCCAAACAAGTGTTCATGTTCTAATCCCTGGAACTAATCTTATGGCAAATGGGACTGTGTGGATGTGATTAAACCAAAGATGTTGAGATGGGAGGTTATTCTAGTCCTTATAAGCTAGACTTAGTAGACTTAGAAAGAGGGGCAAATATGTGCCCATGGAAGACGAAGAGAGAGAAGATGCTAGGCTCTTGCTTTGATGACAGAAGAAAGGGCCATGAGCCTAGGAGTGTAGCTGGCTTCTAGAAGCTGGAAAAGTCAAGGAAAAAGTTTTCCCCTCGAGCTTCCATAAGGAATGCAGCCTACAGACATCTGACCCCCCAAACTATATGACAAATGATATGTGTTGCTTTAAGCCACCTCATCTGTGATGATCTGTTATAGCAGTATTAACAAATACAGGCTCTATTAGGGAATTAGGGCCACTAATGTTTACTGATGAATGGGTACAAACTGTGAAAAAAGAGCATCAGGGATAACTTTAAGAGTTTGTGATGGAACAACTGGAAGCATGGTGTGTGCTTCATTATAATGGGGAAGACGTGCTCTGGGTGACACTGAGTCCTCATCTACCAGGCTATGGCCTTTCCGCTCTTACTATGCCTAGGAGCTGAGCCAGGATAACGTTCACAGGAGATGCACCCAGCTCGGCTGGTCATATGCTTTCTTCGCTGCCACCGCCTCCCCCTGTTTCCCCAGCAGAGTTTCACACTCTCTGAAGCCTTTTCTATCAGCACTTCCTCACTGTTCTGTGACGGCAGCAGGCAGCACCGAGCTGGATGAGATTAGACACATCGATTTTATTTTAAGGCACAGCTGAGAAAACACTCAGGAAATAAAAGTTGTTTTGACATAAACTGTATTATCGGGAGGCCTGTTGATGGTCTGCTGATGGGGTTCTTTGGCTGTGGAATAGATTCCTTACTCTGAGCTATGGGATGGATTTCTTACTCTGAGCATGGCTGAGCGTCACATAAGCCACTGCACTTCTCTGCCTGTCCTCAGCCAGGGAAGAGTCACCAGTGTAGTGAAAAGGGCTATAAGACAGGGGCATGGAATGCCCGATTCTGCCTCTGGCTTTGCTGCTCATCTGCTGTCACTTTCTCTTTTTGAGCCTCAGTTTCCTTATCTGTACATTGAGGGTGCTTGAACCAGTGTTTGCCATGAACCCCCTTGAGCCTGCTTCTCTGTCTCTCACTGAAGAAGCTGGAATGAGTATAGAGCCAGCCAGGGTCTCAGCACCCGCCTTCTGTTCTGGGTCCTGAGGAGCAGGCACTGAGCTATCTCTCTCATCTTCCCTTCCCTGCCATCCCACTGGGCCGTATTCTGACCCTAGAGCTGTCATAGCTCAAGCTGCATTAGACGGCTTGTTTCTATTTCAATTGGTCCATGATTCACATGTCCACAGGATGGAGCGGTGAGGACAGACTCCATTTGCTAGAGTCCAAGGCAGATGGCCACATTTCCTTTCCAGAGTGAACATCAAATGCCAGGCACTCAGTGAGGGGCGCCCTCCTTCTGGCTCAGAGCTCTGCGAGGCGGACACACAGGCCAGGTTCCGGCCACCTTCTGTTCTGGTTTGCCTAATGATGCTTTTGGCAAAAAACTAGGAAGAACAGAAAAAGAAAAGAAGGACCTGATTAGTCTGTTAAGGGAGTGTGGTTGGCATTCTTTATCCTTTGGGAGGAAGTTTCCATGAAAAAGAAAATACACAGACACAAATAAAGCCCCATACAAATCTGCTCTGTGACTATGCTCCATCTTCCTCCCTGGGCAGGTTAACAAGTGGAAACCTGCCGAGTCTATGTGAAAGGAGTCCTCATAAGTTCTGCCGCTCTCTCTCCTTTCTGACTGTTGGGAACCTGACCTGTTTCATAGCACCAAAGACTGAGTTACTGGTACCATGTATTGTGCAATGCATGGTATATAGACTAATAAAGGCTTGAATAAATAAGCAAATGGATGAAAATATTATCTATTTACTGGGAGACTTTATAAATTTACATCACTCCTGGTTCTCAGGGGTCACATTTATAAAACAAAGACTCTGGCCAAACCTAATACAATAAAAAATATATTGAATGTCAACATCATAGTCATTCACCATCCACACTGGAGCATCCTTCTCACCATCTCCTATGGGACATAAATAATAACCATCACTATGGTTTTCAAACTGGTCTTACACCCATTTTTATCACCCAGTTCCCCAAACAGACCTGTGAACTAAGTTTCATTATCATGTTCTTTGTGCAGTTGAGGAAACTGAGGCTCTGAGACCTTTTAAGACCTTTAAATGGGAAGAGCAGGCATCACCTTTTTAAACATACTTTCGGCTTTCCCGCCAACATCTAGTTTCACGGATATCACCGCATTTAATTCTGTTTGTCTTCATCTGGTTGGATGTCTCTTTCATTTCCCTTCACAGCTCAGTTGTCTTCTTTTCACACTCTCTCTTCTAAGGAATAAAACCAAATTACTCTCATTTTCACCAGAGATGTTTGCCCACTTCTCTGAAGTTGTCCTCAAAAACACATTTTCTATTCCAAGAGCTTATCAAGGTATTATTTTTTCTTTTTGCCCTAGACAAAGGCAATTTTCTTCTTAAAAAGAATCATTGTGAAAGCTGTTAAGATAGTAATGTTTATTGCCTCCAGAATTTTCTTCTAAGTAGCTGGCAGTTATTCCTATAATGACAAAAATGTGCTCCTCTCACACTTCATTCACACCCTGCTGCCCTGGGTTTGTGTCATGCTGTACTTACAAATTTTTATTTCAATGCTAAATCATAGCATACTCTTTAAAAATACTTAAAATGGTAATTAATCTGAGAAATGCACTTGAAAAAGATAGTTTCTTTCTGGATTTTTTTTAAAAATAAAGAGATGAGCAAGGGCAGACTCAATTCTGGGAATTACAAAAATTTTCCAAAGAATGAGTCTCAGGAGGATGGCATATTCCACTAGGTGAAGGAAGAGATGAAGGTGGTGTTTCAGGTAGAGAGAACAGGACAGACAAAAGTGGAGGAGCATATACAAGCATGGTTTGTGAAGGTAATGGAGAGAGGTAAGCTGAGGGAAAGCAACAGAAAATTCTTAAAGACTAGTTTGGGAAGAGGGAAGGGCAGAGTACTGGTGATTTCTTAAAACTGACTGGAGGCCCAATGGCTATGAGAGGCGGGGAGCATTCATAAATTGGAGAACTCTGCTCTAATGTGAGGCAGCAGTGTTTGTTAATGTTGATGTTGTTATTTATGTGTTCTTGTCATTATCACCAACAACCTGATGTCAGCTGTGAGTCCCAAACAAGAATGATCTGATTCAGTGGCTGGTGTGGTTGAATTGTCTTGTATGTTGTTCCTGGTCTTCAAAGTGCAGTGTGGGATGGGAAATGAGAAATAGGACATCTATTTTACTCTGATCCTGCCCACTCATACCCACATGCTCTCTTAAGGTCAGGTGATGTTTGACGGAGTGTTTTACTGCGGGTTTCATGAGCTGCAAAGGTCTCCTGTCCTCAGCCTTGGCTTGTAGACGAATATAGAATGTGTGCCCTGACCAATTTGGCTCAGTGGCTAGAGCGTCGGCCTGCAGACTGAAGGGTCCCAGGTTTGATTCCGGTCAAGGGCATGTACCTTGGTTGCGGGCACATCCCCAGTGGGGAGTGTGCAGGAGGCAGCTGATCGATGTTTCTCTCTCATCGATGTTTCTAACTCTCTATCCCTCTCCCTTCCTCTCTGTAAAAAAAAAAATCAATAAAATATATTTAAAAAAAAAGAATATAGAATGTGGCCTTCTCAGAGATTGCCACTCTATGTTTAGTGTCAAAATTAATACTAAAGTTCAAACTCCAAAGGAATACCTCTTGGTGGATGATGGGTGGATGGTTGTGGGGGTCAACTGAATGCTCAGGAGGAAGTGGGCAGAGTTGTGAACCTGAGCTGAGATGGGCTGCAGACCTCACTGGGACTTAATGGATGTCAGTTAGCAACTCTTGGCAAATGGCTTATGAGTTGAATTTTCTGAAAGTAACGTGTAATTGAGTGGAAGGAACCTAAGCAGTCTGCAAGCTGACTCTGGTGATCTGACTGGGTGATTTCTTTTTCATGGTGGAAAGATGATACCACACGGAAGTCAAGATGCCCCCCTGCAAGGTGCTTGTAAATCGTTTAAGATAACCTCTGGCTGCAGAAATGTGGTAGAATTTGGTGCTCAGGAATTCCCTTCTCTAATTAAAAGTTTTGGGGTCAGTCATCCATTTTGTGCTCTTGTTATTTTCTTTATTTCCATTTAGATTTTTTCTCAGTGTTTGGTAAATTTCATTTTGAATATGCCTGCCTGTCTCAGTTGTGCTAAGGAAAACAAAATAAAACAAAACAAACAAACAAAACACAACAACATTATGTTAACTTTAAACAGAGAAGAAAAAAAACAAAATACTTCTCTCTTATCTTCCCCTACTCCTCAGCCCTGGGAGACAAAGATGTAGCTTGGTGGTGGCAACAGAAGTCAAAATTGAAGAACTCCAGGGAAAGGTAACACTCAGGAGAAATGTTGGGATGCTGGTGCTGCCAGACCTGTTACCAAGCACATTCTTTGGGGTATGAAATTTTAAATAACCAAATGGAAAATTCTTATCATGCTCTTCAAAGGTAGTTCTTCCTTTCAAGGTGGGGCATTTTTGAGACTCGTTTAAATATACCACTATGGATAGGATCTGTGGAGAAGAGCCAGTGTGGTATAATCGAAAGGGCACCTCAACAGATATCTAGGTTGGATTTTGGCTTTGCACTGTGGTATAACCTTGGACAATCACACAACCTCATTTTCATTCCCTGTCATGAGATTTGTTATTCTCACCTCATGGGATGATTGGTAGAATTGGGGGCAATGTGTGTAAAGTACCTAATAATAAACTGGTATATGATAAGCATTTAGAAAGCTAATATTTATTTATTTATTTTGAGAGAGATAAATATAATTTTTTAAATTTTATTTATTGATTTAAAAGAGGGGTGGGGGAAGAGAGAGAGAGAGATATTTTTATTTTTCCACTTATTTATGCATTAATTAGTTGATCCTTATATGTGCCCTGATTGGGGATTGAACCTGCATCCTTGGCATATCGGATGATGCTCTAACTAACCAAACTATCCAACCAGGGCCTATCTTTTATTGTTATTGCTTTGTATCTATAATAATAAAAGCATAATATGCTAATTAGACCAGACATCCTTCCGGATGACCTTCTGGACGAAGCTGGGGCTGTGAGGGAAGCCCAGGTCCCGGGTGCCTGCCAGTAGCCAGAGCGAAGCCTGGGTCCCAGGTGCCAGAGGGAAGCCGGTGCCGGCAGCTGGGGGAAGGAAGGCCTACTCTTGCATAAATTTCATGCACTGGGCTTCTAGTTACATATAACTGCTGAGGTGATTTAGTGTAAAATCATCATGGGGTAGGGTTAGAGGAAATAGGCTTGGCCTCTCTCACTTCTCTTGTAGCAATATGTTTGCCAATATATCTCAGACAGCTCACTTTTCTTTTGTTATAGAAGCAGTGTGCATAGCCTTTAGAATCAGGCTACCTGTGCAACTTTGTCAAAGTTATTCACTCTTGTTTCTTCTCAACTGCTTCCACCATTAAGGATATTATGAGAGCCAAATAACACAAATATTAAGTGCCTAACAGAATGTTTGCCCTGCCCCCCAGCTTAATAAATAGTAAGTTCTTCCTATTGTTTTTCTTATCCACATCTGCCTACTGCCCTCACCAAATGCTTTTTTTCAGGTACCATGACTGTATACAATATTCCATGCTCTAGACCCAAAAGCCTGGCACCAGGTCTAAATGCAATGATTGTGCCTAGCTGCTTTGTCCATTTTGTCACCTTTTATAGAATTATTTTATACCATTTTTATTCCATGAAGTGAATATTAATTGAGTACCTGTTAAATGCCAGGAACAATAGGACATGTAATGATTAATGTGACAATTCTTGCTCTCAAAGACTTAACAGATTAGTCAGGGAATGGCATAGTCTAGAAAGACTGATATTATAAGACCGATACTGTATGTACTGTAAAAGAAGCCAAAGAATGTAAAGAGACAAAACCAAGGCATGTAGCATCTGAACGGTGTAAGAATGGTAACAACTGGAGGAAGCTCCATAGGGAAGGTAAGTTTGTAATAGAGTCTTGGGGCTGTGAAGACTTTCAAGGTGGAAGTGATGGGGAGGGACTCCAGGTAGAGGGAACATCCTAAGAAAAGTCATGGGTGTAGAAGTGTGTGAGACAGGTCAGGGAATGGAGACATTTAGTTTAACTGTGAAGGGAATAATGAGGAATATGGGTGAGGCATTATTGTTCAGAGTCTTTAATGATGGGATGATTTTATACTCAGTTTGATTTGCAATGAAGAAACATCGTGAGCTTTTTTTGAGCATGAGGGTAAGTAATATGACAAGGAAGATTCAAGTTGTATCAGAAGTGGTGTTTACATCTGGCTCTCCAATGGACAGATAATGGCATGGACTGGGTCTTTGGTGTCTGATATGGGAGAGAAGGGCAGTGTTCCAAGTTCTAAGTCGAGAGAAATATAAGGACACAGAGGTAGGAAATTCTCAAAAATAATTTGAAAACATACTATTGTAGGCTGCCATGAGCATTAGATACGAGTAGGAAGTTTGGGGGAAGTTATTTTAAAGGAAACATCATGGCAGGATCCCATTGTTTATATCAGGGATGCTGGTTTCCATTTGTAAGGAGATCAGAGTACTTGTAAAGCTGTCAAGCAGTCTAAATGAGTTTCCTTTGATTACTGTTTCTCTGAAGTCTGGTTTCTTAGAAGGTTTGTGTATTATTAAAGTATTTTTTATTGTGGTAAATACATGTAACATAAAAATACCATTTTAACTTTTAAGTACATTCACATGTTGGGCAATCATCACCACTCTGTAGTTCCAGAAACTTTTCATCACCTCCAAAGGAAACCTGTAACTGTAAGCAGTCACTCCCCACTCTTTCCTTCCCCAGCCCACGGCAACCACAGATGAATGGATAAACAACATGTAATATAGCCATGCAATAGAATATTATTTGGCCATAAAAAGAAGTGATGTACTGATACATGCTACAACTAGATGAACCTTGAAAGCATCATGCTATTTAAGTTTTTAATTTTGTTTTTATTTCAATGGCAATAAAAAGTTACCAGTTGAGATCTCTTTTTTTGTATAAGCAATGATAACTTATAGTTAAAAATATTCACAGGTCACAATAATTACATTTTAACTTAATGATTCTTGAATAGGGCTCTGCAAAATCTCAGAGGTTTTTGACATATTTCAGAGGTTCATGACACTATTTTTTGTCATGTAAAAGGTATCCACAAATTTCTCAGGTTTGGAAAACTCTCAGCCTACTACCAGGATCACTTGCTGTTGCAAGATATTCATGGAATATCCTGCCCAACACCTCAAGTGCTTTAAGGAGCCAGCCTAGTCACATAAACCCATGATGAGGCTGGGTGTGAAACAGTGGGGAGAGGTAGGAACTCTGGCACCTTGGAAAAGTGCATGCCTCATGTAAAGAGGGGAAAAATCAAACTCTAGAATTTTCATTGAAATCTCTCAATTATTAGTTTTTAGCATCTTGTTAAAAAATGGTAAAACATGTGGACAAAACAAACAAATCTGCAGGAGTTGATTAAAGACTTCTGTCAATTAAAGAATATGCATGGTGTATGTTGACTGCCAACTCCACCCTTTGCACAAGATTCTTTTTTCAAAATCCTCACCCAAGATTATGTTTTATTGATTTTAGAGGAAGTGGAAGGAAAAGGGGAGAGAGAAAGAGAGATTTATGTGAGAGAGAAACCTCAGGCAGTTGCCTCCTGTATGTGCCCTGACAGGGATCAAACCTTAAACCTGGGTATGTGCTCTGACCAAAAATTGAACCTGCAACCCTTCGGTACATGGGACAACACTCCAAAGAACTGAGGTACAGTGGCCAGGGCCCAAATCCAGCCTTTAGATTCCCATGATTTTCAGCATATTCTGTCACCTCTCGGAATCTCTTCTCTCATCTACAAAATGTGTCTAATGACAGTCTCTCCCTAATAGAATTGTCATGTATGTGAAGTGTTAACACAGTGTTGGCAGAGTACAAGGCATTAATCCTATATAATAAAAGCCTAATATGCAAATTGACCAAATGGCCGAATGAACAGTGGAATGACCGGTTGCTATGATGCACACTGACCACCAGGGACAGACACTCAATGCAGGAGCTTCCCCCAGCCAGCAGGCCCCAGGCCAGCCAAGGCAGTTGCCAGTGGGGGCCCCCCAATTGCCCCGCCAGTTGCCATACAGATTCAGCCCTGATTGCTGGCCAGGCCTACTGACCCTACCCATGCACGAATTTTGTGCATCAGGCCTCTAGTCTATCCTATCTAATAATAGAGAAACATGGTAATTAGCCTTACCTCCGCTACCCTTCCCATTGGCTAATCAGGGCGATATGCAAATTAACTGCCAACCAAGATGGCGGCCGGCAGCCAGGCAGCTTGAAGCTAACAGGAGGCTTGCTTGCT
>NW_005370529.1:159197-184992 GCF_000412655.1 Myotis brandtii
CCCCCTGATTGGCCCTGCTCTGTTCGTGACAGGGTACGGAGCCCCAACCCCCCTGATGGGCCCTGCTCTGTGCATGACAGGGGGTGGCACCGCAACCTCCCCATCGACCCTGCCTTGAGTGTGACAGAGGGTGGTGCCTCAACCCCCCAATCGGCTCTACCCTGAGCGTGACTAGTGGTGGCATTGCAACCTACAATCTGCCCTGCTCTGTGCATGACAGGGGGCTCCCTAATCAGCCCTGCTCTGAGCCCGACCAGGGGCTGCACCTAGGGATTGGGCCTGCCCTCTGCCACCCGGAGCAGGCCTAATCCAGCAGGTTGTTATCTCCCAAGGGGTCCCAAACTGCGAGAGGGCACAGGCCAGGCTGAGGGACCCCCCTCCCCCCCGAGTGCACAAATTTTTGTGCACCAGACCTCTAGTATATATATAAAAGCCTAAGTGACCATTATGATGGAATGACTAGAACGAGTCGTCATTATGACACGCACTAGGCCACCAGGGGGCAGACGCTCAATGCAGGAGCTTCCCCCTGGTGGTCAGTGCACTCCCTCAGCATGAGCGCCACTCAGCCAGAAGTTAGGCTCATGGCTGGCAAGCGCAGTGGTGGTGGCAGGAGCCTCTCCTGCCTCTGCACCAGTGCTAAGGAGCAGTGAGCCAAGTAGTAAGGAGCGAACAGGTAGGCGGTAAGGAGCGGCAAGCCAAGCGGTAAGGAGAGAGCAGGCGGGCAGTTAGGAGCGAGCAGGTGGTCGGTTAGGAGTGAGGCATCCTGGCTTGCGAGAGGGATGTCCAACTGCCAGTTTAGGTCTGATCGGGCCTAAACTGGCAGTCAGACATCTCCCGAGGGGTCCCAGATTGTGAGAGGGCACAGGCCAGGCTGAGGGTTCCCCACCGCCATCCCTCCATGCACAAATTTCGTGCATTAGGCCTCTAGTCTTAAATAATAAAAGGCTAATATGCAAATTGTCCCCTTGGAGTTCTACCGACCAGGAGATCAACTGCTCACTATAACATGTGCTGACCATCAGGGGACAGTGCAAAAAAAAGGAAGGCCCCAGCCATCAGCCAGCAGCCAGGGAAGGAAGGCCCTGATCGGCCCTGATCGGCCCTGATCACAGGCCAGGCCTAGGGACCCTACCTGTGCACAAATTTTGTGCACCGGGCCTCTAGTACTAGATAATATTAGGTAATGTTATCTGATTGTTAATAATCAAATTAATGGCACAGTTTCTGACTGGTTTTCCTTCCTGGAGGTCTTGGAGTAATTTCAGGGGAGTTTGGTGAAATAATCCTGATAGTTGATTCAACACCCTTTATGCTGAATATGATCTAGGATAGTGTCTTTGAAATTTATCACAAAAAAAATAGCTTTGTGATAGTCATCAAGTTATTTAGTCTCCTTGTGCCGTTTTCCCACCTGTAAAATGGTAATAATATATAGTACCTTCCCCATATGGTTGTTTGGGGATTAAATAATTAATATTTGTATGGCACTTTACAACAGCTCCTGGCACACAGTAAGGGTCACATAGATAATTAGGAAAAAATAAATATTAAGGCACAAGTTGATCCGGCATAGATTTCTTATAGATCCTTTTTCCTCCAAGTGACTACTTCTCACTGAAGCACTGATTCAGCTTGACACCTTGCTTTAGTTGATATTTTAAATACAATTTTAGAATGTGCTAGCCCAACTTAACTGTGTAATGATTCAAGATGGAGCTGTGATCAACAATGACATTTTTCAGCGAATCTGGAGACCTTTGAGAATGTCAGGCCTATTCATGAAGCACAAAGGTTGGCATCTTACCTTCAGTTTATGATTATTTCATAGACAGTTGTCCTGGTTATTTTCATGATTTACCCGTTCTAGGCTCAAGCCATAACATTTCTAGGCGATAAACAAGCTTCTTTAATACAATTATGAGAGTTCCATGAGGCACCAAGGTACAATGAGAAAGTAAATATTGGACTCAAGATAAAACTCATTACATGACTTTGGGAGAGTCACTCTTCCCTGTGTCTTGTTCTTTTCTCTAAAATGTAAAGTTAAGGAAACAGACTTCTGTGTGTTCTACTGGGGCCTCCCCTCACCAACTTCTTACAAATGAGATATTATGGGAACCTCTAGTATGTCCCCAGGTAGCAGGAGAGCTGTTCTGGTTGAATTGGGTTAAGTCCCTGTTTACTCTATTCTCTTGGGCTCAGCCTGTCTCACATGGTAACCCCTCAGGCATCTCTGTGGGAGCCGCAGGGCTCCCTAAAACTCATTCTGAAAGCAACTGGGTAAGATGAGACTATTAACTCTTAGCTAATAATCTATGATTCTAAGTATTTCTAAAAATACTTTATTTTTTTTTCAAATAAAGTAAATTTCTTTCAGCATAATAAATAAGTAAACCCTATCTACCTACACACATTTACTTGTATTTCACCCAGAACTAGAGACTCTGCTATTCAAATGGACCCTTCTATAAAATGAAAAATTATTTTTCTCTGTAAACAACAACATTTAGAATGTTTTCTAAATTCTATGCTTTACTCTTCTTAACGTGGGGGACACTTTGGGCTTGAGGCACAATTGTGAAAACTTAGGATGCTAGCTTTTTGTTCAGTTTCTACTTTTTGAGTCACTGGCATTTGTCACTCTTTTACCCCTCTTCAAAATTGGGATAATCAGAAAGAAAAGAAAAAGCTTCCTTTTTTTTAAAGGTATCTGAAATTTCACAAAGTATGCTGGCATCACAGCATTCCATGCATATTTAATCATCATCTTCAAGACAGGAGGTTGGAGAAAAAATCAGGTTGTGATATTTGGCAACAGCAGGTGTGGGAAGGAGGGTGTTGACACCCTCTGAAAACGGATATGGCATGTTGTGTGGCAGGTTCCCTGTGCAGTTCCCACATCACCTGTGGTCCCAAACATGCTTTAAGAAAACTCTAGGGCAAGAATGGGGAGCCTTTTCTCTGCCAAGGGCTATTTGTATATTTATAACATCATTTGCAGGCCATATAAAATTATCAACTTAAAAATCAGCCTGCTATATTTGGTCAAACGTTTAATTAACTCACCCCAATGCATTGGCAGGGCCAGATGAAATGATTTCAAGGACCTTATGTGTGGCCCACAGGCCAGATGTTCTCCACCCCTGCTCTAGGGAGTGGGGCTTGTCCTTCACATGACACGGGATTTCTCTGGGAGTGAGGATGGCCTTTGACAACCCCTTCTCTTCATAAAAACCTTAATGCTTTCTCTTTTGTGGGCCTTTGCATAGGGCAGCTAGCTCTAGCCCCTGTCCCTGTGCATATTACCCCCACCCCCCCAACCCCCGCCATTGTTGTTAAGTGAGTATCTTGCTTATGTATATGTAAGTCAGTGAGAGTACAGGGATGCAGTTCTTGGCATTTGGGACGGAAACTATTAAAACTCAGAGTTAACTTAGGAACTCTCATATCCTACAATCAGGAGCAAGACAGCAATAAGAGGGTCACGTATGTGCAAATTATGTTTTCTAACTTTATCACACGCTCCACTCTGTCTGCCACCCAGTGTTCCAGACACACAGGTTTCACCACTGCCTCCCTGTGGCTGGGCTGATTCATCCAACAAGCTCCTGCCCCTGGGTTTTTTAAAGCCTCTTCCATATTGACAGTAGATTGAGAAAGTATGACACCCAAGTTTTCAAACTTTTAAGTTCAAAAAAGTCATCTGGAAGGACTTTTTAACATGGAGATTCCTGAACCTCCCCCAGAGATTCTAACCTAGTAAGTAAAGAATAGGGCCTGGTGCCAGGTTCTGGGATCTACCCTCAGTGTGGGGCATGCAGGAGGTAGCCGATTAATGATTTCTTTCTCATCATTGATGTTTTTATCTCTCTAACCCTCTCCCTTCCTCTCTGAACTCAATAAAATTATATATTTAAAAAATTAATGGGGCCTGGGAATATGCATTTTAAACAAGAGGTTTTCTCAGGCTGGTGGTTCAGGAAGTGCCCGCACATCAAATACTGTCTTCAGGTTGTCTTTTCTGGACACTTCACTAAAGGATGCCCTGGCATAAAGGTTGGGCTGAGACTGGAGTCACAAAGCCCAAACTGTGGGCAGAGTTTTGGTTCAGAGGGTCTCAGAGTCCCAGCGATGTGCAAAACTCCTTATGTTGCAACAGCAAAGGCAGGAGGGAGTGTGGCTGGGTCAGGAAGTAAGAAAGACAAAAAAATATATATACTCTCATCCCCTCCCATGTGTTCTGGGCAACTATCTGAGGCTGTCTGTCTGCAGTCTGATTACAGTGCACAGGAACTCATCAGATGTCAAAACAGATTCATCAAGCACAGTCCCCAGCATATAATAAAGCTGAAAATGAAGTATAAATTTCATGGCTTAGTTTTTTAGACTCTCAAGTAATATGGCCTTCGCCTTGAGTCCACCATCCCAACAGAGCGGAATGACTATTCAAGTGACTGTGCTTAGGGGTGGGGTTCAGTCTAAATTGAGTCCTTGGAAACTCATTGTTCCAGTGCCCCTTCTTGGATACCTAGGACATACCCACCCTGATGTGTTTCTGGCTCCTCAGAGTTATAGTCCTGTCTACTTGGCATCAGAAAAATTCTATAGTAGCTTCCTCTTTGGGTCACCTCCTATTTAGAACTAACAATTAATTGAATTGTTTTCTTTGGTTATAAAATATAATTTTACCCTGAAAATTGGTCTTTTAGTCATGACACTGATCTGAAGACAATAACAATTTGGTACTAGAAGCACAGAATGCCAGTGCCAGCCCCGAAAAGGACCTTACTTTGAACACATCCAAACTGCTTCACTTGGTTGACAAGAAAGCCAAAGGCCAAAGAGGGAAGCTTTCCCAAACGTCTGCTTGTCCAATTACAGCCAGAGAGTTAGTGAATGAGGGATTAGAAATAAGTCCCCATACCTACCAGATGGGTACTACCTTTCATCCTAACTAGTGCTCTTCATATTTGCTTGGGGTTTCAATGTTTCAAAAGCTTGTCTTATTTGCATTGCAGTTTATGATATACTCTTTTTTTTTCTGTTCTTTATTTTAAATGATATACTCTTTATTCACATGCTTAAATGTTGTTGAGGTGGCTTTCCTTCTTTGATTTCTTCACTACTGAGACATGTGAAATGACTCAGGCTATTAGAAGAACTTTGGATAGGAGAAAAGAGCCAATGGTGATGATTTCATCATATGGTGGTTTTAAAATATCAGCGTTATCTTCTATTTAATTTGGCCAACATATATTGAGCATCAGAATCTACTGGTTATGGCACTGGGTGTGGGACTATATTACTTGTGGGTTCTTCCCTTGTGGAGGAAGAAAATTCATGCTGAGAGGTACATGGGAAACCGTGAACTTTAGGCCATTCTCTAATCTGGAGAGGTGGCTTGACTGATAAGGAAGGTGGACTGTGATGGCTGCTTGAGGTCTGTTTGAAGAACCTGTCCAGCTCTGTGATGTGGGGTGGTGACTGGATGGTTTCCACATCCACTCCAGGGCAACCTACATTTTCTCCTCAGCTCCATGAGCAAGGACACGCCCAGTGCTTAGCAGGAATGGTGAGCCACACCCTGGATGTGAGTCAGGCCTCTAATCCATCCAAGATGGGGAAGGCTGATAGGGGTGGGACTGTGTCAAGTTTCATATTCTCCCACCTTGCCCTTTCTTTGGTTTTATATTTATAAGGAAGGGTGTTGCATGACAAGGCTGTGCCATGGGGGTGCCCTTCATTAGTGGCTGGCAAGCTGCATCATTGTTTTCCTCTGCCTAATGCTTCTTAGTTCTGGATTGCTTTGGGTGTAAAAGCAAAGTGTGGGTGTAAAAGGAGAGTCAAGACTGACTATGTGGTTTGTGAATCCTTGTGCAACTGAAAATGCAAGTTCTTTTTTCAATAATTATTAAGAATGTCAAGACAGTGACAGCAAAGCCAAACAAAGCATGGGGCCTTTCGGTATTCAGGGCCCTGTGCCACTGCACACATTGCACATGCATAAAGCCAACCTGGTGCGGGTGCATTAGGGAATCTGGTATGGAGAGTGATGTGGGGCTTCACTTGGCCGATGGAAACCAGACCATTGCTACTAACCAAAGCCAGTTTTAAGCTATTGCACTTAGATTTGGTGGCAGTAAAGAGCATACTGTGTATTTTGCAAAGGAGAAGCAGACCAAGGTAGGAAAGGTGATCAGCAGACCATCACACAGCTTCTTAGTGTCAGATGGGGACTAAATCTCGGGCCTTCTAACTGCCATGCCTTTGCTAGCCCTCAGTAAAGCTAAGTAACAATGAAATTGTTCTCCGTCATTGTGGGTTAAATTGGAACTTGGGAATAAGAGTGAAATGTAGGAAGGGAAATGAGATAAATGATAATTGAATGGAGAAAACAAAACAGCTTAGAAAGCCAAAGCAGTTTGTTGGAGTCCAATCTGATATACAACATACAGCAAAGCAGACAAATGTCTGGGCAGCAAAACAAAACTACACAAAGAAGATATTTTCAAATAAAATACGCATATTTCCAACCAGCCTTGAGCTCATCTGATAAGGGACAGATTGTCCAGAGTAAATAGAGAGAGAAAAGAAAGATGCTCTGGGCTGAATTTAGTCCCCTGTCAAAATCACAGAGAAACTAATTGCTTCTTCTGCTTGTCATCGCTCCAGTGGCCAGGCCTGAGGGGCAGTGAAGGGAGACAGCATAGTTCATATATTTGTGTGTTTGTTCATTCATCCATCCATCCAACATTCCTTGAGCACCTCTATTAGCATTGTTCTGTGCTAGATCCTAAAAAGAATGTTTAAAACATGGCCCCTACATTTAAGGATAGTAGACAGATATGTATCAGGGGAGAAAACAAATCACAATAAATAGAATACTAGTGATGCATGCTGTGCTCAAAAGAAGGACTGGACTGGCTACATAGTTTGTGAAGGCTATTCACACTGTTTACATCTCTCAGTTGATAACCTGCCTACAGGTTCTTATTTGCTTCCAAACGGTGGTCAGTATTTATTCATCAACACTGTGCTTCTCTTTCTTAAAGACTCCAGGGGAGGGGGCATAGCTGGTGAGTCAGGATGTGATGTTCTTATAGACTGTGTCCATTTACCCTTGGTTAGGCATGACTATGAACCAGTTCTTTGCATGATCCTCTAGGGGGAAAACCTGGGTTGAAGATGGTGAGGATCTGTGCCTACTGGCACTTTCTCCTCCCCATCTGCTGCCCTAGGCATGTGGGTAAGAAAACAGTTCTGCTCAGGACAGGGAGAGGGCCAGCTGTGTGATCATTGGGGTGTTACTCAGTGCCCATCTAAAAAATGTCAGGATAGGAGGAGATCTCATAAACAGTGCTTTCTAATCGAATAAGTAACACCTCCATTCTCTCTTAGTGACAGCAGGATTGAAGTAGAAGAGGAAGTGAAATATGTTGCAAAGGCTGTCACAGAAAAGAGAGAAGGTACAAGACAACAAGAGAAATAATCTTGAGGTACCTATGTAATAATTTCCCAATATTTTCTGCTCCTTACCTGTTGAGCATGTCACTCACCAGGAGATGTATACATAGTCTCTGAAATGACTGGAAATAATAGACAGAAGGTGAGTCCCATGTGTTAGCATTGGTCTCATCAGAACAGTGTTGCACATTCATGCTAATACTTAACATTTACAAAGCTCATAGCACATCCAGTATCTCATTTGCTCCCTCAGCAGCCCAGGAAGGTAGGTGGAGTCTGTACTATAATTCCCACTGCACAGAAGAAGCAACTGAGGTTTGGAAAAGACTAAGCTACTAGCTGCAGATCCCAGTGAGTGGCAGACGAGGGCCTAGGGCCAGGTTTTCTGTGTGACATTCATTCTACCACTGGTACTCTCCTAGGTGCATTGTTCCTTGTTCCAGTTATTGCTGGGTACGGTATGACAGGAGCACAGCATGAGCGGGGAGAAGCATTCAGGAGCCACTGGAGATGTAGCGATAATGAGAGAGCTGCTATGTGGACATGTGATGTCTTTTCACAGAGCCTCTTGCCCTTTAAAATAACACACTTCAAACAGCAATGCACCCATTGGTCCCACTCTTAAGAGACCAGGCTGGGATCCAGCATCTCTCAGCTCTCCCCCCACTTTTTTGCCCCTATTCTGAGCATAAAGACACTTGGAGCTGAGTGGGAACAGTATTTGTCTCGCAATTACTTCTAATTGCACTGTAGTTTTGTGGTGCATAAGTGGAGTGACCTAGATACCAGTTATGTGAAACTCTCTTTTCATGCTTGGGTCTGTATTAAGGAGGAGGTATATTAGGGAACAGTGGCTCAATGCATCTCCCAGTTAACATTTATATGTAACTCCACATCTCCACTTGTCAAATGGCCAGGTCTCCTTAACAGGCCAGATCTAAGGCTGCCTCTTTCTCTGTAAGGCCTCTCTGGATTACTCCATTCTTTAGATTCCCACAGCAATTTTCTGATCCTATCTTTGGTGCTCATCATTTTCCTTTTTTTAAATTGACTTTAGAGAGGGAGGAAGGGGGAGAGAGAAAGAAACATCGATGTGAAAGTCATACATTGATTGGTTGCCTCTGTATGTGCCCCAACTGGTGATGGATCCTGCAACCTAGGTAGGCTCACTGACCAGAAATCAAACTGGAGACCTTCAGGTACAAGGGTGATGCTCAATGAACTGAACCACTCCGGCCAGGGTTGGCACTCATCATTTTCTACATATTTCATCTTCCTGAATTCCTCATGCCAGCAGCAGTGTCTAATTCATTTTTCTCTTTTTGTCTACTCTGAGAACTGAGAATAGCTAAGGTAGTTGCTCAATTAAGTACTGCGAAATGAAAGCATAAACTGATTATATTCTAGACATTGTGGAGGCGTGCAAATAGACCATTTATTCTCTGGAACCTCTTCTAGGTGGCCTGACGTGATTTACCAGTTCAACCTTATTTCCTGTGGAATATCTTCATGACCGACCTCAGTGTGCCTGGAACTGTGCATATCATTTTTTTGAGAGGTGAGTGTCAGTTAGATTTTTTTAAAGAGGAAAATAACAACCTGGAATCCAACCAGAATAGTTCCCTGGTACACCCCAGTTTCTTCAGTCATCACACAAATACAATATGACTTGGCCAGAGTCTGCTGAATAGAATAGAGAATTTGGGATGAAACATTTAAAAATTCACTCATATATATCCAGCACTTTATATTTTGTCTTCTTCTTTTTTTCCAAAAATCAGTCCTCTACCAGAGACTATGTCTTATTCATTTTGTTAAATCCTTATCAATTTTGAAAACTGAGAATGGTCCAGATAGTTGCTCACTTGAATGAAAGCACCAAATTATGTTCTAGACATTGTGGAGGTAGTAAAAGACAGGTGGTTGCATTTTCTTTTTTAAAAATATATTTTTTATTGATTTCAGAGAGAAAGGGAGAGGGAGAGAGAGATAGAAACATCAATGATGAGAGAGAATCATTGATCGGCTGCCTCCTGCACAACCCCCATTGGGGATGGAGCCCACAACCCAGCCATGTGCCCTTGACCGGGATTGAACCTGGGGCCCTTCAGTCCCCAGGCCGACGCTCTACCCACTAAGCAAAACCAGCTAGGGCAGTAGATGAATTTTCACAGTTTATACTGACTCTCTATACAGAAAACTCTAATTTGGGTTTTGAAATCAATTCATTAAGATTCAATTACCCCACTAAGCAAAACCAGCTAGGGCAGTAGGTGAATTTTCATAGTTTATACTGACTCTCTATACAGAAAACTCTTATTTGGGTTTTGAAATCAATTCATTAAGATTCAATTACATTTTCTAGCAATTGTTGCTATGCCAAGTGTTATTCTAGGTTCATTCTCAAATGCTTCCTTTCAAATTCAACATACCTAAAAGAGTGATGATACCCCCCCAATTTACAGATGATCAAAAATATCAGCTCAGAATGGTCAAAATATGACTTGCCATAGGGTGCAAGGCCATTAAATGGCAGATTGGGATTCATTAAGTAGATATTAATTAATTATCATTAATTCAATATGTATTTATTTGGTACCTACTACATGTTAATCTTTATGGGAGAATATGATGCAGTCATTAACTTCAAGGGGCTCAAAGTATAGTGAGAGAGACATACACTTAAATGGAAAACAATAGCATGTGGCAAGTACTCTAATAGGATTACTGCCCAGAGATCCCAAGTATATGTGTAGTGTTTCTGTTTGTCTCAGAGATATACCACTCTACATGTCCTCTATACCTGATACAAAAGTGGTGATAATGCTCAAAATCACAAATATCCCATAAGTCAAATCATCATCAAAGAATTTTAATAGTAGGATTGTAAGCTTCAGACTTAAACTTTCTTACAGTTAACTGGGGGCACATACATCCCATGGGGGAATGGACAGAAGGCTACTCCTGCTCACTCCATCAAAATATTTTAATGAAAGAGGAAGTTGGCAGAAAAACCCAGGACTTCTTGAAGGAGAGGACAGGAGAGAGAGGTGTGTCACTGTAAACGAGAAAAGCCCCACCCACACGCCCAGTTCCTTGTCTCTGACAGATTGAGTTCCACCCTGTAAACATCCTCAGTCCTTTCATTGACCATTTGTGACTGAGCACTTCACACTCAGCCCACTCGGTGAGGTGAGATTCACTCTGAGTGGGTGACAGCACCAGGGCACCCTCCTCTTTGGCTTCATCTGTGCCAACCACACCTCTACCAGTCACTGCCTGTTGTCAGAGTCCCTTCATCCAAGAAGAGATAGAAGAGTGTTGAGGACCAGCCACAACCTAGTCAGGTAAGGCCAGATGGCTTGTCACCAGTTCTGCAAAGAGATCAGGTTTCTCTCTATAAACTGATTGCTCCTGTCTCTTAGCCTGTATTTCTTGTCACCTCTGCCATTGCCTTGTAGTTCCAAGTAGGCCTATTGTTTTCCATGACCATATGACTGTCCACTCTTCCGCACTGCCCACGGTTGATGAGATTTGTAGACCAGCATGTCTAAGCCTATTCAATCACTTGGCACACTTATCTATAAGATGATTTTTAATCTTAAAAGCAGTGCAATTGGTATAATTTTCTCTATTCAGTCGCTTACTAAACTGAGGCTTGGTGAATTAGAGTGTTGTTGTTTTTTTAAGTTTGATTAGCAGTCTAAGGCCAAGATTAGGTTTAATTCCTCCTTCTCTCTCTACTATACCACTCAGCAGGTCATACCTTATCTGAAAAAGCCAAAAGAAGGGAAAGGGGCTTCCTGAACTGTCAAATGACAAACAAAAGGTATTATTTCCTTGCAGGCAGGTTGGAAGGGATATTTTTGAATTCATCTGAGATTTTATAATGATATATAAGCTCCATCAACTAGGGCTATTTTTAAAGAACACATGAGAATATATATGTAAAGGGGCCCTGTAAGCTGAAAAGTAATATGCAAATTCAGGAAGATGACTCCATGGAGCCTGAAACATGCTCCAGCTCTCTGTGTAAGATGGCTTTCATTTGGGCTGAATGACACTATCCTAATGTCAGCAGCTGCATTATGAGGCATAGATCACAAAGGCCCTGAGGAAATATTTAGCTTTTCAGTCTTACTGTGATATGTGGAAAAGAAAATCTCAACAGGAGGGAACAAAACACCCCCTGAATCTCTTCAAATTGACTCCGGCAATTTCCCCTCTTATGACAGCTATCATTATATAGTATTGTTCTACTATATAACAAGAAAATCTCATCTTCAGTGATTATGTAGTTTATTTTTTAAGGTACTAATTTTAGCAATCATTTTTTCCTTCATTCTCAAGAGGTTGTATCATTCTTAGTTGTGGAAGGAAATGTTTTGTGTGTGTGTGTGTGTGTGTGTGTGTGTGTGTGTGTGTGTGTGTGTGTGTATTTGAGTTTGTTATGACAGTGCTAATATTCATCCCATGGGTTGAAATGCTATACAATCTTTGGCAGACTTCTGGATATTCTTAGTGTCTGTCTAGCTCTAATGAACTTACAGGAATCACATACTCAATTACCTAATTCAAAATAGAGAAAGTGAAGCCCAGAAAGATGACATAATGTGAACAAGGCCACCAGCCAGTGATCATTAGATCTGTAGGTCAAATGCAAGTCTCTGATTCCTTTACTGCTTATGGCATGGAGCAAATGGTGCAGGCATCCTTGGACAGAAGCATTAGCTGTGTCATTTTAAGGATTGTACTGACTATCCTTTAAGAGTCCTTTCAATTAAAAGTTTTGGGGCACTTTGACCTTTTCTTGGCATCTAGTGGAAATATTATACCCCATAGAATAGGGGCATTATTCACAAAAGCATCTTTCCTTATTATCTTGGTTCTTGTGGAATATTTGTTTCAGTCAAATTTTGGAACTTCTCCTTAGATGTAATGTTGGGAGATGAACAAGCAGTGGTGATGTCTTCATTTTATTCAACCAATCTAGATCTTTCCTTGTATCTTCTAGGATCCTTCGAGGAGGTTTCACTCATTTTAGAACTTGTAATGCTAGTTGGTCTTTTATTCAGAGTTGTAGAATCTAATGGCATGGTTGAACTTGAGAGTTTCTTTAATCCAGGGTCTGCAGACCAGCAGCCATAGGTGAATTCAGCATACAGATGTGTGTATGTGTTTTTTTGTTTTTATTTTTGTTTTGTGTGTGTGTGTTTGTTTTTTTGTTTTGTTTTGTTTTGTCCTGTAGTGGTAAACAAAACTGAGGTAGTTGCAAATATTTAACATTCAGGACATTTCTTATAAAAATCAGTTATTTCATTTTTTTAGGAAAATGAGATCTAGTAATAATGGATCCATATTCCCACATAGAAAACAAACACTAGGTCTGGGCAGCATATATTTCCTCTAGATGGAGCATGTATTCTCAAATTTTTCACAGTCCCTGTAGGATTTGAGTTTGTCAATACTGATCACTTTCAACCTCATACGTGTTCAAACCATTCTCTTTCAAGGGAAACCTAAGTCTATATAATGCTAGGCCATGCCACAGATCAATGGTACCAGGGGGTAGATGAAATTAATTCTTTGGCCTTAACCTCTCATTATTTAAGAGGCAGGAGGAGAAATGACTTCAGTAGGATATAGGGATAAAGAGCAATGACCCTTCTCCAAAGGGGCTTATTAGTATTGAAAATATGTACACAGGGCAAAATATGATAAATAATGCATGAAGTTAAAAGCAAATATTGTTGGTTTTACTGATTAGAGATATATTCATAGCAACTAGCTAGGTTGCCATCAGGGATGGTTGTAAGGAGGAAAGGATGTTTGACCTGGGCTTTGAACAGGTAGAGGTGAAATGAGTTTACAGCAAAAGAAGAATTTAAGCAAATGCATAAGACAGTACTTGCAGTATAGAATGAATTCTCAAGCTGTTTATGGGGCTAGTGGGACTGAAGGGAGGATGAGGCTGGGAATTTGGGTCTGCAGCAGATCCTGGGTATTGAGTGACAGGCTGAGTTTCAGATCAGGCATAGCGTTGCGAACTTGAGGAGCATTACAACTATTCACTGAACATTTGTCCAAGCTCATGACCATCCAAGTCTACAACTTGGTAGTGACAGAAAATCTTTTAGATATCACTTATCTCTCTTCTTTAAGTTTTTTCAGAAGAATTAAGAGAGAAGAAAACACTTCTAAACACAGAGGACAGTATCAGATGCTTAGTGAGGGAGATAAGGTGGTAATACACAATGGAATTAAAAAGATGGATGAGCCCTAACCAGTTTGGCTCAGTGGACTGAGCATTGGCCTGCAGACTGAAGGGTCCTGGATTTGATTCCAGTTAAGGGCACGTACCTTGTACTTCGGTTGCAAGCTCCTCCCTAGCCAGGGTCCTGGTTGGGGCTCCTGCAGGAGGCAACCAATTGATGTGAGAAAAACACATCAATATTCTCTCTGTCTTTTCCTCTCTTTTCTACTCTCTCTAAAAATCAATGGAAAAAATCCTCCGGTGAGGATTAAAAAAAGAAAGATTGATGAAAATATTTTTAAAATACATTGAGCAAATGTAAGAAATATTTGGATAAAAATATGGCAATATTTTTAAAAATAAAGTCTATTCCTTTGGTTACAAAAGTGATGTTACATAAATTCTAACTTGTGGGATATAAAGCGTTATGTTTAATTGATAAGCTTTGTCCTTTGTCCTGGGAATCAGTCATCCTTGTATAGGTATAGAAGGTCCTTGAATGTCCTGGCCCTCGACTCTTCCATAATAAACACAGCTGGAGCATTCCACAAGTATCTGAATGCTCTACTGTAGCTTACAGAATTCCTCATGGGTTGAACAGAAAGTTCTAGTCTTGTGAAAGGCTGTATCAGTCACCCCAAAAATGTTTCACACATACCCCAAGATGTTTGTGTAATAAACCAAACTTCTCTCATTTGCACATGGTTGTGTGTGAGATTGGTTCAGAATTATACATATATCTCAAAGGCCTTTGCTTCAAGGGATGTAGGTAGGTGATGTGCCACAGAGTAAAATGAGGTATGTGAACAAGATTCATTCATTTAAAACTATTTCACATCTATTCAATACAAACATCTTTTCAAAAACTATTCATTCAAATTGTTTATTAAATATGTGTTCTAAGGTTTGGAAAAACAACATCAGTGAACAAAAAGAAATAATTTCTGCTCTCAAGCAGTTTACATTTCTAATGAGACAGATGGAAAATAAACAAAACTAGCCAGTAAAATCTTATATAATTAAAGGGTAATATGCAAATTGACCGAACGGTGGAATGACCAGAATGCCCGTGGCCCCTCACCTGGCTGGCCTTAACCCCCACCGGGCACCACCACCCCGATCGGGGGCGGGGCTGGCCAGCAAAGCACGCACAGCCCCTCATCCCGGCCAACCCTGCCCCTGATCAGCCCCCCAGCCCAGCCAGCCCACTCCCAATGGCCCCCATCAGGGGCAGGCTGGCTGGACCCCACCAGTGCATAAATTGGTGTACTGGGCCTCTAGTATATAATATATGAGATATAGAAAGAAATAGAACAGAAAAGGGGATAGGAAGTCTTAAAGAGTTGAGATTTTACAGAGGGTGCTTAGGGAGGAATGAATTGTTATCTGAGTAAAGAGCCTAATGATACAAGGAAGTGAGCCAGGTAAACACCTGGAAAAAAGCATCCCAGGCAGTTGCAACAGCTAGTGCAAAGGTCCTGAGGCTAGGAGCATGGCTTCTTGGCACCTTTAAGGAATAAGGCATAGATTGAATTGAGTGGAAAACTCTTTGGAATTAAAGTTAGAATAAATGATGGTGGAGAGGGATGGGGGAAGCCATAATGAAGGACTCTGAAAGACATAGTAAGAACTTTGACTTTCTTTTTTTTATTGTTTAAAGTATTACAAATAGTAGTGCATATGTCATTCTGAATAAAATAGGAGCCATTTTAAAATTACATAGTCTGACTTACATTTCAAAGGGATCCCTCTGTTTGTGTGCTAAGAATAGATGAGGGTGGGGTGGGGAGAGAGCAGGCAGAAGCAGGAAGTTCATTAGGGAGTTATTGCTATAGAACAGATGAGTGATGTGGAAGCTTGGACAAGCAGGTAGTGGTGGAAGTGTTGACAAGTGATTGGATCTTGTGATTGACTAATTGTATGGGGAAAACAGCTAAGCATGACTCCAAGATTTTTTGCTGAGTGACCAGTAGAAAAGGGTGGCATTTATCCAAGATAGAGAAGACTATGAGAGAAATGGTTTTATGGGAACAGCAGGAACTTACTTTTGCACAGGTTAAATTGGAGATGTCAAGTAGGGAGCTAATATATGAATCCGGGATCCAGTGAGGGTTTATGAGCTGAAGATAAAAAATGAGAGTCATCAATATACATGATATTTACAGTGATGACATTAAATTAGATCACCAAAGAAATTATTCTAGACAGAAAAGTTAAGAGGTAATGGCTGACATGAGGTTCTATAATGTTTTTGGGTTAGGATGGCGAGGAGAATTTAGTTAATAGTGTACCAAAGAGAAAGGGGCATGGTGGGTGGAGGTGGTCCATGCCAGAAGAGAGGAGGTTTTTATCACTAAAATTGTTTAAAATCCCCAGCACATGGTATAATGAAAAGCATTTTTCATTTGCATTTTCTATAAACAATGCGGCCCTTTATCATTATCTGCATCCTGGAGCAGGACACAACTACTACTCCCACCATCCTCTCTGTCTCTGGTTCCACAGGAACCACAAAAGGAGATGGAGAAGGAGCAGCTGGAGTGGTGGGCGAACTCCAGGTGAGCATTGGTGTGTTCTGGTATCCAAGTGAAGAAATCTTCAAGGAGGAGAGAGTGGTCAGGCAGCACAGATGCACTGAGAAGTAGAATGAGATATTGTCAGAGATCTGAATGCAGCAAAGTTGGTGTGGGTTCAAGAGAGAATGAGAGAAAAGGAATTGGGGCTGGTGACTGTACACATTCCTTTTAATGAGATTATTTGTAAAGGGACCCAGAGAAATGGGTGCAAGCTGGCTTTTTTTTTCTTAAGATAGGAGAAAGAGAATAGAATATACTTTTGTAGAAACTGTAACTTGATTGATACACATAGATATTTTATTTATCTGTTCTACCCCTGTGAAGTTGTCCTGCTAAGAGTTATGCTCTTACATTTTTTCAGGGAAGAAAAATAAGGCTCAAGAGGTTGGAGATATCTGCCCCAAATCACATACCATATTAATAATAGATGGGATTCAAACCTGGGTTCTAAAGGTCAAGTTCATTTTCTCTCCACTGCCACTGCCTTAGACTAGACGATTTTAGAGATCACTTACAGCTTTAGAATTCTCTATAAAGCTCTCTGAAACGTTCACCTTGTTATTAAGGACCTTTAATAAACCCACGGGCATTCACAGTTCTCAGCAATGTCTCCTGAATCAAGTACTATTTACTAGATGAAGATGTTTGGGGTCTTGGGAGAAAAATAGAACTCAGCATTCTACATCGATGAAAACTTGCAAGTACGGCCAATACAGGCCTCCAGGTTGAATCTCTACATGCCAGAGGATGGGAATGCAATTTCTTAGGCCTATAATCACGACTGAGTTTCACATTAACCTCTTCCTCTAGTGGTGGATTTGTATCTATTACTAACATTATGCTACACCCTCAATACTATCTGCTGCTTTCTGTCCAAGTTCTTTCCATTTACATGGAGCTCCAAACCTACATTTCTGGGTCATCAACCCTACCTTGTTCTGAATTGGGACATTGCTACTCTTTAAGCAAGGGTACATTGAAATAAATATTATTTAATCCAGTCCTGGACAATATATGCAGGATAGAAAGCTTTGAACACCATTTTTCAACCCTCCCCCCACCCTATCCCTGTGGTCACCATAGAAAGGCAACTCCTGGAATAAAATATTACCATTGTTTTTCAGCAACAAATCACACTGTGACTGTTTAGTTGGTTTTGTGCAAGAGCTCTTAGATGCATATATATCCAGACAGCTCAGTCTGTCCCTATGGTGTCCTTATAATGCTCCTATTTTCCTTTGTACAGATTCCTATACAGATTCTTTTATCCAGCTTTCTGTAATTACCTATTTGCAGAACAGATTCTTTCACAGACAATGTACTTCTTAAGGGTAGAAATTGTATTTGCTGGTTTTCTCCTACTCTCTAACTCTTCCTTTTCCCTAGCATAGTGCTTGGCACAGAGATGGTTCCCCCAAAATGTGTTTGAATCATTAAATTAAATTGAGCATTTTGTACCATGTAGAGATAATCTGTCACAGGAGCAAAAGTGGAGTACCCAAGATCAAGATATTCTTAGATGCAGAATTAATGAATTAGGCAAATCAAATTTATAACCATAGAAGCCAACTGGTGTGGCTCATTTTGCTCTATAATCAGAGGTACACAAACCTGTGTAGTGGATATGTCCATTTTGAAAATTTCACACCAGCATTACTCATGCCTATAATCCCTCAGTGGAGTCGGTATAATTAACAGCTGTTGATATAGTAAACATTGGTTTAATTGTTGATGTTTTAATAAATGAATAACTCATGTGAATAAGTAAGACAAAGAATATGAAAGTAATAAAAATTCCCAAACCCCAATCTTTCAATTTTACAACTAAAAAAATATTACAAATTAAAACATATATTGGATTCATTTAAACCATTAACTATGATTTTTTAAAATTATAAAATCCTCTTCTGACCTAAAGGAAAATGAGCTTTATATACATATATTTTAATTTTTTATTGAAGTGTAGAGAGGGAGGTTGATGTCTGAAACCACAGGTAGTACTGAACCACATAGGGATGTATGTTTTTCCATACGTGCCTATAAAGTTTAATTTATAAATTAGGCACAATAAGAGATTAAGGATAATATAAACAATAATAACTAATAATAAAATAAAACAACTATAATAATATACTGTAATAAAAGTTTTGTGAATAGCTTTGAGGCTATTATTAAGTAATCCCTGGACGAAGGAATGATTCATGTCCTGGGAAGGACAGAGCAGGAATACACAATATTTTATCACGCTACTCAGAATAGCACACAATTTAAAATTTATAAATTGTTTATTTATGGAATTTTCTATTTAATAATTTCGGACTGTGGTTGACTGCATAACTAAAACTGCAGAAGGTAAAACCATGGATATATTTTTGGAAGCACATGATGCAATGATTTGATATATGTATATATTACAAAATGATCACCACATTACACCACAGTAAGTCTAGTTGATACCCATCATTACCATAGTTACAACATTTTATTTTTGTGTGTGATGCAAACTTTTAAGATCTACACTATTAGCAACTTTAAAATATGCAAAACAGTATTATTAACTATGATTGTTATGCTGTACATTCCATTCCATGACTTACTTATTTTATAACTGGAAATTTGTACCTTTTGACTTCCTTCACCCATTTCCCCACACCTTATCCCCTGCCTCTGGCAACCACCAATCTGTTCTCTGTACCTATGAGCTTGAGGTTTTGTGTTTGTTTGTTTTAGATTTCACATATAAATGAGCTTCATATTTTACTGAGACTTAAATTGCTACATTTCTGGGAGGACCATATGTACAAATTTGGCCATATGTACCAAGAACCTTAAATTTGCAAACTTTTTGACCCAACATTTCCATTTTAGGAATTTTTACTAAGAAAAAAAAATAAGGATTATGAAAAATTTTCCCTACATGGATCTTCAATGCATAGTCGATATAAAAGCAAAGTTAAAAGGAAGCAACATGAATAGGGGCTGAGTTAAATAAATATAACTTATTGTATAATGGAGCCCTACTCAGCCACTAATATGCTGTTGTAGGAAATTATTTATGTACTGTGCAGTGTAGCACAGTGGTGGAAATAGGCTTGAAGTCCAAGAGACTTTGATCAATCTAGAGCTCTCATCACTTACTAACTATGTGATCTTGAGCAAATTTCTCAACTTTTCTAAGCTGCAGTATCCTAACCTGTAAAATGAGGCAAATTACAATACGTTTGAAATTAGCCAATGCAGTTAAAGCCAAGTATTTGGCAAACAGTAAGTTCTTAATAAGCAGTATCCTTCTCAATATTTTAATTGTAAAGAGGAAATTTTGAAATAATATTTACAGCATAACTCCATTTTTGAAGTAGAAAAATGATATTATCTATATAATAAAAGCCCAGTGACCAAAACGGTGGAACAACCAGAACGATTAGAGACCAGGGCGATCAGGCAGGCAGGTGAGTGGCTAAGGGCGATGAGACAGGCAGGCGAGTGGTTAGGGCAGTGGTTGGCAAACTGCAGCTCGCAAGCCACATGTAGCTCTTTGGCCCCTTGAATGTGGCTCTTCCACAAAATACCATGTGCGGGCACACACAAACAGAGGGATTGAAACTTTGTGGCCCATGCGCAGAAGTCGGTATTTTGGGGAAGAGCCACACTCAAGGGGCAAAAGGGACGCATGTGGCCCTCGAGCCGCAGTTTGCCGACCACTGGGTTAGGGGCAATCATGCAGGCAGACGAGTGGTTAGGGGTGATCAGGCAGGCAGGCGAGTGGTTAGGGGTGATCAGGCAGGCAGGCAGAGTGGTTAGGGGCGATCAGGCAATCAGGCGAGCAGTTAGGAGCCAGCGGTCCTGGATTGTGAGAGGATGCAGGCCGGGCTGAGGGACACCCCCCACCCCCCATGCAAGAATTTCATGCACCGGGCCTCTAGTCCACAGATAAATGTAGAAGTCTGAAAGGATATACATAAAAAATTTTTACTTTCTTTTTCTCATTTCTTTTCCTTCTTTTGCTTTTAATGTATGGTCTACAACATAGTTGGGAAAGTTAAATGTGTCCAAATAATCATTAACATCAATCCCAATAAATTAACATCTGCTCATGCCGTAATTCTTTACCTGTTATCACTCTTTTCCTCATTGCCAAGTCATGAAAATCTCACTATACCATTGTCTCTCAAGACCGTACATCCAGTGGCTGGCAGTGCTAGGCTAATTACCTCCAGTTTCCCTTGTTCCTCTTCCCTTGTCCTTCTGTCATAACATATGTGTTATACATCATAAACATTTATTAAGCTTCTGTTCTGTTCAGAACATTTAGTGTTGGCAGTGGGAGTGAGATGCAAAGCAGCACAGAGGATGGTTTCTGACCTGGGGTTGCTTAGAGTTCCCCTGGAAGGAAAGGACTCCTACCTGTGGTGCATGCAATGCTTCATCTTGTTGAAGAGGCTCTTCTGTCTCAATCCTGTTTTGGTGGCTAAGGAGAGCTTCCTTAAGCAGAGAGGACTGAGCTATTAGGTGGACTTGAAAATGAAGTGTATTTCCATGGCCTACAGTTATTGTGGTCTCTGAGTAGGATGGAGACTTTCCAAACTCCTGTGTCACCACAACCTGTGTATGTGAATACCGCATCCATTTGCAGCCAGGGTTCAGGGTCTGAAGAAGGGGCCGCACACAAATGAATACACTAGACAAGATATATAAATTTAGAAGGCATAGGGGGGCCAGGTGGAAAACTTCCCTCTAGTGGAGAAGCTCCCCCAAAACTCGGTCCAGTCTGTTTTTTATGCACTTGAATACACATTTGCCCTTTAGGAATGAACAGGCATATCAAAGGTAAAGTTTGGTAAACAGTAAAAGGATTATCAGGTTAGGGAATTGCCTTGAGCCATTTGGTCAATGGCAGAGCAATATTATGCTGATTTCCAGCCCTGCTGAATATCGAATTAATATGCTAACTACTGTTGGTCTTAGCCTCTGGCATGTGTATAGGTTTCTTATATGATTGTCTCTTTACCCACTACTTTCTGGGTTATTAGAATTTTATTCTTATTTCAATCAATTCCTCTTGTACCCATAGCCCTAGGACTAGGACATATTGACTTGGTACACTTCCTTGAAGCATTATCTTAACAATTTTTTCCTCAATCATAAGTATAATGTATGTTCAATGCAAAAAAATCAGAAATTAAAAAAATTAAAGATTATCCATAAGTCAGTCATTCAGAGATAATCATAACATTTTGGTGCATGTGGCTCCAATGCAAATGTGGGTTGTTGTTTTTTAGTATAATATTTTATAATCATTATTTCTTCTTCATAATAACATAACTTTTTATGTCAATTAATATTTGTCTACAGGATTATTCTCTGACATCTTTTACACCCTCCCTCTCTCAGAGATAAACTTCTTTTTTAATACTTTAGCATGCTAATTTGTCATATTTGTATTTTCTTATTTATATATACTTTAAGTTGTAAATAAAACCATTTTGTATGTGTCACTTCAGACCCTGCTTTTTCACTTAGCATTATCTGTCATTTAATTGTCTTCAAAAATATGATTTTTAAGCGTTGCATTATATTCCACTATGGGTGTGTACACAGTGATACAATAAGTACTTTTAAAAAATACATTTTTATTGATTTCAGAGAGGAAAAGAGAAGGAGAGAGAGATGGAAATATCAATGATGAGAGAGACTCATTCATTGGCTGCCTCCTGCACACCCCACACTGGGGATGGAGCCTGCAATCCAGGCATGTGCCCTGACTGGGAATCAAACCCAGGACCCTTCATTCCACAGGCCCACACTCTATCCACTTAGCCAAACCAGCTAGGGCACAATACGTACCTTTAAGTTTAAATATCTCTAATTTAGGATTGATGCTTACATTATTATCCCCTCTTCTTGTCTCTAACCTTCATGCAAGAAGGTCTATTTTTGATTCATCTTTGAGTTGTAGTTGCAGTCAATTAGCAAAATCATTCATTCTAGTTGAGATGAACTCTAAGAGGAAGCTTTCACTAGTGGAGGAATCTGGAAAGCTATGGCTGGGTTGTTTCAGAGGCTGGAGAAGAAGCTTTGGTCCACAATGTTATGGTTGGTCCAGGTGGAAGAGAGAATTTCACTTTGCATGGACCAGGTCTAGCTGGATGGAACCTCATGTTAGGTAGGTCAGTGTTCTCTGAAGTGCAGCTCTCATTGTTTGACAGTAACAGCTAATAACAGAGAAGTTCCTACCATTCCGTGTATTCTTGCTTGTTGAATTAAAAATAAAAAACAAGCTAATGCCTTATTCTTACTGATTTTTTTTCCCCTGATGCTCTTAAAGATGTAATTTTAAAAAGTTTAAAATTATTTTTTAATCCTCACCTGAGGACATGTTTTTATCAATTTTAGAGAGATAGGAAGGGAGAGAGACATCCATGTGAGAGAGAAATATTGATTGGTTGCCTCCTGTACACCCCCCAACCAGGGATCAAACCCTCAACCTTTTTTTTTTTTTTCATTTTAGAGAACATTTATTAAAGCCAGGGACAGTAAAACTCTCCACTTTGATGTAGAATGGGGGCTCCACACCAGGCCCATGTGGAGTCCTAGACTAGTAGAGCTGAAAGGAAATTTGGGGACCAAGTGGCTCAATACCCTCCTAGACCACGTGAAAAATAAAAAAACAAAAACAATGCCCAAAGAGAAGAAATGACTTACATCTGAACCCAGATTTCCTGACTCCTACTACCTCAAGGCTTTCTCCACCATCGCTAGTTGTCATATACTCTATTCCTACTTATGTAAATTCATCTTAAAAAGATTCAGTTGATTATTAGACTTCTCTAGCCTTCCTTTTGCTCCAATCTTTAAAATTATGTTTTGAAATTCTACTATACTTTAGGTACTTTGCTAGGTACATTAGCTCCTCTAATTCTTATACTGTCCTGAGGTAAATATTGCATCCACTACACATTGGAGGAAACTGAGGCTAAGGATTTTTAAATTGTTACCCAACCTCAGGCAGCTGGTGACTTGTGGAGTCTGGATCAAAACCCAGTATCTCCCTGACTCCAATGTTTCTCTACTGTGTCAGTCTTATTCCTGACACAGGAATTGATTACATGACATGAATCAATTTATGTCTTTACTGTTCCTGTCCATTATCTTGTGGAATGCTTTGCTTAATTTTCCAAATACGTGTGCCTCTGAGTTGTAGGTGAGTGATCTTGATACATCACGCACAAAGTTGTGTTTAAACCAAAAGGACATATTTCCGTCTCTAATGGAGGAAACTAAATGGCATGGCTTAGCTATTTCTACTGTTTGGCTAAGGTCCCAAATAGGGTTGAAGTTTCACAACTGAAAACAAACAAAAATTAAAGTTTTGTGAAAATTGGGGAAAAAATGCATGAAAGGAAAAGAAAACAGAAAAACTTCTTCAATACCATGTAAGTAATGTTTTCCTACTCAGAGAGAGAATACATTTCAGGCAGAATCACTGAGGTCAGAAAAATTATTCAAGAGTTTATGGGGATGAAGGACATTTAGGACAATGTTTTAGCATATGAATTTGTTTGGCCAGGCCTTTTCTCTTTATTACTTCTCAAAAAGAGATGGGCTATATTATGACTTTGGACTCAGCATAATACAAGATGGAAGAAGGAAAGTATTTTACTCTAGTTAGACCAATGTTTTTTTTTTTTTTTAAATCTAGCCTATGCCAAGGTCAGGCTGATATAGAGTGGCTCCTGTTGACAGTCCCCCCTCACTACCCTTCTCCCTTTAAAATGGGGGCAGTGCCACCTCTTCCTTCTCCAATTTCACATCACTTGCTGGGAACTTTGGTGGAGGAAACTAGAACTTCTATCAAATGACTCTGTCCAATCCATCTGTAACTAAAGGCTTTGTCCTCAGAAGATCTAAACATTGGAAGTACATTGGACACATCACTCTAAGACAAGTATTTTCCTCCACCTTTATTCCTTATGTAATTTACATAACAAGTTTGTAACTTCTTGGCCAATATAGCAGTTTCATAACTTCATGTGATAAAACTTGCACAATAGACACTATCTTTCTCCATCACACAAACACAACTTTGTGGGGGATGTATCAAGATCACTCACCTACAACTCAGAGGCACATGTATTTGGAAAATTTGATTTTGTTCCCTGCATGCAGTCTTTGCACATCAGTGGGGAGATAAAAGTCATTGCCAAATAGCCTAACTATCTGTGTGTAGGAATAGTCTCCATTTGGTACACATTTTAGTTTTTTTCTGACTCTAATTATTGGAGAATCCCTGAAGGCCAAATTTTGGTATATTTTCTGTGTAAAACGGAATCTTTTTTTCCCCTTTGATAATGGGTATTGGAAAATGAGGAATCAGGGATGAAAATGTAAGAGCTAAAATAAAAACCTTTACGGTTTCAATGGTTTGAATAGAACTAATACTTTATTTCCTCATTTTATCATCTTGATAATGTTTTTAATGTAGAAAATTAGAAAATATAATTAGTCATGAAAACACGATAATCCACCCTAACTGGTTTGGCTCAGTGGATAGAGTGTTGGCCTGCGGACTGAAGGGGCCTGCTTTCAATTCTGGTTGTGGGCTCGATCCCTAGTAGGAGGGTGTGCAGGAGGCATCCAATCAATGTTGCTCTCTCATCATTGATGTTTCTATCTTTCTCTCCCTGTTCCTTCCTCTCTGAAATCCATAAAAAACATGTATATTAAAGACAAACAAACAAAAACACGATAATCCCATTCTCTCCCCCCGCCCCACCTAAAAAAAAGGCAGTGCTAACATTTTTGTGGCTATCCTTATAAACATTCTTGTGTGTGTGTATACCTGTGCCCTCTCGCAGTCTGGGACCCCTCGGGGGATGACCACTTGCTGGCTTAGGCCCGCTCCCCGGGGGATCAGGCCTAAGCTGGCAGTCAGACATCCCTCTGGCAGCCTGGGAGCCCTCAGCGGATGTCCACTTGCCAGTGGGGAGCAGGCCTAAGCTGCAGTCGGACATCCTTAGCACTGCTGAGGAGGCGGGAGAGGCTCCCACCACCACCGCTGTACTGGCAGCCGTCAGCCTGGCTTGTGGCTGAGCAGAGTTCTCCCTGTGGGAGCGCACTGACCACCAGGGGGCAGCTCCTGCATTGTGTGTGTCATAGTGACCAGTGATTCCCAGTTGCTCTGCTGTTAGGGTCAATTTGCATATTACCCTTTTATTATATAGGAATGCCTGGCCAGTCTGGGTGAGGGGCTGATGGCTGTTTGCAGGCTGGCCACAGCCCCTTCAGTGTGGGGGTCCCCACTGGGGTGACTGGCCAGCCTCGGTGAGTGGCTGATGGCAGTTTGTAGGCTGGCCAAACCCCCCAGTGGGAACCCTCACCCCTGAGTGAGTGGCTGATGGCTGTTTGCAGGCTGGCGACAGCCCTTTCAGGGTGGGGGTCCCTGCTGTGGTGCCTGGCCAGCCTGGGTGAGGGGCTGAGGGCCGTTTTCAGACTGGCCACA
>NW_005370529.1:185350-201837 GCF_000412655.1 Myotis brandtii
CGGCTGCCATCTTGGTTGGGTTAATTTGCATATAGTTGCTCTGATTGGCTGGTGGGCATGGCTTAGGGCATAGCGAAGTTATGGTCAATTAGCATCTTTGTCTTTTATTAGTGTAGATTTTATTTGTAGGAAAACTAAGGTCAATCTATGTCCTATTTTATATGTATATACACACATACCATGGATGTATTTCTATTATATTTGTACAATGTTAATTGCAATGTCTACATAATATTTTATCTAAACTACACTTAGGTAGTTTAGTTAAAAAACAGTTTTGCTATTTTTAAAGGGGCATTGGCATAAGGGATGCACTTGGATTTTCTACTAGAAGATGAGTTAAAATAATAGCTAGCAATATCACTTATTTTAAATGATCTCTTTATTTCTTATGTTAAAATATACCAATGCATTTCTAATGATGTACTGGTTAATTCCACTTTCTTCATCATAAGACCTAAATCTATAAATAGGTAACATTACTAGTAAACTAATGTAGCAATCTTAGAGATACCTATACTGGATATGCTGTTGAACTAGCATAAGTAAGATCCCTTCTAAATTGAAGATTCTATGTTCAGTCACTCCCAACAGATCTCCCAAAGACAGTCACTGGTCTTTGGTGGAAGAATTACAGATCTTCCATGATCAAACATTACTGACATTTGTAGCCTGACATTGCCTACTTAGGTGGGATAATATTAACTAGAAATAGTATTGGGCAGTATAGATTGGTGCTGGCACATTAAGAAGGAAAGATAGTTAGCAGGGAATATATTTTGGGGACATATCAAACATTTCAGTGATTTCTTTAAATACAACAAAGTGTCACAGCTGAAGTTCTTAGATGCAGAGATACTGCCAAACAGTATTACTCTGGGCTAACCTACTTTTGGTGACACTTATCTCAAAAGAAAAGCTCTAAGGAGTGGTCAGATTTACCCATTCACTTGAATTTCTCCATTCATAGGACATATTATATAAGTCACAGATGTTCTTTCACTGCTTTTATATTCTGAAAGGATACTTGAGAGGCAGGAATGACACAGGAAGTGTGTGTACAGGTGACTAGGGGAGCATCAAATTCTGGCCCTGTGGGCTTCAGTTTCCTCTATCTGGTCCCCTGGGCTAGGCGGAACAATTGTCTCCAGGAAGATTTGGCACACCCCTGGCCCAGACACATTTCCTCTCCTCACTATCACCCCCACATCTTCCCAGTAGTTGTGACTTCATCGAGATAGGAATCAGCCTTTCTAAAGGCTTTGGGCAGTGGCACTTTCTCTTTGGCATCCTTCAAGGACTGCTAAGAACCTCTGTTCCAATATTATTTTACTGCCTGTTCCTTCTTCTATGATAATATACTAATAGCTCTTCTAAAGATGCAAGATCAAAGCACTCCATCATTTACAATGTACTTTCACAACTTTTTCATTTGATTTTCACAAAATATCTTATAGAATAAGCAGAGCAGGCATCAACATGTACATTTTCACAGATAAAGAAGTTGAGAGGTATTATTACACATATGTATGTACATTTGATATATGAATATGAAATTACTAACCATACTTAATGATGCCTGTTTTGATTGATCTTTCTCTGCTCTACACCCCTACTCCCTCTTGATTGTTTTATGAGTAAAACTGTCCATTTATTGATCAAGACCAACATTATACCACCCCCAGGAAGCCAGTCTTAAGATACACATTCATAGAACAAGAAAAGATTAATATAACAGGCAGCATTTTTATTTCCTCAGTGTAATTACTATCTATTCTTGTATTGTTATTCAATGCTTTAACAGTAGCTGTAGTGAGTCACACATAAATACATATACACTTATTCTTATTTTTATACTAGAGGCCTGGTGCACGGAATTTTTGCACTTGGGAGGGGGTCCCTCAGCCTGCCCTGTGCCCTCTCCCAGTTCTAGAGCCTTTGGGGGATGTCCAACTGATGGCTTAAGCCCTCTCCCCTAAGCCGGCAGTCAGACATCCTTAGCACTGCCACGGAGGCGGGAGAGGCTCTTGCCACCACTGCTGCGGTCTCCAGCTGTGAGCCTGGCTTCTGGCTGAGCGGCACTCCCCCTGTGGGATCAGGCCAAAACAGGTTCTCCCCCAAGGGGTCCTGGATTGCGAGAGGGCACAGGCCAGGCCGAGGCACCCCACAGGTGCACAATCAGGGCCAGGGAGAGATGCTGGAGGTTGGCCAGCTGAGGAGGGACCACAGGAAGGCTCCAGGGCATGTCAGCTTATCTTGCTCAGTCCTGATCAGCCAAACCTCAGCAGCAAGCTAACCTACCGGTTAGAGCATCTTCCCCCTGGTGGTCAGTGTATGTCATAGTGAGTGGTTGAGCGGCCTTAGCATATCATTAACATATTATGCTTTGATGGTTGAATGGCCAACCGGTCAACCGGACACTCAGCATATTAGGCTTTTATCATATAGGATTCTAGACTGATTTATGTACCTATGTGCATATATAATTATATTTCTTAGACACATGTAGTTTTTGTTTTGTTCTCTTACTGAAATACAGAAAAAGAAAGGGCCTTTTGTTAGAGATGTTATTGTTTCTTATCTGTGTCTCTTATCTAACAACCTTCACAAGCTAATATAAACATTTTTTTTAAAGTTTTCATTCTTTGGCAATCTGAACTCTCCATTTTTCTTAAATCATCTCAGATGAATTTGAATGTCATTCTTAAAACAAAACTTCTCTTATTTCCCCATACTTCTACTTTGGTCTCCATTATTTCATGTGAAATATCCTTTGCCTTTGCTCTCTCTCTGGGTGGAGCTCTCTGGACCTATTTAAATCCTCTTAGCATCTTGTAGAACAGGCTGAATTTCAGTTGTTAACATTCTAACCTATGTGGAGTGGAAATGGGACAAAGTTGTGTTAGAATGATATTAGTCCAACACTGTCTCATATTTAATTGTAATGTCCAATTCAGTATCTTGTTTAGCATTCATTATTTTAAAAGCTCAATGTATAATTCATTGTTAAAACACAAATTGCCCTTTAGTTATGGTGACCTGATGAGAAGTTGGCCTGCTTTTAAGATTCTTGGTTCCCCTTTCTGATTTTGTTTCATCCTTCTCAAGTGCCTGCTACTGAATACTGCCCTTTGGTTTCAGGATAAGCCTCTCCACTCTCCCCTTGATCCCTAGACCTGGTCTCAGGAAAGGGTCTCATATTTGTCACTTAGTCCTCAGGGAAGTGTTAGGCAGAAGTGAGTTTTTCCTTCTTCTGCCCATCTCCAGTGGTGCAGACACCTTCTGTGACATTGGCTGTGACCGAGATCATTGTACTGCACAAAGGTTTCAGTATTCTATGGGCCTCTGAGAGGACAAATGAGGGCATGGTTCCTTCCCTCACAGAGCTCACAATCTACTCATGGAGATCAATCACAGGCAATGACTAAATAACTGGTTGAGGGGGTGCCAGAAGATGAGAGACAGCGGGATATTGAAAACCTGTTTGAAGAAATAATGGCAGAAAACTTCCCCCACCTGGTGAGGGAAATGGACTTGCAGGTCCAGGAGGCGCGGAGAGCCCCAGACAAAAGGAATCCAAGGAGGGCCACACCAAGACACATCATAATTGAAATGCCAGGAGCGAAAGACAAAGAGAGAGTCTTGAAAGCAGCAAGAGAGGGAGACTCGATTACCTACAGAGGAATGCCCATACGACTGTCAGCTGATTTCTCAACAGAAACTTTGCAGGCCAGAAGGGAATGGCAAGAAATATTCGGAGTGCTGAATACCAAGAACCTACAACCAAGGTTACTTTATCCAGCAAAGCTATCATTCAGAATTGAAGGTCAGATGGAGAGCTTCACAGATGGGGAAAAGCTAAAGGAGTTCATCACCACTAAACTATATATATATATAAAATGAATGCTTTCTATATGTTATCCTCAGTACTGAGGATACCGCAGTAAACAATACTCAGTCCCTATCACCAGACCTTATGTACTAGTGCAGAGAATGTGAAAGGTAAGGCAAGCTAATAAATAGCTACAATATAGTATGATAAATACTGTCATAAGGATAAGCAAAGTCTACAAGGAGAAAGAGTAGGAGCCATGTAATTCATGAGTCAAGGTTAGTCAGGCAAGCCTGCAGCTTTTTTCTAAGTTGAGAGCAGTGGGAGTTACCAGGTAAAGGAAATGAGAAGGGGCTTGGTGAATTTTGGGGACTACAGGTAGAGTAGTATTGCTAAAGCATAGATGAAAGAAGAAGAGGGAGGGAAGAGAAGGTGAGACATGAACTTTTATAGGAGTTCAAACTGTGAAGGTCTTGTCTGCCATGCTCAGGAGCTTAGATTTTATTTAGAGTGCAATGAGGTTTTATTGAAGTTGAAGTGATCAGTGACACAATTCAATTTGTATTTTAGGAAGACTAGTGTTTCTGCGAAGTGTTGAATAAATGTGAGAGAGTAATATTGGAGAGAGACCAGTTAGAAGGCCTTTATAATAATCCTCAAGACATCTGGTAAGGCTGTGGCAATAAGAGTGGAGCAAAGTAGAGATTCCAGTAGATATTAAGGACTTAAAAGCTATAGGATGAGGTGCCTGATTTGATAGTATTGGGCAAGAAGAGGGAATCAGGCCCGGGAACCAAATAGCTGTGATCTCATTTACAAGAGGAGCAAGTTTATAGGGGAAAGTAAGAAGATGGTAAGTTCATCATTGGATATGATGAGCTGGAAATAAATGTGGTTAAACTAAGATGGCATGTCTAGCAGACAGTTGAGTAGGTGAATTTATGGTTTGGGAAAGGGATCTGGCTGGGGATACAACATGGGAGTCACAGATGTATAGGTTATTGCTTAACAATGAAAGCATCCAAAGTGATCTGATAAATATCCCATTTTAGCACAGCATTTTAATCACGCAATCTAAAAACCCCAACTTCCTCTTCAACCAGTTTACATCACTTCAAACACTGTAATACCAAACCATTTAGCCTGGGGGTTCACAAATGAAAAAAAAAAATACTTTAAACGATAAAGAATTTAAATAGAAAAAAATCAATATATGAGAAATTGAGAGTCTCTGTGAGGAAACTATAAGCCATGAACATGAAAGTAGAAATATGGGAATCTGTAACTCCAAGGAAAATAAGAAAACTAGAATTTTGAGAAGGATAATGTCAGCAATCAGCAGTGCCAAAAAGATCAAGGAAGATGAAGAATGAACAGTGCCCATTAGATTCAGTCACGAGAGCTTTGTTGATAATATTTCAAAGATATGCTGACACTAAAAAGGAGATTTCTGTGGATTAAGGTGTGAATGAGTTAAAATTAAACTGAGACAGCAAGGGTGGACCCTTTTTTGAGAAGCTTGGTCATGAAAAACAAGATATCCAATCATCCATCCCCTTGTGCTTTCTAAAATCAAATGGAATAAATGTGCCCCTTTCATTATGGAAACTTTAAATATCTGAAAAGAGTTATCAGTGTTCTCCACATTTTCTCTCTCCTCAACTGAATGTCTTCAGTTTTATGTACTGTTCCTCATGTGACACAGTCGGCAGTCACTCACCATCCAAGTGATGACCTCTTCAGAAGAGCACAGTCATCTCAAAGGCCCCAAGTCAAAAAGACCATTCAGATAATGGAAAGAGAAGAGTGGGGGGGACGGGGGATTTGAAAAGCATCTGTTGATACCATAATACAGAGGAAAGGAAGGTGATTGTGTGATCTTTAGAGCTGTGTCTTTGGGACAGCTTCTGAGAGCCTGGCTTTATGGTGACAGTAGAGAGCTAACCTCATAATCTAGTAGAAAGAAGTCCCCGTGAAGAGCTGGTTTATCTTGGTTCATAGGGCAGCTAAGCCTTCCTAGGACTTTAGGGCAACAAGAAACAGAAGAAAGAGAAGCCTAAAACACTGGCACTTCCTTTGACTTGCTTTGTGACCTGAGGTAAGTCTAAGTCATTTCCCTGCTCCCATCTAAACATCTGGTTTCTTATTTGTAAAGTGAGGGTGTTGAGTTAGAAGATATTCAAAATGCCTGGCAGCACTCTCAGATCCTATCATGTGAAACCAACTGAACATTCACTTTGAGAAAAATAATCCTGTCAGGGTGCCAGTAACATGATATTTCTGGACCTATGTGATCATTACATGGGTGTGCTTATTTTATACTTCATTGGTCTGCACATTTATAATTTTTTGAGTATATGTCATACTTCAATAAAAATGTTTATAATAAAAATTCCATTAAAGTAATAAAGGATGATGTTTTATTTTAATTTTTTGAGAGGGGATGGGGAATGCTGTTGTCAGCATTTGGAAGTATTTTCCTGAATGTCATGAAATCTGTACGTGAGAGTCACAGTTGGTGCAGCAGGAAACCCAGGCTCTGGTGTGACTTCCTTAAACAAAGCTCCCAGCAGGAACTTCTGGTTGTGGAGTGTATGAAAGTGTTCCTGCCCAGCACCAGGAGTAATGCTCCGTAGGTAGGCAGTAATCCCTGCTGGACAGAATCCACACACTCCCCTGGGTTGTCCCAATACCTGGGAAAGGGGCTTGTTCTAATACCTCAGCATTGTCACCATCTGGTTTAGCAGATTCAAACTCAGGGATCCGTTTATCTCAGAGAGAGAAGAAAAGTGAGAACTGCAGTAAGGATTGTTGGCCTGGGTTGATTCTTTGATTTCTCTGTTCCTTTCTTTTTCACTTGTTCATGGGAAAAAATATTTGTAGGCTTATAGGCCCCCCACTTCAATGTACTTCTTCAGGACTAACCTCTTTATCCTGGGCAGTTCCTTGCATATTGCCTCTTTCTTTCTTTCTTTCTTTCTTTCTTTCTTTCTTTCTTTCTTTCTTTCTTTCTTTCTTTCTTTCTTTCTTTCTTATTGGGTGTTCCCCATCTGGCATCTGTTATGAAACTAGTGAAACTGACACTATTAATGAGTGCTCATCTTGAGTGAGCGATGATAAAGCCTCTTCACTGAAGAATGGGCTCCTGTCCATGCTCCTGTCTACAGGACCCAGTCCCCAGTCAAGGGCTGCAGCTGCAGGATGGAGTGACGGTCACGATCTCCCCGTGTCAAGGCCTGTGTTCTGACAGATTATCCCAGCGCATTCCAGATTAGAAGTGAAGTCAGTGCTAGAAAGATTTTGTGGTTCTACTCCTTCTTTTCTTCCTTCCTTCCTTCCTTCCTTCCTTCCTTCCTTCTTTCTTTCCTTCCTTCCTTCCATCTTTCCTTTCTTCCATCCTTCCTTTCATTCTGTCTTTTGGAAGGTAGTGGGGAGGCTGGTGATTTAACCTCATTATTGCCTTCCCTCAAATGCCACCACTTTTCTGTTTCCTCCCTGCCAATTTGCTACTGCCTGAGATAAGTCACTGCATGGATGCAGCCTTACAGGTTGGCTCCTTTCTACTTTTAGATACATCTCCAGCCAGCACTCCCCTGACTCACACATCCTGGTACAATTTCACATTAATAGCTACCTCCAGGACTTACCTTTGAGGGGGATCTCCATTTATTTGGGAAGTTGAAGGAGAGAACCTGCAAGACCTGGATATATGAGTAAAATTATATATTATTTAAAATAATAACCACAGACACAAACAAAAAAGAAATTAGTGCCCTGGAAAGAGAGAAGAGAGAAGCAGATGGATGGTGCCAAGCTGGACTACACACAGTGTGACTCACCTCTCCATGACATTTCTAAATCATGAATGAAGTTGTTGATCTCATGACATTCTTGAGGCAAGTGGATGTACAGTGTGAGCCCATACTCTGCATCTGGAGAGAACTGTACCAGCAGGGAAGGAGGTGTGACAGAAGGGAATACAGAGGAGGTGAGAGGAGGATTTCAGACTTTCACTGTGTTAGAGAGTGATAGTTTTGAGCAAGTGTTACCAGGTCTTCAAGGGATGGGGGCTGGAGGTGGGCAGGGGACATCTCAGTTACGCACACCATATTACCTGCTATCTTTTGAACACACCCTCCTCTTCACATCTCACACCTTTGCCTGGAATGTCCTTGCCCATCCTCTAATATGCAGTCAGATCTGAGGTGCCTTTATTCACATCTCTACCTCTCCACACTCTCAACGCCCTCTCTCCAGCCTGTTATTCCCATCTCCTGTTTCCACCGTGTTTTTTGCACGTTCTCCTGTTATGTCTCCATCACATAAGCCTGTAATTATCTGCTCATGTTTCCATCACCTCCACTAGACTTTGCACTTGGATAGATGAAAGACTGTGGCATGTGTTTCTGTGTGTGTCTGAGTGAGGGTAAGTGTGGGTGTGTACAGAAGATGTTTCCCTTCACTCCTCACACAGAGCTTCATTACTCAGTCCACAAACATTTACTGAGCATTCATGTCTGAGGGATGAGGTAATGTGCAAACAACAATGGGTCAGCCATAAGCCTTGGCCTTCAGATCTCAGAATTAACAGAGAGACAGCAGGACATCCATTCATCTGTTCGAGAACTTGTACTGAGTCCTTCTCTGTACCAGGCCCATGCCAAGTACTGGCTAAAGATAAATGCAGCACAGTTTCTGCTCTGGAGTTGCTCATGGCCTGGGAGTAAAGATAGGGACGTAAATACAGAACAGTGTGACAAAGCTACAGGAGTCGTGGACTCAAGTGCTGCCATAATCCCTACAGGGTGAGCAGTGGAAATGTTCATGGAAATATGTAAGAGAATTAATCTCCAGGAGTCACAAGATTTCTGTAGTCTCACAAGGTACTCTAGTTAATATTCTTATTTTTATTAACTAGAGGCCCGGTGCACAAAATTCATGCACTCGGGGGGATTCCCTCAGCCCAGCCTGCGCCATCTCACAGTCCAGGAGACCTCAAGGGATGCCCAGGGGGAAGCGAGCCTAAGCCATCAGTCAGACATCCTTAGCACTGCTGCGGAGGCGGGAGAGGCTCCCACCACCACCACTGTGCTTGCCAGCAGTGAGCCCTTTCAGGGCTTCTGGCTGAGCGGTGCTCCCCCTATGGGAGTGCCTTTCAGGGCTTCTGGCTGAGCGGTGCTACCCCTATGGGAGCACACTGACCACTCAGGGGCAGCTTCTGCATTCCACTGTTTGGTCGATTTGCATATTAGCCTTTTATTATATAGGATTATTTTTCATATACATTTTCATGAAACTACTCTAAAAATTAACATCTTGTGTGAGGAGCTCAGCTGACCTCTAATTGTTTCCCTTCTTCAATGCAAGGATAGTTACTGAGACTCTAGCATGTCTCTGGCCCTGGCCTCACCTGGGTGAGGTGCTCACTGCTCTGCTATTAATGTCCCTAGTAGCTCTCATCAAGGTGGAAAAGCATTTGTGTTAGCAAAAGTCAGAAGCCAAATGCCCCAGAATTTTAGCAATGGGTGCCCAAATTTGTGACTACCATTGTAAGTCTCCTCCTCTGACCCCACAGAATTTGAATCACAAGGGAGCTATTTTTGTCAGTTGGAGTCGCTTAATGAAGATGAGATGAGGGAAACCATATATGAGCAACCTCTATAGGCTTAGATCTAGAATATTCTGGGCACTGAAGAAAAAATAAGCTTTGGAATGCTCTGGTTGGTGTGGTTCAGTTGGTTGGGTGCCTTCTCCTACACCTTTTGGTAAGGTTATGGGGCGTGCAGGTGGTAGCCAATTAATGTTGTGCCCTCATATGGATGTTTCTCTTTCTCTCTCCCTTTCCCTTCCTCTCTCTCTAAAAATCAATAAAACTATTTTTTTAAACCTTATGGATTGAGGATTAAGTTAGAAGTAAACTTAGGAATAATTTAGTCCAACAGTTTTCAAACGTTAATACATTTCACTCTCACCCCCCATGAAAACTTCAGAAGATGTCCAGAAACAGATAAATGGATCTCTATTGATTAAAAAGGGTTAGTCATTCCTAGGAGTATAATTTGCTAACCATAAAGTCTGGCTTCTCATTTTGTAGATGAGGAACCTGAGGTGCAGAGAGGGGAAGCCATTGCCCAGGGTGACCCAGTGAGTGAGGGAGAGAGTGGGGACCCACATTTATTTATCTTGGCCCTGTATTCTCCCCAACTCCCTGCTGAGTGAAAGCACTTATAGCAGACCAGAGGGCCCTGCATGGCAGGGGAGAAGCTGGAAGCAAAGAGACTATCCATCAATTCCACTTTCCCCTGGACACAGAGCAGCCCTGCAGGCTTGTTATCACTAATGCACAAAATGTGAAATGGTGATGAATTGTTTGCCAATTTTCTTATCTGAGCTGGCACAGAGGAGGGCTTGTTGGAGAGTTTCAAGGCGTTAGAGTATTGTTGTTTATCCACTGCACATCCCGTAACTGTTCGCACAGAGACTCGGGAAAGGCTGCACACATAAATTCACATAAATTACCTTTACAAAATGTCAAAATTAAAAGTGGATTTTTATTTTGGGGATATGCCTGGTATGAGTGTTTTCTAACTGGAAATTTTGTCTTCCTAAGGAGCCAGATAGGTAGTAATGAGGACCCTGAAGGAGTTGTTAATACTCTAAAAGCTCCGTGCAAGTGACAGCCCCCACAATAGGATTGCAGAGGGCTAAAACAAATTTCGTGGAGACTTATGGAGACATCAGGAGACAAACTCAGCAAGTGAAGAAAGCAAAGGACAGCCTGGCTGTGCGAGGTTGCCAGGGAGGCAGACAGAGCAAGAATCTAAGAAAAACTTCTTAAAGCTAGAAGGGAAAGGAGGAAGCAGTGCTGAAGAAAAGAAGAATGGCATGGCCTTTGAGAAGAGGTTCATCATGAAATAGCCCTGAGTTTCACCAGTGTCTCTGTTTAATGTCAATCCTGTTTTCTTGGTCAAAACTATGAAACTTTTTGTTATGTCCAAACTGTTCTTTATTTTTTACTCCTGGGAGAGGGAAAAAAACCCCACAAAACTATCCCCTACTTCCCCCTTTCTTTGCCTCTGGCTGGAATTGTGGCCACATAGTGAAGCCAGCTACTCCTTTTAAGCTGATTAGATCTCAAGGTAGTTATTTATCCACCTGGGGATCAATTACACTAGATCTCTCTTTGATTTTTAAGAAAGCAAGGTTTCTGTTGAAAAATCAGCTGACAGTCTCATGGAAGCTACCTTGTAGGTAACAGTCTTTCTTTTGCAGCTTTTAAGAATCTCTCTTTTTCTTTAACCTTTGCCATTTTAATTATGATGTGTATTAGTGAGGCCTCTTTAGGTTCATCTTGTTTGGGACTCTCTACATTTCCTGGACTTATGTGTCTTTTTCCTTCACTAAGTATTTCTTCATACAGGTTCTCGATCCCTTCATATAGGTTCTCAATCCCTTGCACTCTTTCTTCTCTTTCTGGTACCCCTATGATGCAGATGTTGTTATACTTCAAGTGTCCTGAAGGGTCTTAAACTATCCTCATTTTTTAAAGTTATATTTTCTTTCTGCTGCTCTAGTTGGGTGTTTTTGGTTTTTTTTTCTACTTTGTCTTCCAAATAGCTGATTTGATCCTCTGCTTCATCCAATCTACTTCCACGGTATTCTTCATTTCAGATATTGTATTCTTACTTATGACTCTTTTTAATGCTTTCTATGTCCTTTTTCATGCTATTGAGCATCCTTATAACCATTACTTTGAACTTTATATCTGATAAATTGCTTGCCTCCATTTCACTTAGCACTTTTTGGGGGAGATTTCTTTCCTGTTCTTTCATTTGGGGTCTGTTTCTTTGTGTCCCCATTTTGTTCACCTCTTTGTGTGTGTTTCTATGTATTAGATAGATCTGCTATGACTACCAGTCTTTGTAGGGTGGCCTTATGTAGAAGGTGTCATTTGGGGTGCAGTGGTACAATCTCCTTGATCACCTGATCTGGATGCTCCCAGAATGTCCCTTGTGTGGGTTATGTGGACCCTGCTGTTGTATTTGAATCTTGATTGCCATTGGCCCATTGGTATCTGGGATTGACCAGTTTGGCTCACTCTGAGGTTCAACCCCAATCGTGGCATATGAGCTTCTATGCAGGTGCTGACTACACAAAGCAGAATTTGCCTTATGAGGGGTTGGTGACTTCTGAGATCTCCCTTTGGCTATGTTTGCTTGTGAAGCTCATTGGATCCTGCTCTGAAGTTGTCTGAAGTTGGCCACTGAGTGTGTTGGTTCTGGGTCTCTTGGGAGGGACTCTGGTTCAGGCCAATGTCAGACACTGCCTGTGACTGGTCTTGGGCAACTTGTTTGAAGCTACAAGTGATTCACAGTTTGTGGTTGCCTCTGCTAGGCCTGGGTGTGTAAGGGAAATACCAAGCTATGCACCAAGGCCCATTTTTACCAGTACCAGAACTAGGGCAGGTTGGCAGAAGTTCCAAAACACCCAAGATCCACCTGTCTTCCTCCATCTGCTGGCTGCCTATTAGGCTCAGTCACTGGAAGAGCCTCTAGTGCCGCGGTTCTCAACCTGTGGGTCGCGACCCCTTTGGGGGTCGAACAACCCTTTCACAGGGGTCTCCTAAATACATCCTGCATATCAGATATTTACATTATGATTCATAACAGTAGCAAAATTACAGTTATGAAGTAACAACGAAAATAATTTTATGGTTGGGGTCACCACAACATGAGGAACTGTATTAAAGGGTCGTGACATTAGGAAGGTTGAGAACCACTGCTCTAGTGGGACTTGAGTTTCATGAGGTAGATTCACAGTGAGTCACCAGATAGAAGTGAGTGGTTGTCCCATCAGTGGGAGGTTCTGGTCAGGTTTCAGAGAAGGTGGGGATTGTGGTCCCTACCCCAGAGCTATACCACTCAGGCTGTCCTGGATTTTGCACAGCCCTTGGAAGGGTGGAGCCAGTAGGAATCAGGTGGGTGGGGCCTCTGGAGACTGGAGGGTGGGTCTGCCAGGAAGCCTGGAGTGTGTTTCTATCAGATCTCCCAAAAGGAAGAAGCACCAGTCAGGTTTATGGGAAAGGGAGGGAATGGTCCCCACCTGAAAACCACTAAACTCAGTCAGACACCTCCTCAGTCTGCCCTGATCTCTACACTCTGGCCAAGGCAACTGACTCCTTAGCAGGGTATAAGCTCCACAAGGTAGGGTGAAAGGTAGTCCAGATGGTGGGTCTATTGTATTCTTCTAGGCCAGTGGTCGACAAACTGTGGCTCGGCAAATTGAGGCTCGTGAGCCACATGCGGCTCTTTGGACCCTTGGGTGTGGCTCTTCCACAAAATACTGACTTCTGCGCATGGGCCACGAAGTTTCAATCGCACTGTACGTGCGCGCCCGCATGTGGTATTTTGTGGAAGAGCCACACTCAAGGGGTCAAAGAGCAGCATGTGGCTCTCCAGCCACGGTTTGCCGACCACGGCCCTAGGCTAATGCCACAAAGAGTGAAGTGCTCCACTCAGGAAAAACGGCATCTGCTGTATGGAAGAATGATTCAGCACAGGGATCCTAGCAGCTGTCCCCCAAGCTGCCTCCCCAAAGCCACAAACACCAGACTCTTCACAGGACTCTAGTCCTTTCCACCTTCCCTCTGCCAGAGTCCAGGGTGAGTGGCTGCAAACAAAATTTTGTGCATTGGCCTTTTAAGAGGGATCTCTGGCAGACTTCTATCTCTCCCTGATGGACCAAAACCCTGTTGCTTTTCACAACCAGATGTTACCAGTATATGGGAAACTTTTCCTGGCTCTGGTGCTCTGGGCTGGGGAGCCCAGCTTGGGGTTTAAACCCCACACTTCTCAGGGGGAACCCCCCTGCAGCTAAAATATACCCCCAGAACCTCAGCCACCATGGGAGTGGGCCCAGCCCTTTTTGTGTCTCTGCCCTTCCTACAGTCTCAATTTGGCTTCTTCTGTAAATCCTTGCTTATAAGACTTCTCTTCAGCTGGTCTTCAGTTGGTGATTCAGGATGATTGTGCTATAATCTAGCTGTAATTTCAGTTTGGTTCTGGAAGGAGACGAGTGTAGCTTCTACCTAATCTGCTGCCATCTTGGATTATCCCACTCACATTATTTTAAGTATTTACACAATATTGATTGGATAGAATTAGAAATTTTTTGGCCATTAGGTATTAACTGGTCTTCAATTTTTCATTAACACATATAGTAAGTGATATTGTAGTCTTCCTTTTTTTAGAATAATTTTCATTTCATGAATTCCCTGGAATGAAAAAATAAGGTAAAAAAGTATGAACATAATTATCTTCCTAAGCCTTGACTCTTTGCTGCTGTTAGAAATTGTACTCTCTTTAGCACTACTCGCTAAGGTAAATTTACTGGGCAATCTTAGGGAACAATGATTTTCAATTGTAAATGGCTCTCAATGGGTCTGTTGTAAGGCATACTAGTAATTATTCATGTAAAGCAATAGAAACATTTGGATTTGGCTGGATTTGTTACCAGTATTAATATGCTTTTAGTACTTGAATGTATATGATCTATTTACACAGCGGTAGAAGGGGTTTGTATTGGGAATAAACACTATCTGGGCAGGTGGCGATGAAGAATGGAGTGGGCTGCTTAGATGCATGTTGCTCCTCTGCTATGGGGGAGGTTGTTGAAGAAATTACAAGTCCTTACAAAGATGTCCCCATGGCTGGAAGGGAGCTGGAATCATTTTGAATTGAGGTGGCTGGGTTCAACTTTCCCATTAGTCATGGCTATTCAAATTTAACTAAAGCTCAGTTTCCTTCTTTCCTGGATCTCAAACTTCTCAGTCTCCAAAGTGCTCTGCTTCTCTTCAAGTGTTTCCAGAGAAGACAGCCTGAGGGAGAGGAAGTGGTGCTAATTAAATCCTCCCTCTGTTTTCCAGGCACAGGAGTCTTTAGCAGATGTCTGTTGTTAGGAGCTTGTTCACAGAGTGCAGCAAATACAGAAGCAGGCTTTCCTTTCCCAAAGGCACAAACTTTCCTTCACGGGTTACAGGGAACTCTAGACATGCACTTCCTTCCAACACCTACTCTGACAGAGGTGGCAGACCCGCATAACAGAGCCTGTAACTACCAGGGAGGCCGTTACATGGGAAAGGGAGGGAATGGTCCCCACCTGAAAACCACTAAACTCAGTCAGACACCTCCTCTCATGATATCTCTCATTTTCTGTCTTCTCTCTCTCTCTCAGGCACACAAAATGTTTTTCTGCTTCTTCCTGTGTGTTTTGTATTTCCCAAAAGCCAATCTCTCTGCCTTTTGTACACCCCACTTTTCAAAAACCCCCCTGAAAATCCAGCAAATCCCCTCCTGATGTAAAATAGTGTGTATCATGGTGGGCATGCTGAAATCAAATCATGTTTGGGAGTCCTGGGTGGGAGTGCAAGTGCTGCCACAATTTTACAAGTGTTTCTGAAATAATCCAACTCTGTGCTTTCCACATGGAGATGAAATCATCCTCCAATGCTTGCTGGGTGGATCAGGTGAAATAACCTGTAATGTGATCTGCAGAGGGCTTTTCATTCATGAGTTCTAACTGTGTTTTCTCCTACACTCAAACCCTCTCAGGATGAGTCTATGTCCACATTTGCCTGAGACAATCCCAGCTACTCCCATCATCCTGGCATAATTGTTAATAGCACACTTTCACCTTCAAAAGTGTCCAGGTTAGGCAACAAATGATATGTTCATAGTATTTTTACCTCTCTTGAATACTCTAATTAATCCCTATTTTAAGAATGTAAAGTTGCTGGTAATAGGGGCTGTTTCTCACTTTCTGATATTTCACAAGAACTGAGGAAAATAAGTTTGTCTGATTAAGAACACGTGGCAGCGCTGAGAATAAGATGGCACTCCTGATTATACGGTGAAGCTGAGTGTGAGACCCTTTTTCCATGTGGCACTGGTAGTGTGCTTACTATATTGATAACTATGTGGCCTCAGATTGCAAATGGAGACCTTATTTAGGGGCACTTATTACTAGGTTAGCATGTGCCTTTTGTTTTGCATTGTGTTGCTTTTTTATTTACAAAATAGAAATAAATTTATTGTGTTTTTTATTTATATACTAGGGGCCCGGTGCATGAAATTCATGCATGGAGAAGGGGGTGTCCCCTCAGCCCAGCCTGCACTCTCTCCAATCTGGGACCCCTCACCATTGCTTTTCTGTATGGACTAGAGGCACAGTGCACAAAATTCGTGTATGGGGGGAGTGGGTCCCCTCAGCCCAGCCTACACCCTCTCTATTCCGGGACCCCTTGGGGGATGTCCAATTGCTGGTTTAGGCCCGATCCCTGGGATCGGGCCTAAACCGGCACTTGGGCATCCCTCTCACAATCTGGGACTGCTGGCTCATAACCGCTTGCCTGCCTGCCTGATTGCCCCTAACTGCCCCCCCCACCAGCATGGTCGCCCCTTACTGCTCCCCCTGAAGACCTGGTCAACCCCAACTGCCCCACCTGCCAGCCTGGTTGCCCCTCACTGGTCCCACTGCCAGCCTAGTTGCCAACAACTGCCCCCTTGCCAGCCTGGTCGCAACTAACGGCCCCCCCGCCAACCTGGTCACCCCCAACTGCCCCCCCTGCTGGCCTGGTTGCCCCTCACTGCCCCCATCA
>NW_005370529.1:202371-207499 GCF_000412655.1 Myotis brandtii
TTTTGCCCATTCCTGTAAAATCATTTTAAGCACCTAGAAACTTCTCAAAACAAAAAATAGAAATTATTTAAAGCAATATCATCCAGGGATAATCATTATTAATGTTTAATTTTACATCTTTTTAGGCTTTTTCCAGCCCCTCTCATACCATACAGTACATATACATAAGCCCAAGTATCCTTTTATTCTTATTTTCTCTTTCTTTCTGAATTATTTTACCAATTTGAATAACATTATTCCTAATATTTTATAACTTATTTTTCACATTTATAATATATTTTCAACATCTTTCCATGATAAAAATATACACTTACATTTTCAGTGACTACATTATATTTCACTGCATGTTATAACATATCTTATTTAGCAAATTTCCAACTGATAATACTTAGTTTCTTTTGGTATTAGATAAAATGTTGTGTGAGTATATGGTGTTGCTATTATATCCAATGTTTTGCTGCTAGACCTAAAGTTGTATATTTTTCTGCTATTAGACATAATAGACATTGTGATGTACAACCTTCTATATTTATGTCTTTGAGCATTTGTCTAAATTATTTTCTTAGGATACATTTTTAGAATTGCAATATTTCAGCTGAAAAATGAGCTCAGTTTTAAGTGCTTGTGTGCCTTATTGTTACCCAAAAGGCACAAAAGAAGTTGCATTATTATTGCTTTTAACTCTTAAATAAGCTTGCAGGCTGGTGGATTGTTTGGTAAAAATGTTATGAAATCTTGAACAAAAATGTTTGATAATTATTTCACACAACTTTTCCCTTATTCAGCTGCCTGTATGGGGGGATTAAAGATGAAAAACAAAAGTACTTGCAACCTCAATTTCTTTCTTTAAAAAAAATTGATATCAGAGAGGAAGTGTGAGGGAGAGATAGAAACATCAATGATGAGAGAGAATCATTGATTGGCTGCCTCATGCACACCCCACACTGGGGGGGATAGAGCCCACAACCCAGGCATGTGCCCTGACCAGGAATCGAGCCATGACCTCTGGTTCATAGGTTGATGCTCAACTGTTGAGCCACGCCAGCTGGGCACAACCTCCATTTCTCTGTCCAGAGAATAGCTCTCCAGGATTGTGGAGTCTGAGTTATTGAATTGTATCCATCAATGCCTCTGTTTAGTTAATGTGTGTGTGTGGGTGGAGGTAGGGAAGGGGGGATTGTCAGTTTCAGGAGCATCATATGCTCAAGTACCTATTTTGCCAGAGCCAGGTGACTTGTTTTTTTATTGACAAGATTGTTTCTCCCTTTATTTTAAGCTAAAGAAATGTCAACAATTGGGAGTTTTGAAGGATTCCAGCCCGTGTCTCTGAAACAAGAGGGAGATGACCAATCCTCAGAGACTGATCGACTGTCCATGGAGGAGGGAGACCCAGGCAAGGACCCAGTACCAAAGCAGATTTCAAGGCAGCCAAGTGTCACCGAATCAACACTCTACCCCAATCCGTATCACAGGGCTAATGTCTCCCGGAAGTACTTCGTTACACGGGTAAAGTCATTGGTGCTCTTAAGTGCTACATAAGACTTCTTTAAAAAATCCTAATGTCTTTCTGTATACCATATATTTTACCAAGTGTTTTCACATTTGTTATCTCATCTAAAAAAATGTGAAAGAGCCCAGCCGGCATGGCTCAGTGGTTGAGCATTGGTCTTTGAACCAAGAGGTCATGGGTTTGATTACCAGTCAGGGCACATGCCCAGGTTTCAGGCTTGATCCTTAGTAGGGGGTGTGCAGGAGTCAGCCAATCAATTGATGTTTTGTGAAAGAGCCAAGCTGGCATGGCTCAGTGGTTGAGCATCAGTCTTTGAACCAAGAGGTCATGGGTTTGATTCCCAGTTTAGGACACATGCCCAGGTTGCAGGCTTGATCCTCAATAGGGGGTGTGCAGGAGTCAGCCAATCAATTGATGTTTCTATCACTCCCTCCCTCTCACTTCCTCTCTAAAATCAATAAAAATGTATTTAAAAAATAAATAAATAATAAAATTGTGAAGGAGCTATCTTTTGTTTTTCAGACATTGCCAAATAACTTTATTGTAATAATTATTACAACATCTCAATAGCATTCATTGTCAATAAAAATCTATTTAAAAATAAATAAAAAATAAAATTGTGAAGAAGATATCTTTTGTTTTTCAGACATTGCCAAATAACTTGATTGTAATAATTATTACAACATCTCAATAGCATTCATTCTTTTCCTTCTAATTCACAGATGGCTAGTTGTTCACTCTGTTACCGTCCTCAAATCACTGGTACCTATTTTATGATGTTTGAGAAGGAGATATCTTAATCCCCGTTTTTCAGATGAAGGTCTGAATTTCAAAGAAATTAAGAGAATTTATTTTTGATCACCAGGTAGGACTAAGGAGAAGCAGGTCCTCCAGTCTCCATGGATCTTTGCCTCCTCAGTCTTGTGTTTATGCTAAACCTGACCTCAAGGAATTAATGTCCTTTGGAGAGAGAACCAGAGCAGCTAGAATTTAAAGCCGTGAGCCCAGAGTGTTTATTTGTTATATTCTGTAAACATGGGTGGCAGAGTGGAAAGGCATGGTGAGAATATGCTGAACTTCAAGGGTCTACGGAGATGCTGGTATTATAGTGTGGGAGCAGGAACTTTTAAATCTTAACCCTATCACTGCAATCTGGAGCCAAGCTCTCATTCCTATGCATTGGATTTAGGAAAGTAAATGGATGGGTGGGGAATGAGGGTGGGGTTTGTATATACAGGTGATAAATATGATTTTAAACTTCTACCATTTGAATCATTAGAGACTATGTCATTGGTGTCTAGTACCTATCTCTGTTTTGAACTCTCCTTCCTACTTAGAGATCTTTTCCAATTTTTTAACATTCTTGTCAACACAGTCCTGGATAGCTCATAGGCTACAACAACTGGGGTCAAAAATCAGGGATTGTATACCGTGGCAAAAGAGACCATCTCATTTTTTAAGTGTACGTGGAGACTCTCATCAGCTTAGATAACCTTTTCCTCCTGTGGTAGTTCATCTGCTATTATTGCTCAGCCATATCTAAAAAAGGCCTCAAGGCTAACAAAAATACTCCTCAAGACTAATAACTTGAGGTATATTATGATAATCACTTTATTGTGGAGATATATTCAAAGGAAACTTCTTATGAAAGAAACAATATTTGATCCCCTTGAGGAAAGATATTTTTAAGCTCCCTGTAGGACTCTATATTTGAAGATATCTTATCAGAAAGTTGAAGTGATTAGGGATGGAAAATTATCTCTAAATTTATACTTGAGAATGTAAATTAAATATAAACTACTGGGACTAAAACTATTTGAACTTTTAATATTTAATTAATGGTTCCCCATGGCCTTTTTATAGCCTGTGTTCTATTGTAAGCAAGGAGACTTTAATAAGCAGGTTTGGGACTTCCCATTGTGTAGCAAGATGTCGTTGCTTTCATGATACTAATTTGGCTTTCATGCTCTCTCTTTTTCCTTCTCCTCTTACTATAGGGTTCCCTGTGTCTTGCTCTTGCATCGGAAAAAGCTAAATATATTATTTGTATTATTATTGTCTGTGTTAGATTTTTTTCTGATCTGGAAATTATATATCTCACTGGGCAAAAGATTTCTCAACACCCCTCCTTACAATAAAATCCCTTGAAGATTATAATAAAGATGATGTTTCTTTCTAAGGGCAGACACTTCAAAATAATAAAATAAGATGCATTTCCTTTATTTTCAGGGAAAGACACATTTTCTCAGACTTTACAAATCACATTACAATTTAGATGGTTTTCTTATCTTATATATTTACCACAAAGTAATCCTATCTGGGCATGATGACAGCCAGAAGACAGATCTTCTTGCATCTGAGTCTCTAGGAGCATTCCCTTATATTCCTTCCTCTCAGTATCTAGTTAAGGAGTTCAGTATATGGGGAAAATTTAGCAGCAGACATGAGTATTGTTTGTGTGACAACTGACCCCAGGCTAGTCCAGATCAAGAAAAAGCAAGGACACAAAATACATAGGTCTTTGAAATTCTCTTAGTAGATGTATTTTGATTGAAGATATTAGTGCTAGACTATTAGAGATGTTGTCCATTATGTTATTTGTGACTTGAAAATAAGGGTCCCCTCCAGTGAGATGTTTGTTAAAATTTAGAATTAGAACTGTATCTGAATTGCCTTGATAAGCTTTCTTTCACAGGATGATGAGGACATATTATTTTGTCATTACTTTCTATTAGGTTATAAGGAATCTCAGAATGCCTTATTCCATTGCAGTAACCATTTAATCCCCATATCCTGATATAACTATTTACATTCTAGGTATTTAAAGATTATTTAAAAGTACCTTGCAGCCCTAGTAGGTTTGGCTAAGTTGATGCAGTGGTTCTCAACCTTCCTAATGCCGCGACCCTTTAATACAGGTCCTCATGTTGTGGTGACCCCCAACCATAAAATTATTTTCGTTGCTACTTCATAACTGTAATTTTGCTACTGTTATGAATCGTAATGTAAATATCTGATATGCAGGATATATTTTCATTGTTACACATTGAACATAATTAAAGCATAGTGATTAATCACAAAAACAACATATAATTATATATGTGTTTTCCGATGGTCTTAGGCGACCCCTGTGAAAGGGTCGAAGCATGGTGTAGCATGGGTAACAGTCTTAATATAACAACAGTAAATTACATTGCTACATTTTGCGACAGTATGCATAAAAAGCCAACGTCAGTGCGAAGGTTGAGATTGCTTCTTTCTCACCAGATTAGAAATTCTCGGGACAGTCTTTGCAAGAGCACAATGTAGATCATCTTCCACAACAAGTCTACTTCTATACTTAGACTTGATAACCAACAAGCTGAAAAGCCCTGTTTCACAAAGATATGTTGTTGGAAATGGAAGAAGACACAACACAGTCTCAGACAGAACAGGATATGACTGCAAACACTTGATCCAGAATTTTGTAACTGGCATTGTAGAGAAATCAGTTCTTGCTGCATCATTGTTAATAAGTTCAATGAATTCCTCTTGTGCTGTCTCAGGAACATCTTCAACTTTGACTGTGAATGGGCTTCTGGCAAGTGCAAATGGGGTGTCAGGTAGATTTGGAAAGTA
>NW_005370529.1:208693-215804 GCF_000412655.1 Myotis brandtii
CTGGCAACAGTAAATCCTCAGCAATGGTGTGAGGTTTCATAGCTCTGGCGATTCTGAGTGCCACCAAATATGAAGCTTCAATGGTTGCTACGTTTTGTTTGTGGTACTTGCCACCAGAGTTAAGTCTGGCTTTCTTGAGTCCATCAGCTTTGCTTCTAAAATAGTTGGTATTCTTGCCGGCAAAGCTCAGATGCTTGCTATCAAAATGGCATTTTAGTTTTTTCGGCTTCATAGATTTGGCTGATAGAACTTCACAACAAATAACACATTGCGGTTTCTCAATTCCTGCTGTAATTATTGAGGTAAAACCATACTGTAAAAAATCCTCACTATATTTTCTTAACATTCTTCTCTACACGATCCATTGTCATGGGATGGTTTGCTAATGAAAATAATATATAACCATAGCTTTAATAATACAAAAGATGATACCTGGCATAGCTCAGTCAATACAATTCATTAAAGTTTCCTATGATTTACCATTCTCTGTGTTGTTTCTGCTACATACCTGTTACTATCACAAGGGGGCAGTATTCACATCAACCACAGCTGAATATAAAAAGACTGATCAGCATCCAGATTAAGTTCCCATGGAACAGATTTTTTTTTTTTTTGCAGTAGTTGATGATTTTACAGTACATGATATTACATTTACCCAGTAATTATAATTCATGAAGTGTCGTTTTACCTCCAATACTGCTGCTTTCAACACAGTAGCTGCTTTTAACAGAGTAGCTGCTTTCAACACAGCAGCTGCTTTCTACACAGTAGCTGCTGTCTACACATGTGTGACTGGTCCGCATAAGTACATTATGGTGCCAACCCTGTCACATACACCTGTATTTGTATGGGGTGTATATGATGGGGTTGGCACGATGATGTCATCATGCCGGGTACTCATATGTGGGCGTATCTGCATGTGGGTGGACCCGCCTTGAGACGGATAGAGGAGCCATGTCTCGGTTCTTAAGACCATTGAAAATATGTGTTTTCTGATGGTGTTAGGTGACCCCTGTGAAAAGGTCATTCAACCCCCAAAGGGGTCATGACCCACAGGCTGAGAACTGTTGACTTATATTATCAGTAAGAATGATAATAAAGTCTTTTATTATTCAGTGTTACCAAATGTTCTTGGCCTTTCTCAATAGCTCCATTATAACTAATACTAGAGGCCTGGTGCACGAATTTGTGCATGGGGGCCCTCAGCCTGGCCTGCTCCCTCTTGCAATCTGGGAGCCTCAGGGGATGTAGCAGTGCACCAAGTGGCCGGCGGCCAGGGAGGAGCCTGAGCCGAGGTGGGGCACTGTGCCGCTGGTGCTCATCCCGGCTTGCTACGCCTGCTGCTGCTTGGCAACGCTGCCGTGGAGTCAGGAGTGGCTCCCGCCACTGCAGCTACGCTCACCAGCAGTGAGCCCAGCTTCTGGCTGAGTGGTGCTCTTCCTGTGTGAGCACACTGACCACCAGGGGACAGCTCCTGCATTGAGCATTTGCCCCCTGGTAGTCAGTGCACATCATAGTGACTGGTAGACTGGTCTTTCTGGTCATTCCGGTTGTTCAGCATAAAGGTTGCTTAGGCTTTTATATATATAGATTATCCACCCAACAAATGAGTAAACTAATATATAGAATGACAAAATGACTTGACACAGGTCTCACAGCAAGTGTAAAGGCTGAGATTTATACCATATCCTCAACACAAGTCACAGTTTTCACACATTTTTATTTCATTTCCAACACTAAATGGCTGAAGTTTATTATAATACCAACTAGAGGCCCGGTGCATAAAATTAATGCACAGGGGGGGTTGTCTCTCAGCCCACCCTGTGCCCTCTTGCAATCCAGGACCCCTTGGGGGATGTCCAATTGCTGGTTTAGGCCCCCAAGGGGTCCCGGATTGTGAGAGGGATGTAGTAGTGCGCCAAGTGGCAGGCAGCCATGGAGGAGCCAGAACCAGGGCCAGATGCCACTCTGCTCGCTTGCACACATCATAGATTGCTGTGCCTGCTGCTGCCACTCAGTATTGCTGCCACAGAGTCAGGAGAGGCTCTTGCTGCCGCAGCTGTGCTTGCCAGCCATGAGCCCGCTTCTGGCTGAGTGGAGCTCCCCCTGAGGGAGCTCACTGACCAACAAGGGGCAGCTCCTGCATTAAGCATCTGCCCCGTGGTAGTCAGTGAGCATCATAGCGACTGGTCGACTTGTTGTTCCAGCTTAACAGTTGCTTAGGCTTTTATATAGATAGATAGATAGATAGATAGATAGATAGATAGATAGATAATAACAAATGGAAGAAAGTAAAATACTTCATTGGAAAACATGTATAACTGTTCTGACAGGGCATGGCCAGTGTTTCTACTGAAGGAATAACATCACAGACAGTGAGCATATTGACAGGACTGTAGAGACTTCCAAACCATTTGGTAACAAGCGTACTTTATTTTTACCATTTAACTTTTGAAAAAGTGTACAGTAAAACATCATCTCTATCCACTGTCTCCACCCATTGGATTCCTTCCCCATCCTTAAGGAACCATTGCTAACATTTCTATATATTCTTTTAGAGTTACTTTAGGCATACATAAGCAACACAAATATTTATTCTTACTCCTTCTTCTCCTTTTTACATGAAAGGTGGCATATTTACCCTCTCTTCTGAACAATATTTTCTTTCTCTTAATAATCTATGTTGAAATCTTTCCAAGTTAATATGAGTATCCTCATTTTTAATATATTCAACATATTTAATTGTATAGATGTTTCCCATGATATATGTAACAAGTCTCCTATTGATATATATTTGGATTGCTTCTAAATTTTTGCTATTCACAGATAAGACCGCAAAGAACATTTTATACATGTCATTTTCATATATATGCAAGAATATCTATAGTATAAGATCGCAGAGGTGGAATGTGTAAATCAAAGTAAAGAGTATTTTGATACATTTTGCCAATTGCTTTTCATAAAGAAGACAAGTAAGGTTTTGAAAAATTCTACATTAATATATTAAATTTCAAATATTTTTGGTAAAGTGCCTGGCATAAAATCATTCAACAAAATACTTACTTTAGGATTATTTCATAATTCTCCAATTCCAGTTGTGTGTGTGTTTTTCCCCTGAAAAGTATTAATTTCAATACCAAATTATATTAGCTGCTGCAGAAATTATGTGACTATAGGAAGAAAGACAGGAAAAATACCCATGATGATTCATCACAGAAAATATCATGTTGTAGAGATTTGACCAGTGGGCCTGGTAGTCAGGCTGCATCACAGGGAGCCGAGGTTGTGTGATGGAAGAATTGTCATGGGATCATAGGAAATTTCCCTCCATGGTAGTCCAGTCTTTCCAGTAGAGTCACTGGAAACCAGTGATGTTGGCACAGCTTCCGTCAGTGAGAGCTCAAGGAATATTTGATTAATGTCCCAGAATTTAACTGATCACATGACATGCAGGTTTCAGTAGGCATGGAGTACCATGTTAGCCCTCTGAAAACCCTTTAACCAGCAGTAGGGGATGGGAAGAGAGTCAGAAATCACTCAGTTTACTGTCTGACCATCCAATTCAACAGAAAACCTGTTAAAGACATAGAATCAGAATCTCTCAGTGTAAGGGCCATAATCAGGTATTCTTAAAGGTGTCAAGGAAGTTTTAATCATCAGCTTGACTCAGAAAGCTTTGGCTTGATCTACTACTTACATAAGGAAACAGAGGCCAAGGAAAGTTAAATTCTTGTCTAAAAGTCAGAATCCATTCATGACACATCAGAAATATAAACCCAGGTCACTCAACGCTTCAGGAGTTGACCAGTCCCTTTCCTGCATAACTTGGGCTATGTGCAGTAAATCAGAAGAAGGAGGGAGCCAAGTAGGTGAAACTCTATACCTTTATCCCCACTTATCTGAGGCAGCTCCATTCTGATCTCGTTTTTCATATATGGATTTTTATATAAAACTAGAATCCCAGTGCACTACATTTGTGTACTGTGTGTGTGTGGGGGGGGAGGTCCCTCTCGCAGTCCGGGACCCCTCAGGGGATGTCCACTGATGGGTCCTTACCACTGCCACGGAAGCGGAAGAGGCTCCCACCACCGCTGTTGTGCTTGCCAGCAGTGAGCCCAGCTTCTGGATGAGCAGGGCTCCCCCTGTGGAAGTGCACTGACCACCAGGGAGCAGCTCCTGCATTGAGTGTCTGCCCCCTGCTGGTTGGTGCGTGTCATAGTGACTGGGTGTTCCACTGTTCAGTCGATTTGCATATTACCCTTTTATTATATAGGAATTTTTCTTGACCAATGGATTCTGTGACCAAAATGTTGAAAAGCCTTTTATCATAGACTGAAAAGACAAGCAAACAAAGATCCTACCACCATCCAGTCTCTAGGAGGAAAAGATATTTGAATGGATCATAGCCAGGCCACTGTCCCTGTTTTCTTTTGTGAGAGAAGGGTCTTAGGCTGGGAGTATTAAGAATGTTAATACATAGACAAAATAAGACATTAAAGCCATATTGCATAGAGAATATATGAAATTTGCAAGCTACTTGTCAGTAGCCAAGACTTGGGAATGAGGCCAGTACTACATTGTAGGCCCAGAAATTGAAGGTCTGGGTTTCTTGTATCTGCCACTTCCTAGCTGAGTGAACTTGACAAGTTACTTCCCCTCACTGAACCCTGTTTCTACACCTGTAAGATGAAATGGCTTAGACTAAATAAGCCCTAGGCCAGGGGTGGGCAAACTTTTTGACTCGAGGGCCACAATGGGTTCTTAAACTGGACCGGAGGGCCGGAACAAAAGCATGGATGGAGTGTTTGTGTGAACTAATATAAATTCAAAGTAAACATCATTACATAAAAGGGTACGGTCTTTTTTTTTTTTTTAGTTTTATTCATTTCAAACGGGCCGGATTCGGCCCGAGGGCCGTAGTTTGCCCACGGCTGCCCTAGGCTATAGTAATTCTCAACCTTGGCTACACATGGTAGTCATCTGGGATGCTTTAAAAAAATACTAATATATTGATATGTGAGTTCCATCCACTGAGTGTCTGATATAATTGTCCTGATGCACAACATGGACATTAGGATTTTTTAAAGCTTCCCTGGTTTTTCTGATGTGCAGCCTATGTTTAGAATAACTGTCTAGAGATCAATGGCTCTCATAGTAGTGTCCCACACCAACAGTATCACCTGGGAACTTGACTAAAATGCCAGTTCTCAAGCTCATTTCAGACCCAATGAATCAGAAACTCTGGGGTCAGTGCCCAGGCATGTGTGTTTTAAAACACATTTCAGGTAGTTCTGATGTGCACTGCTGTTTAAAAAATCACTGAGCTGGAGGGTCTACACATTTCCAATTAGGACAGGGATTCATTCATCAATTTTCAAGCTAGAGGTAGGCCCATAAGTAGGAACACCTGCTCAGAGAAGAGTGAAGAAAGTGATGTAAGGAGACAAAAGAGTTTATTTTCTAGAGACAGCTACAGTTATGGTCAGAATTTTGGAAGGTTTCTCTCTGGTGTTTCATTGCCATGTGCTCTTTGAAGAGAGAAAGGTTTGATTTAAAAAAATACATACATTACTAAATGCTTTGAACTTCCTGATAAACATGTTTGTTCAGAAAAACTGATCCTCTGAAAATGGCTGTCTTCATTTCTATGAGAAAATGTGAGTAAGATTATGGAAGACAGAAATTGGATCACTTTTATCTCACCCAAGAAAAGCAACTTAGTAAGTACAGAGTTCAAGGCTAAGCTCTCCAGGAGGAAGTGCCTAGAGCAAATAGGCAAATGTAAGAACTATCTTTTCTGCTCAGCTTTTTGGAGAAGCTGTAGAAACATAATAACTAATCACAAGCACAAAGAGGATTCAGTCTTCTCTAAACTAGGTATTTTCTTTTTCCCACTCAGCCGGGGACCATTGAGACTGCCATGGAAGACTTGAAAGGCCACATAGCCAAGACTTCTGGAGAGAAAATTCAAGGCTTCTGGCTCTTGACAGAGTGAGTAGTTATGATGCAGTGAAGGGAAGTGGAAATCTAGCATTTTTCTTGACACCTCTATAACAGAATAGGAGATGGATCTGTGGAAGAATTTCTTCTGGTTGTCAGGCAAGATAATTGACATATGCAGTTAGAAAGTAAAGTTTCATAGTGCCCCATGGATGATGGTATGACAACTATTTCCCAGGCTCATCACTTCACTCAGCCATCACTATTGCTACCTTAGGTCAGGCTCTCATAATTGATCTCAAGGACTATTGCATTTGCTTCCTAACTGAACTCTCTGGTTCCAATCTCTGACTCTCTTCAACCACATAAGGCTACTAACCATTCCACTCTGGGTAGAATAGAAAGGAAGATTAGGAAAGAGGATAAATGAGGTCAACATATACAGTTTGAATTTTATCTTGTGTACAATATCAGCAGAAAAAAAAACACCGGAAAATCATGCAGAATAGAAAAACAGGCCACCTGTTCAATTAGAATTAAACAAACAAACAAACAAAGGTTGCCCTAGCTGGTTTAGCTCAGTGGATAGAGCGTCGGCCTGTAGACTAAAGGGTCCCGGGCTTGATTCTTGTCAAGGGCACATGCCTGGGTTGCAGGCTCAATCCCCAGTAGTGGGTGTGCAGGAGGCAGCCAGTCAATGATTCTCTCTCATCATTGATATTTCTATCTCTCTCTCCCTCTCCCTTCCTCTCTGAAATCAATAAAAAATATATTAAAGCAAAACAAAACAAAAAACCAAGGTTAAAACTTAAGTCCCTATCACTTTAATAACTGCTCCATTTGCTCCAAATCTTAAAGTATCTCTAAGGGCTTTCATTGCAGATGACACCATGAAGGTGGTTACTTAGCTGTGCTGCCCTGGAACTCTAGTGTCTGAGTGACCTTTTCTTCATCCACCAGGAAAATATTAGGAACACCATTGCCTTTACAATGATATGTAAAATCTATACTAATAATAGAGGAATGTGCAAATTGGTCGGGATGCCCTCACGCAATGACTGAAGAGCAGGCTGTGTGGGGTGACCAGGCTGGTGGGGGGGGGCAGTGAGGGGCAACCACACAACCAAATAGCAGGCTGCATGGGGCGACCAGGCTGGCAGGGGGAGTAGTG
>NW_005370529.1:215950-230263 GCF_000412655.1 Myotis brandtii
GGGAGGCAGTTAGGGGTGACCAGGCTGGCGGGGGGGTAGTGAGGGTTGACCAGGCCAGCAGTTGGAAGCAGTTGGGGGCAACTAAGCCAGCAGGGGGTGGGGGGCAGTTAGGGGTAATCAGGCTGGCAGGAAGGACAGTTAGGGGCAATCAGGCAAACAGGCAGAGGCCGTTAGGGGTGATCAGGCAGGCAGGCAGATGAGCGGTTAGGAGCCAGCAGTTCTGGATTGTAAGAGGGATGTCTAATTGCTGGTTTAGGCCTGATCCTGGGACCAGCAGTCGGACATCCCTGAGGGGTCCCAGTTGGAGAGGGTGCAGGCTGGGCTGAGGGGACCCCTCCATCCTGTGCAAGAATTTTGTGCACCGGGCCTCTAGTATTCATATAATAAGGGAAAGAGGCACCTCTTTTCTTCTGCAGAATCCATAATATTAAATGGAGATTGAAATCAGAACTCCATTTCAGATGCTTAATTGGTTCAGTGAGTTTCCTGTCTTGGTAATATGATCACTAGCGATTCCAGCAGAACAGCTCAGTAATCCCTGTACCTGGAATGAAGAAGGTCTGATCCAGTGGCATGCCGGGGCTGGTTCACAGTGGCTCACAAAAGGTGAATGGTACAGTTTCAGAAATTATTTGAGTCAGTTGTTAATTATTAATATTAAATTATATAAAGTTTCTAACCAAATAAATTAAATTTAAAACAAAGATAATATACTCAAAACTCCTCACTTTCTGATTATTTTGCTGTTACATACGCTCTTTGTGTTATTTCTGCCTATAACACTTGTGTGATGGAAATACTATATGATGGTACAACTGCACATCTCTTCCCAACTGCAATTCAGTGATGTCGCGTTGGCAGCTTGGAATTAAACCTGGTGGCAGTGATTACACAAAGGGAATAAGCAAATTCCAGAAATCAGAGCTTGATTTACTTTTTTGACTGTCTAAACTTAAGAGAGTAATGAGAATATGTTAAGAATGCAGATTAAATATACAAGTGTGTCATCTCTGTGGCTATGATATTGTAGCAGCACAAAAAATATTAAGGAAATATTACCCCACCATTCAAAAATAATTATCAACTATTATCCAATTCAGCAAAAAAAAATAAAAAAATAAAAATCGCCTTTTTCACTGATGCATGGACGAACACTGAGCAGGTGGCTGAGGAAAGCAGAGGCCAAGCAGAGGCAGCAAAGTTGTAGAGGGGCAGTAGTCTGGACCCTTGGCTGGGGCAGAAGCCATTGACTGTTATCAAACCTACACCCTGGACACCCAGCCCAAGCTGGAAATGACAAATGTATCTTCTTCCTTCTCCATCTCTCTAGCACTCTCTACTAAAAAAACATGACATGGTTCACACTTTAAAGAAAACATGCTTAAAAGAATTATGTGGTTTATCACAGAACATGTACATTGGATGCATTTAGAACTGAGAGGCAATAAGCTGATAACTGACATATCTAGGCTTGGTGGGTTTTTGTATTTAATCATAGAGGATAAAGGAATCCAGGGCAACTCCTGGGCTTTGTCCTGGGGAACTTATGGGTTGACTGGGCCACCATTCCCAGGTGTAGAATAAAATAATTCTACTTTGTTGAGAAACCACCATATGCCAAACATTGTAAAAGAAACTTGGTGTACACAATTTCACTTTATCCTGCCAATAATCTTATCATTCACTTTTTACAGAACTTGTTGAGTACAATTTTGGGAAAAATTTGTCTGAGGTATCCATTAGAGCATCCCACAGAGGTGATGAATAGATTGTTTTAGATATGGGTCCAAATACTATCTTCATAAGTAACTTTTCAAAAAGGAGAGTAATCCTGACATGCTTGTTTTCTATAGTCTTGCCTTTTATAGTAGCTTAAATAACATTGAGTCAGTAAAGGCATTTTTTTTTTTCATGGAATGGCATGTGAATTAGTTCAGGTGAGCTGATTCGTGATGTTCTAAATTGATAAGATATATTATTCAGTAAAGTTAGAAAAATGAGTTTGAAGGCACTTGGTCAGAGGACCTGGAGAATATGAATAGAGAGGCCAGAAGGAGAAAGATTCAACCATTAATGCCAGCTGGGTCCCAGATAGCTGAAAACATTAAGAATACCTTATATAGACCCAGTTAAGACCCAGGCCTCCATCCCAGCTTATCCAGGAGCTTTATTTGTCTCAACAGCTATAAACACAGGATTGTGTTTATCTCAATTTTGTCTCCTCTTCTCACTGTCTTTCTTTCCTGAACCTCTGGGAAAGGACTTTTTAAAGAAATTGTATGCACCCTTTTAGAAGCGATCCATTAAGCCAGAACCAAGGAGAACATCTTGACACTCTGTGGAGTCTCAAAAAAGTGTGCTATGATGACAATGAAGTGGCTTCTTAGTGGAATGTACTCAAGATGTCTTTGTTTATAGTGGTTAAGAGGGTAGGTGGAGATGGGATCTTCCCTCCATACATGTTAGTGGGGGTTGTTGTATTTATTCCTCTTATTCATAAACAGGAAGACTTGCCTCTAGTGTCTGGGATCAGGTAACTCCAGCTCTTCATCTTTGTGGAAAATACTTACAACATGCTTCATTGCCTACCTTCCTCTAAACCCATCGATGTTTCTATCTGAGGACTTCGGTATAATAAATACATGAAATTGAATTAAGTATCTACATTAAGCATCTAGACAGTAAACAAAAGTGAAGTCAATGAGGCAGCCTGATGTCATACAAAGAATCCTGAATTTGGAATCAGGAAACTTGGATTTGAAACCTTGCTCCACTACTTACCAGCAGTGCAGCTGGGTGAACTTGAGTAGGCTTTATCTTTTTTTTTTTTTTAATTAGTGAATTTGTTTAAAAATTCACTATTCTTTAAAGAAGTACAACCCACTGTTAATATTTGCTACATCTTCTTACAGCTTTTCTTTACGCACTTTGTCAGAGATTGTTATAATATAATAGGTAACATTTATTGAGCACTTAAATTGTACCAAGTATTGTGATAAGTGCCTTCTGTGCATTTGCCATTATATTAGTTTAATACATATAATTGTGATTATCTCTAAATGGCACTTCTCTCAGGTTTTTCCTTGTATTATTCCTGGTTATCATGTAGTTTTTGTAAAGTGAGTCAATCATTCACGTATTATTGGACAATTACTTCCCCAATTGTCAATGGCTACACACATGTAAGGGCTTATATTATTCTTTTAAACTTGAAGCACAAAGTAAGGGATATTTACAAGTGGGATAGAATAAGTCTTTATGATTAGGAAGAGAAATAAAAATATATAAGGCATTGACCATTTATTTTTGAGAAACACAATAAATCATAGTTCTATTGCACTTTATATTTTAAAAAGTGCTCTTCTTCATTTAAGTCCATCTTCATAGCAATCATCTGAGGTAGGAAATGTTACCTACAGTTTACACATGAGGAAATCAAGATTCAGAAGAGTAACACAGCTCTTAAGTAGCACAGGTAGGGCTGTAATGCATTATGCTGGCCCGACTTTTGCTAAAATAGTCCTTTAGCAATTGTGCAAAGATTTCATGTGTGCCTCCTATTAAATTGTAGTGTGTGGTTCCTCTGACAGAAGCATGTTGGATAAGCTCAGAATTCTGTTTCTTGGGCTTGTTGGGGTAAGGAGCAGTATGCTGAGCATCTCTGCTTAATTTATAAAGATCCCCCAGAATAAAAGTTCCATCTTAGATGTTTAAGTAAAAATCAAGGCATTCTGGGAGACAAAGGGACACCGAGGAACAGGTGACTGTGAACTATTTTTCAGGTATGGGGAGAGGCCTCTTTGGAGTACACTGATCCCTAAAGAAGCACTGCATGTGATTGCTTTCACACCTGCTCTCACATGTGATCCTCAGACAGACCCACAGGAGAAGGCAAGGAGAAACTGTTGGCTTCATTTTATGGATGAAGAAACCCAGGGATGAAATGACCTGTGTAAGGGCAACCACTTATTAAAGGTCACAGAAGGGCTTGACTCCTGTGACCTCCCACCCAGTCTGGTTGTCATCTCATAGCACTGTTCTTGCTGCCTTTTGTGATGATTTCATCCCCTGACATAGTGATCAGGGCAGTTTGAATTGGGTAAATGATCTTTGTGCCTGTGTCTGGTTTCTTTGTTGATTGTCTATTGTTTGCAAAGAGGAGGGTCAGAGATTCATTGGACAGGTTCAGACACCTTTTCCTCTCCAGAGCATGCTCTGCCTTTGGCTGTTTATTTGACTTTATTCAGTCTTTTTCTAGAATTAACTAAAAAGTCAGATACGTGTAAGGAATGGTGGATGTCACTAATGGGTAAGGCCAATCACACTTATCTTGTCATAGTCCAATTCTGTTATAAGGAACACTGACCTATATTTGTAATGAAAAATATTACTACTTATAATTTTAAAAAATAATTATTAAAAAAAACTGAAATCAGGGATTTTTATCCTTTTAGTCATGAATAATAAACATCTATGAAAATTAAGTTAACACTCTAAATTGTTTTTGCATACTTTTTGCATACTTTTATTTACGTATTGTAGATGCTTGTGACTCAACATGTGGGAATTAGCAACACTAGCAGCATCTAGGAACCTATTAGCAATGCTGACCCTCAGGACACACCCAGACATACTGAGCCTGAAGCTGAATTTTCACAAAATCTCCAGTTGATTCCTATGTGCATTAAAATGTGAGAAGCACTTTCCAGATCACTCTCGTGCATCGAGGACTCCAGTGGGTTCTCATTGCCTGCATACTCTTTTGGTTCATCCTCAAGACCCTGCATGTCATGGAGTGACAATTGAACTTCCTGCTGTTCCCCAGAAGTTCCTGACACAATTTCTTGACCTCATCACTGCACTTGCCCCATTTGCTCTATTTTATATGCCTTTCTCTCTTTTCTGTTCATCCACATCTTTCCTGTCCTTCAGGAATGTTATATCCAGAAAGCCTTTCAATAATAATTCAACCAAAATAATTGTCTCTCCTTTCTTTGTGCTCCTGTTTTACTTTATAGTATAGTTCATATGCACATTGTGAGGAAGGTATTTCTTGAGACAGGGCCTGATTTTGTCCAGGCCCATCTGTGCCCATCTCCTAGTGCTTAGTACAGTGGAAGGTCTCAGAACCTATCACAAACTTGACTTGAATTTAATTCTGATAGAGTCATCTACTGTTTGAAGCCCTTCACTGACATGAGCAGGATCTATCCATTGAGTTTTGCCTCTATTTCCCTGGACCTCCAAGCAGCCCAAAGCCCAAAGAGACTTCCTCTGTCCTTGGGTGAAAGCACTCAGGCTGAGAAGTGCCTCAGATCTATCAAGATGTTAATGACCTGTGGCAGGACTCTGGCAGCAAGAAAGCACATTCATTGCCAGAATCCATTTATACTGGGTGGGTGTTTTCGACAACCACTTAATTAAACACATTGCTTTTCTCTATAAATTCCCCATGGCAGCAGCTTCATCCAGATAGCTAATGGTCCCTGAGTGACCTGAGTTATAGGACAGTGAGGGCATTTAGTTACTGCAGTCACAAATGTACTTGGAAGTGTTTATTTTCCCAAGACTGCTACCAATTAGGGAGGAGTTAGAAAGATCCAAGACATGAAAAAAGTCTAATGCAGCTAAATGCACAGTTTCATCACTTATTAGCTATGTGACCTTGATTGTGTAAATATCTTATATCCTCTGGGCCTCCGTTTTGTCATTTATTAAATGGGGATATAAAGAGGGTTATTAATCTAAGAATTAAATTTAGTATATATGTAAAATACTTAGCAGTAAAACAGCTTTTGCCACATTGTACGTGCCACATAAGAGTTGGCTTTTATTATTATTATTTATTCACATTTACTCATCATACATTCATTTAAATATTTGCCAAGCTTCTTGCATAAGCCAGACTCCACCCTCACTGATGAAAATACAGATGCAAATAAGATAAGATTTCTGTCTTCAAGGAGTGTTCAGTCTTGTGGGAAGGAGGACATGTAAATGGACTCACAACATAATATGATACATGCTGATAAACAGTCCTGCAAATGACTCTATGGGAACACAGAACTCACTGGGTCTGTACTGTTGAGTTAGACAAAGGGTATACAGATTTACAGGCAGAAGAGAAATTTCTAAAAAGATATGAGAAAGAACATTCTATGCAGAGGGAAGAATATATTGTGCAGAGTAATGGACACAGGCTCAGGGAACCATAAGTAGTTCAGTGTGGCTAGATTATGGTGATCAAGAGTGAGAGACCTAGCCCTGCCCTGTGTGGCTCAGTTGATTATCTTTCCATGCACCAAAATGTTTCTGGTTCCATTCTCTGTCAGGGCATATGCCCGGGTTGCAGTCTTGATCTGGTAGGGGGTGTGCAGGAGGCAGTTGATGCATGTTTCTCTCTCACATCAATGTTTCTCTTTCTCTCTCTTCCCCTCTCTAAAATCAATAAAAACATTTTTTTTTTAAGTGAGAGGCCTAGCAACAAGCTAGAAAGGTAGAAAGGAGCCAGAAAGATAAGAATTTTGAATTCCAGGCTAAAGAATTTAGATCATTTTTTTTTCCTGGAATCACAAATTGGGGATCTATAGGCCATTTGAATACTTTTAGATAGGGTGTGTCTTCCTGTTTTGCCAATACCTTGCCAGTCCTTGATGCCTTGTATGGGCCCCTCTTCACTCCCAGGATGCAGTGCTATATGGTGAGCTCACCTGCATGTAAGAGCCAACTATATACATTTCTTCCAACCACATGTCCAGTGACCTCACACTGGTATATTGAATTCAGTTATGGTAGAGAACTTTATGCCAAAGAAATGAAATCAGGGCATTGTCATCCTTACCATTATTTTAGAATGTTTACCATTTACAGCACACCGCTCCCTTTATGTTTTCTTCATGACCACTATAGGCATTTTTTTCTTGAGTTACTGAAAGGTATCAAATAGAATATTGACATTTTTAGAAAATCAGTCAGTTCTGGAAAGAGTTTGCAATAGTTTAAACTTAATCTTGATTATTTAGGGATCTTCCAATGTGCGTTTTATTAAAGAAAACAAATAAGACCTCAATCTTAATATTGAGTCTATCAACACATTTTAGCCACTACAGCTATTATGCAAATGACTATTATAAACTCTTATGAATAAACACGCCGCCTAATTCACAAACAATAAACTGTCTCAACTCTATGGGCTTCTTATGTTGTCCCAAAATACCCCGTTGTGGGAAGGTAAAGTGTGTCTAGAAGGAGTAATGGATGTGAAAAGGAGGGTGCCTCTTGGCCTGTTTAGTAGAAAGAATTACAAAGTCTAGGAATTGCTGTGGCTTCTGAAATGATATGCTATGTGAATGTAGACTTCCTAAGCCAAGAAAATTACCAGACAAAGAGGGGGAATTGTATACTAACAAAGGGATCAATCCACCATAAAGACAGAGCCATTCTGAAGGTGTAGGCGCCAAACAACAGAACTATAAAATTGTAAAATAAAAATTGATAGAACTGAAAGGAGAAATAGACAAATCCATGATTGTAGTTGGAAACTTCAACACCATTCTGTCAATATGACAAATAGGCAGAAAGTGAGCAAGGATTTAAAAGAACTCAACAGGATCCAATTAACGTTCACAGGGAATTTGATCCTATATCAGCAGAATATATGTTCTTTTCAAGCACCCACAGAACATAAACAAAGATCCAACATATCCTGAGCCACAAAACAAACCTCACCAAATTGGAACAAACTGAAATCATACAGAGTGTGTTCTTTGACTATACTGGGAGCAAACAGGAAATTAATAACAGAAAGATAAAGGGAAAATCTCCAAATACTTAGAAACAAAGCAGCATACTCTTAAATAACCCAGGGGTCAAAGAAGGAGTTTTAAAAGAAATAAAAAGTATGCTGAACTAAATAAACTAAATAAAAATAAAAAATATTATAATGTGTGGGATACAGCTAAAGCAGTCCTGAGTGATAAATTTATAGCACTAAAGGAAAAGTGCTCAAATCAATCAAGGAAAAGTAAAAAACAACAACAACCTAAGCTCTTGCTTCAAGAAGCTAGAAAAAGAATAACAAAGAAACCCACAGTGAGAAGAAGAAAGGGAATAATAAAAATAAGAGTAGAAATCAATGAAAAACCAAAAACAATACAGAAAATTAATGAAACAAAAAGCTGGTTCTCTAAAAAGTTTAATAAAATTGACAAGCTTTTATCAAGGTTGGCAAAAAAGACAAGGGAACATAAAAATTCCCAATATTAGAAATGAACAGGGGTATCATCACAGTCCCCACAAACAACAAAGAGATAATAAGTGATTATAGCTAACAACTCTATACACATAAAGTGAACAACTTAGATATAATGGACCTATTTCTCAAAACACAAAACTACCACAACACACCTAACGTGAAGAAGATAATTTGAATAGCCCTATAACTATTCTGAAATTGAATTTGTAATTAAAACCTACTCCCAGAAGAATTCTCCAGGCCCAGATGGTTTCACTGGAAAATGCTGTGAGCATAAATGAAGTAATCCATATGAAGCACTTAGAGAAAAAAAAATCTCATACAAAGTAAGCATTAAATGTTAGCCATTAATTGTGACTTCCTTAGCACTGTGTACAAATTTCTACTTATTATTTATCATGCTATACCATAATTTTCAACCCTATATAATAAAAGGCCAATATGCAAATTGTCCCCTGGACTGAGAGTTCAACTGGGAGTTTGACCAGGGGACAGGGCCGGCCGGCCAACTTCCCATGTTCCCTCCCCCTGGCCTGCCTGGCCCGATTGGCTCCGATAGGGGCAGGCTGGCCAGACCCCACCTGTGCACAAATTCATGTACTGGGCCTCTAGTTTACTTATATTCTCCCATATTAGACTATAAGTTTTTTAAAGACAGAGACAACTGTAGATAATTTCATAACATGAGAACCTATATAATATCTTTAATAGGCACTCAGCAATATTATTGATGACTTGAAGAGAATTCATTACCTTCCTAATAGATGGCAATTTAGTAAAGTAGAAAGCTCTAGGGTCTAAAGTGAAATTTACCTTGGATGAATCCTGGCTAAGTTATTTAGAATAATTTAATGTCCGGTATCAGTCAGCTGATGTTGCTATAACAAAATACCATAGACTTGGTGGCTTAAGCAAGAGATATTTATTTCTCACAGTTCTTGAGGCTGGGAAGTCCAAGATCAAGAGGGCTCTCTTCCTAGCTTGTCTTCTTATTGTGTCCTCACATCCTGAAGAGAGGAAGCTCTGGTGTCTCTTTTTCTTCTTATAAGGGTACTAATCCCATCATTTAAACCTAATCACCTCCCAAAGACCCCATCTCTTAGTACCATCACATGGATAGCTTTTTTTTTAAAATTAAATCTTTATTGTTCAGATTATTACATTGGTTCCTCTTTTTCCCCACCATAACTCCCCTCCACCCAGTTCCCACCCTACCCTCCGCCCTCACTCCCCACCCACTGTCCTCATCCATAGGTGCACGATTATTGTCCAATCTCTTCCCGCACCCCCCATACTCCTTTCCCCTTCCCCAAGAATAGTCAGTCCATTCCCTTTCTATGACCCTGATTCTATTATGGATAGCTTTTAAGAGAATATAGATGTCTGGAACCCCATCTTAGCAATCCTGAATCGGAATCTTCCTGGGTGCTACCTTCCTTTTAAAAGGTAACTTTAAATATATGTGTTTAAATTAATAAACCCCTTTGAGAGAGCACTGACCATTTTTTAAAAAATTTGCAATCAACTGGAACAATAAGAAATTTCATGATAACATTTCTTTTACCTGAAAAAATATTCTTTATGGATATATAAATGGATGTTTCTAGGTTCATCCTATCTATGTTTTATGGGAACATTTTATCTGTCCTATAGAGGTACACATTAAAGAAGTGTTGAATAAATTAATAAATAATACTGAGACATATTTTTGATGTACATTCCAAAGAATCATTTGTACTTTGTAATTTGTGTTTTTCCAACACTCACCAAACAGCAGAAAATGAAGTGTTGATGAGCACTTTCTTCAAGGGCATCAACTAGGTAGGTGCCTGGGGTTCCTTTGCTTCAGCTCTGTGAACAATGGACTGGAAACCTGGAGACCTGAGTCTGTGGACTTGTGTTACCATTATCAAGTCTCATCTCACCTTTGGGTGCCACGTTAGCTCTTCCCTATGGGATTTTGTCTCTCATCTTAGAGAACTATGTATCCCTTAAGTGTAGAATGTTCTTCTCAGTATCCTCAGTACCTAGCACAGAATCTGGCACATGACTGGCTACTTGGGGGTGTAGGGAGCAAAAATAAACCACAGGAAGTCAAGTCAGGGGACTTGGGAACAGGGAAGGTTTATGGACATCATGTTTTTATTAGAATACTGTTTACTTGGAGGTCCTCTATTTTAAATAAATCAGAGAGGCTTAGGGAAAGAGTAACTAAATGACTGAAAGAATTGCATGTGGATTATTTAGCCAAAGGTTTTATAAGTCGTCGCTTAACACAGACAGGGGGAGGGAAATTGCTTTGCTTTAATACCATGCATTTTTCATTAGTTAGTGTTTGAAGAGCAAACCCAAATTGGATTCTCTTCAGGGCTTGGAACCCAATGGGTAGTCAGGGAATATGTGTGGAATGAATGATTCAGTGTTTTTCTCCTGGGTTGCTAATTCCTGGCTAGCCAAGATACTGTCTTCCTCTATCAAGAGCTAGACTATGCTAACAGGCTGGAGGGGCACACAAAGGGAGGTTGATTTGCCAATCAGGTAGTCCGTCCAGTCAATATCAGGGAAGATGTCTCTACTGAGTGGTGTGTGTATGTTTGTGTGCACCCATGTGTATGTGTGCGCATGTGTGTATGTGTGGGGGAGAATAATACTAGAAAAACATATTTTTGGAAGAAAATAATTTCCAAACCACAAATTGATTTGACAACCTTAAAAGAGCAACTGAAAGTATTGTTAGGCGTAAGGCTGGAACCTCTGGGAAGGCATCTGGGATGGTTAGAGAAACTGGGTGGAGGTTCTGGAAACTTGCTCATAAGTCCTTCTGTCATTGTTAGTTCGCTGTTGCCCTCTGCTGGCGAAACTGTTGTCATCCCAGGAAGCTACAAATTTCACAGAGATCTTAGGTTCCTTGTATATAAAGGAAATGGGGTCCCTTCCTTGTCAAGAAGGGAAATGACACCAGTGCTGAGGAACACCGGTGGGGAGAGAAGATGTGGCAAGCCCTCTGCCAGGAGAGACTGGATCTAGCAACAGAGGGAATGAATCTTATAGTTCTAGTTTTTATTCCATGCTCTGCTCACTTGCTAAGACCCTGTTCTCTCTTTTGCTCTGTATTGAGCACAGTGAGAGGACCCAGATAAGACTAAGGTGCAGTATGGATATCAAATGTGGGGAGAATGATAGGACAAGCACAGAAATCACTATCATATAGACAAGATTGTGATTAGAATCACAACTGAGGCACTGATGAAAGCATGTGTATTTAAAGGAAAAGATGGGTTACATCTAGTTCGTGGGGGTATGGGGAGAAGGTGAGGGTGAGGTTCCATGAAAGAGCAATTATTTAAGCTGAGAACTTGAAGGTTAGCTGAAATTTCTTATTTTTAAAAATATATTTTTTTATCATAAAAGTAGTATATGTTTATTGTAAAAAAATAAACTCGATCATAAAAGCATGAAAAGAAATAAATCATTTGAAATCTTATCACACAGAAATTTTGATCTATGTATTTTGTGGTTGTTGGCACAAAATTGAAAGTATGCTGAAGGTAACATTTTGTATCCTGTTTCTCATTATTAGGGACTGAGCATTTCCCCAATGTTACTGATTTTTTTTAATGTGCTATTTTATGGGGGAGTATTTTAGTGTGTCATCCTCAGGAAACGATTCCCCTATGAGCCAAGGCTTATAGGTTGCATAGCACAAGGATTGTTCATTCTTTTTTTGCTTCATTTCAGAAATATTTTTTGAGCACCTATTACACAATGGTAAGAAATGATTCCGTCTTTGTGGAGTTTACAGTATAGAAGAGGACACGGACATTACTTAGATAATCATATAGATAACTATAAAACTGAATCTGGGATAAGTACTATGAAGGAGAAATGTGAGGTGGCATGAAAGTGTATATTAGAAAGAAGAGAGGTAGTCACAGAGGTCTGGGAACACTTGCCTGAGTAAGTGTTAATTGAGCTCACCACTACAGGAGTTAGCTAGGTAAAGACCAGAAGTAAAATTATTTCTAGCAGAGGGAACATCTTGTTTCAAAGCCCTTTAGCATGAGTAGGCATGTGAAATACAAGATTGAAACAAAATCAAGGAGATTGGAGTGAAGAGACTTGGCCTATAATGAGGTTGTAGAAGTAGGTAGGGCCTGACCCTGCAGAGCCTCTTAGACCAGGGGAAGAATTTTTTTCTTTTTCCATAAGAATCCTGGGAATCAGTTGAAGTGTGTTTGCATAACTGTTGAAATGTTGAAGCCAGAATGGGGAGGTAAAGACCAGATGTGGCTTTTCAAAAGGTCCACCTCATTGCAGTATGCTGAAGAAGTTGGAAGGGAACAAGAGCAGAGGCAGGTAAAGCAGGTCTAGGAGCTTAGTGGCCCAAGCCTAGAGAGAGGCCAGACAGGGGGTGAGGGAAGACTAGACCAGGATGGTGAAGGCAGAGGAGTGAAATGTGTGGTTTTGAGAGATATTTTAGGAGTAAAATGTTTACGACTTGGCATGTGAGGTGAGGAAATGGGATCAATCCAGAATGACTCCTACATCTCCAGCTTGCATAACTGAATGGAAGGAGGGTTCCTCCCTAAGACAGAAAACATTGGATGAGGACAAGGTTTGGGAAAGACAGTCATGAGTGTTGTCCCGGGGAGAAGTTTCCCAGAGAGAACATTTCTAGGAGTGACACATATCATCACACCAGCTCTTTCAGAGGTGGATTTTCCTGCATTTTTACATCATAGTGAAGGGTCATCAATTTGGAAGTGAACGATCCTGGAGAAAAAGCCAACACTATGGCTAAATTTGGTATCTCAATACCTACTTAAGGTCCCTGCACTACTGCTGGCTAGGTGCAAAACATTGGGCAAGTCACTTTGGACCTTAGTTTCATTGTGTTTAAAATGAGGGTTATAACATCTAGCCCAAAGGGTTGTTGTGGGAATTAAATGAGAACATTGTTATTTAAGGACTTTGCAAATCCCCAGATGCTGTACAAACAAAATATATTATTGTTATTTTTACTATATTTGTGCTGGATATTACCACCAGCAAAACTTCAATTATGTTAATATTAGGAATATGAAATTCAATGTTTTCCTCATGAGTTCTTTGGAAAAAAACTGGTGTGTTAAAGTATAAATAAATAAGTACACCACCTAGGAGCAAGAGATGGTGGCCCCAAACTATTTATAAGCTTGCGTGTTTACTTGAATTCAGACTTTCCCGACATGTAAATTACGCAGTCTGTGTCAAAGCAGAGCACTCTGTGTTCCTAAAAAGAATTCTCTTTTCCCCTAAATCCTTTACCTTTTAAAATAAATCTCATTATGGAGTGCTGACATTTTCAATAAAACCATTCAACCAAAAGCTGTGTTTTTTTAGACTAAAAACAAGTCTGATTTATTAGGTAGCAGCTCATAACTTACTGCTAAATAGATGCAATTTATTTAGAGAACTTTATGTAGATATCTGATAACACAGTTCAGAGTCCCTTGACTAAGATGAGAGTGTTAAAAAGATCATTAAGAATTCTCTCCTTCACTCAGTGTATAGAGGTTGAATATTGTAGTACTGTTGGAGTGGATGGAAACTTTTGAACCAAGATTTAAACCAGATCTCTCAGACTGCACCACTAAGTCTACTAGCATGTTCTAGAAAAGTGACTTTAGATAATAACTTTCTTCAAAGGGTTATAGGGAGGTGTAGAGGTAATACTTATACATACATAACAGCCAACATATGATAGGACCTCCATCAATGATCTTATCCTTTTTACCTTCCTTCTTCTGCTTCTTCTTTTCTTTAAATTTATTTATTGACTAAAGTTTTACATATGACTCCTTTTTCCCCTGCTTGACACCCCCCGGCCCTGGCCCCAAGCCATTCCCACCCTGGGCAAGTTCCCACTGCCCCAGTGTCTGTGTCCATTGGTTACACTAATATGCATGCATACAAGTCCTTTGGTTGCTCTCTAACCCACCCCCTCCCCTGCCTTTTGTCTCTGGATCTATTCTTGTTCATCAAATTATGTTGAACATTATATCCCACATATGAGTGAG
>NW_005370529.1:230339-234373 GCF_000412655.1 Myotis brandtii
TCCTAGAAGTGGGATTACTGGGTCAAATGGGAGTTCCATTTTTAACTTTTTGAGGAAACTCCATACTGTCTTCCACAGTGGCTGCACCAGTCTGCATTCCCACCAGCAGTGCATGAGGGTTCCTTTTTCTCCACATCCTCTCTAGCACTTGTCGTTTGTGGATTTGTTGATGATAGCCATTCTGACAGGTGTGAGATGTTATCTCATTATTGTTTTGATTTGCATCTCTCAGATGATTAGTGACTTTGAGCATGTTTTCATATGTCTCTCCGCCTTCTGTACGTCCTCTTTCAAAAAGTGTCTATTTAGATCCTTTGTCCATTTTTTGATTGGATCATTTATCTTCTTTTGGTTAAGTTGTAAAAGTACTATGTAAATTTTGGAGATTAAACCCTTACCTGAAATATCATTGGCAAATATGTTCTCCCATGTAGTGGGCTTTCTTGTTGTTTTGTTGATGGTTTCTTTTGCTGTGCAGAAGCTTTTTATTTTGATATAGTCCCATTTATTTATTTTCTCCTTAGTCTCCATTGCCCTAGGAGCTATGTCAGTAAAGATATTGCTACTACATATGTCTGTTATTTTGCTACCTATGGAGTCTTGTAGGATTTTTATGTTTTTCGGTCTTACATTTAAGCCCTTTATCCATTTTGAGTTTGTTTTTATGTATGGTGTAAGTTGGTGATCTAGTTTCTTTCTTTTTACTTTTTTTTTTTTTGCATGTATCTGACCAAATTTTCCAGCACCCCTTATTGAAGAGACTGTCTTGACTCCATTGTATGCTCTTGCCTCCTTTGTCAAATATTAATTGAGCATAATATTTGGCTTGGGTTGATTTCTGGGTTCTCTGTTCTGTTCCATTGGTCTATATGTCTGTTCTTGTGCCAGTACCAGGCAGTTTTGAGAATCGTGGTTTGGTAATATACCTTGAAATCTGGTATTGTGATCTCTCCAACTTTGTTCTTTCTCAGGATTGCTGTGGCTTTTTGGGGTCATTTTTTATTCCAGATGAATTTTTGGAGAGTTTGTTCTAGATCTTTGAAGTATGCCATTGGTATTTTAATGGGGATTGCATTGAATATGTAGATTGCTTTGGGTAGTATGGGCATTTTAATAATGCTGATTCTACCAATCCATGAACATGGTATGCTCTTCCATTTGTTTATGTCTTCTCTATTTCTTTTTTCAATGTCCTGTAGTTTTCCAAGTAGAGGTCTTTTACCTCCTTAGTTAAGTTTATTCCTAGGTATCTTAATTTTTTTTTTTGGTGCAATGGTAAATGGGATTGTTCTTTTTTTCATTTTTCTTTCTGTGAATTCATTATTGGTGTATAAAAAAGCCATAGGTTTCTGAGTGTTAATTTTGTATCCTGCTACATTGCCGAATTAATTTATTAGGTCTAGTAGTTTTTTGATGGAGTCTGCAGTTTTATATGTATAGGATCATGTCATCTGCAAGTAAGGACAGTTTTACTTCTTCTTTTCCAATTTGGATGCCTTTTATTTCTTCTTCTTGTCTCATTGCTATGGCTAGCACTTCCAGTACTATATTGAACAAAAGTGGTGAAAATGGGCATCCCTGTCTTGTTCCTGTTCTCAGGGGAAATGAGTGTAGTTTTTGCCAATTGAGTATGATGTTGGCTGTAGGTTTGTCATATAAGGATTTTATTATGTTGAGGTATGATCCCTCTATTCCCACTTTGCTGAGAGTTTTTATCAAGAAAGGATGTTGGATTTTGTCAAATGTTTTTGCTGCATCGATTGATATGATTATGTGATTTTTGTCTCTCAATTTGTTTATGTGATGTATCACATTTATTAATTTGCAGAAGTTGTACCATCCTTGCATCCCCAGAATAAATCTCATTTGGTCATGGTGTATGATCTTTCTAATGTAATGCTGGATCCAATTTGCTAGAATTTTGTTAAGGATTTTAGTGTCTATGTTCATCAAGGATATTGGCCTGTAGTTCTCTTTTTTTGTGGTATCTTTATCTGGTTTTGGAATAAGGGTAATGCTGACTTCATAGAAAGAGCTTTTAAGTGTGCCTACCTCTTGAATTTTTTGGAATTGTATGAGGAGGATAGGTTTTAGTTCTTCTTTGAATGCTTGGTAGAACTCCGCTGTAAAGCCATCCAGACCAGGGCTTTTGTTTGCTCGAAGATTTTTGATCACTGCTTCAATTTTTTTGGTAGTTATTGGCCTATTCAGGTGTTGTTTTTTTTTGTTCTTCCTGATTGAGTTTTGGGAGCTTGTATTTTTCTAAGAATATGCCCATTTCATCTAGGTTGTCCAGTTTGTTGGAATAGAGTTGTTCATAGTATTTTTTCATAATCCTTTGTATTTCTGTGGGATTGTTTGTTACTTCACCTCTTTCATTTCTGATTTTGCTAATTTGGGTCCCCTCTCTTTGCTTCTTTCTGAGACTGGCTAGAGGTTGATCAATCTTCTTTATCCTTTCAAAGAACCAGTTCTTGGTGATCTTTTGTATTATTTTATTGGTCTATGTGTCATTTATCTCCACTCTGATCTTTATTATTTCCTTCCTTCTGCTTATGCTGGGCTTTTCTTGTTGCTCTCTTTCTAAGCCTTTGAGTTGTAGGTTAGATAATTTATTACAATTTTTTCTTGTTTTTAGAGGCAGGCCTGTAGAACTATGAACTTTCCTCTCAAGACTGCTTTCACTGTGTCCCATAGATTTTGGATTGTTGTGTTTTCATTGTCGTTTGTTGCCATGATGCTTTTTATTTCTTCTTTGATCTCTTTGGTAACCCAATCATTGTGTAATAGCATGCTATTTAGCCTTCATGTGTTTGATTTCTTAAATTGTTTTCATTGTATTTGATTTCTACTTTTATGCCATTGTGATCTGAGAAGATGCATGATATTATTTCTATATTCTTGAATTTGAAGAGACTTTGCCTGTGTCCCAATATGTGGTCTATCTTTGAAAATGCCCCATGTGCACTTGAGAAGAATGTATATTTTGTGGCTTTGGGGTGAAATGTTCTGAAGATGTCAATTAATTCTATCTGATCTAGTGAGTCATTTAGGATTGATATTTCTTTGTTGATTTTTTGTTTATAGGATTTATCCAGTGGTGTTAATGGGGTATTAAAGTCCCCTACTATGACTGTATTGCTATCAATCTCTCCCTTGATATTCTCCAGAAGGTTTTTTTTTTATGTATTTGGGTGCTCCTGTATTGGGTGCATATATGTTTACTAGAGTTATATATTCTTATTGAATTTCTCCCTTTAGTATTATGATGTGGCCTTCCTTATTTCTTGTTATGGCCTTCACTTTGAGGTCTATTTTGTCAGATATAAGTATTGCAATTCCAACTTTTTTTTTTCTTCATTTTCATTCACCTGAAAAGTTTTTTCCATCCCTTCACTATCAGTCTGTGTGAGTCCTTTTTTCTGAGGTGGGTTTCCTGTAGATAACAGATATATGGGTCATGTTTTCTTATCCACTCAGCTACCCTATGTCTTTTGATTGGGGCATTTAATCCATTTAATTTAAGTTTATTATTGATAGGTAATTAATTGTTGCCATTTTTATTCTTTATGCCTGTGTTCCTTCTTCCCTTCCTATTTCTTCTTTTTACAGCCATCCCTTTAGCATTGCTTGCATTGCTGGATTGGAGGTAATAAACTCCCTTAGTCCTTTATTGTCTGTAAAGCTCCTGATTTCACCCTAAACTTTGATTGATATCCTTGCTGGGTACAATATTCTTGGATTCAGACTCTTGCTTTGCATGACTTTGTATATTTCATTCTTTTCTCGCCTGATGTGTCTCTGTTGAGAAATCAGTTGGTAGTTTGATGGGAGATACCTTGTAGATAACTTTCCATCTCTCTCTGGCAGCCTTTAAGATTCTTACTTTGTCATTGGTGTTTGCCAATTTAATTATAATGTGTCTTGGTGTTTGTCTTTTTGGGTTCATCTTTTTTGGGACTCTGTGTGCTTCTTGAACTTGTGTGAGTTTTTTCTTCTTCCCAATATCAGGGAAGTTTTCTGTCATTATTTCT
>NW_005370529.1:243443-245312 GCF_000412655.1 Myotis brandtii
TTTTTTTTTATGTATTTGGGTGCTCCTGTATTGGGTGCATATATGTTTACTAGAGTTATATATTCTTATTGAATTTCTCCCTTTAGTATTATGATGTGGCCTTCCTTATTTCTTGTTATGACCTTCACTTTGAGGTCTATTTTGTCAGATATAAGTATTGCAATTCCAACTTTTTTTTTTCTTCATTTTCATTCACCTGAAAAGTTTTTTCCATCCCTTCACTATCAGTCTGTGTGAGTCCTTTTTTCTGAGGTGGGTTTCCTGTAGATAACAGATATATGGGTCATGTTTTCTTATCCACTCAGCTACCCTATGTCTTTTGATTGGGGCATTTAATCCATTTAATTTAAGTTTATTATTGATAGGTAATTAATTGTTGCCATTTTTATTCTTTATGCCTGTGTTCCTTCTTCCCTTCCTATTTCTTCTTTTTACAGCCATCCCTTTAGCATTGCTTGCATTGCTGGATTGGAGGTAATAAACTCCCTTAGTCCTTTATTGTCTGTAAAGCTCCTGATTTCACCCTAAACTTTGATTGATATCCTTGCTGGGTACAATATTCTTGGATTAAGACTCTTGCTTTGCATGACTTTGTATATTTCATTCTTTTCTCGCCTGATGTGTCTCTGTTGAGAAATCAGTTGGTAGTTTGATGGGAGATACCTTGTAGATAACTTTCCATCTCTCTCTGGCAGCCTTTAAGATTCTTACTTTGTCATTGGTGTTTGCCAATTTAATTATAATGTGTCTTGGTGTTTGTCTTTTTGGGTTCATCTTTTTTGGGACTCTGTGTGCTTCTTGAACTTGTGTGAGTTTTTTCTTCTTCCCAATATCAGGGAAGTTTTCTGTCATTATTTCTACAAACATGTTTCCTATTCCTTGCTCAGTTTCCTCTCCTTCTGGTACCCCTATGATGGATGTGGATGTTGTTTTGTTTCGTGTTGTCCCAAAGTTCCCTTAGACTCTCCTGTTTTTTAAGTTTTTTTTTTTTTTCCAGTAGCTGCTCTGCTTGGGTATGTTTTCCTACCTTGTCTTCTAGCTCACTGATGCGGTCCTCCACTTCTTATAGTCTACTGTTGATGCTTTCTATTGTTTTCTTTATTGTGGCGATGTCATTTTTCATTTCTTCTTTGTTCTTCTTCATTTCCTCTTGGTTTTTACACATGTTGTTGAATTTGTCTTCTATCCTTTTCAGCATCCTTATGACCATTGCTCTGAATTCTTTTTCTGACATATTGCTTGCCTCCATTTTGTTTACTTCCTTTTCAGGTGATTCCTCCTTTTCTTTCGTATGAAAGTGGGCTGTTTCTTTGTCTCCCCATGTTCGCTCCTCTCAGGGTGTCTGGTTATGTAGCTCTCTCTCTCCTGCATTGACTTAAAGGCACAAAATACAACACAACAAGACACAACACACAGGGCACCAAACAAATGTATTCACAATACCAATGACCCCAAACAAGGTGACCACCAGAGAAAAGAGAATTAAAGGAAAGAAAACAGTGCAAAAATGATATTGAGAAAAGAAAAAAATGTAAGAGAGAAGAGAAAGAGAAGAAAAAAGAAGGGAAAAATATATGTATATGGGGAGAAAACTCCAAAAAACAACAACTAATTAAAAAAATGCAAAAAACAAACACCCTGAGATGAATGCAAACAACAAACAACAACTAATCCAAAAAATGCAAACAACAAACACCCAAACAACAAACACCCAGCTGAATCTGAAGAGGCAGAGCTTATTTCCAGAAGGTAAGGTCAAGGAATTGAATGAATGGGGAAATGGCCACAATTCAGTATAGAGGAGGTAGAAAGAGAATGAGTGTATAAGAAGAAACGTAAAAAACAAAATCCAAAAAAAAAAAGAGAAAA
>NW_005370529.1:245369-274287 GCF_000412655.1 Myotis brandtii
TATATATAAAATTATATATATAAATTTCCCCTTTCTTTAATCTATCTAAGTATTCATCTATTATTGGAAAAGGATAATAGAGAATAGATAGGCCTGAGTTGGTGATTAGAATTAATTAAGTTATTAGTAGAAGAAGAGAACAAGTAAGGAGTGAAAAAACAGAAGCAAAAAAAAAGAAGAAAAATGAAAAACAAAAACAAAAATAAAACTAACAATCAAAAAAGAACAATAACAAGATAGAAAGAAAGAAAAAGGAAAAAAAATAGCTATTGAAGAAAGAGAAGAGAGAATTGTGCCTGGACTTGGAGCAGGGGAGAGGAAATTAGATATATGAGTAAGATCAATTTTTAACAGGGAGTAAAAAGAAAGGATAGAGAAAAATGAAAGCAGGAACAGGGTAAAAGAAACAGGATGAAAAGGGAGAAAAATGAGAAAGAGAGTTTTGGAATAAAAGAAAAATTGAGATAGAGTAAAATAATACTAAAATAAAAATGAAAGTAGAATATAGAACACTAATCCCAAAATAAAATAAAATAAAACTTTAAAAAAGGTAAAATAATAGTAGCAATAATAATAATTAAAAACAAAAATGTCATAATAAAAAAAAATCAAGTGAGAAAAAATATTAAGTAAAAGATAAAAAAAATTAAGTAAAAGATAAAAAAAATAAAAAGTAAAAGATAAAAAAAATTAAAAAGTGAGATAGTGAAGGTCGTTCACTTCCTCTACTGTTTTGCCTGGCATATCTGTTTCCTGTCAGGTAGTCAGCACAGTGTTGAAGTTCCCTGTGATCCACTGCTCCTCTTTGTCATAAGCCACAACCCTGTTTTCAAGAAGGCGGGATCTCTTTGCTCACTTTGTTTCTCTGTCTGCCTTCAGTTGTATTTACACAAGAGTCCATTTCTGACACAACCCCTGGGTGGTGGTGTTTCTGTATTATTTTCTGGGACTAAATGGCCCCTCTATGCAGTGTTTAGACTCTTCTTTCCCTGCCATACTTAATATTGGGTTGGAGGGACGGACTGACCCAGAACTAGTTTCCTGCTCATCTCTCCTTATTCTGATCCCCAGTTTCCACAAAAACTTTCCCCTGCAGTCTCGGTGAGTGTTTTTAATTGTAAGATCCTATGTACTAGACTTAGCAAGCAAAAGCAAGGAGGTTAAAAAGACAAAGGTGCTGCGCTGATTCATGTCTTTTTCCCCTGGCACTGCATGGCTGGTATAGAACTTCAGGCTGCCTTTCTGGTCACAGTTTCCCATGGCTGTGGACTTGTATCTAGAGTTCCTTTCTGCCAGCGGCCCTGTGGACCCCCTTCCACATTCAAGGGCTACACTGACTCCAAGGGCCACAGATTTGGTGGGCCTCTGTCTCCCTCTGAGGCTCTAGTCCCCACTGCACTAGTTTCTCCCTCCAGCCTGGATCCCAGATCTCACCTCTCTCCAGGAGATCTCTGACCTTTCCATCCAAGGATTGCCTCACCAGCTGTGTTTAATTTGCCAATTCCAGGTGGGTGTTATTTGATTCAGCTGTTCCTTTTATCTGCTCTGTGAGAAGGTGGCCTGTCCACATATTCAGCACCACTTTGTCTCCCCCTGGACAAACTTTTTATGTGCCCATGGCGTGGGAGACTGGAGTCTCAGTGTTCGTGGGTTCACAGCTTAGGCAGCTGGTCCCTTGCCATTATGGTGGTAAAATCCTGGGAGGTATCCAAAGTCTCCTCAGTTGAAGGTAAGGCTGGGCTTCCAATCACAGCCACTCTCCCCTTCAAGATGGCGTGGTCTCTGAGGCAGAGCTAGCCTCTCTGGGAATGATTTCAGCAGTAGTAGAGGCTTCCCAGCCAGGGGAGCCTGGTCCCCCAGTCCCCAACAGTTCTGTGGAATATAGCTCTCTCTCAATCGCAAATACAGGCACTCCCCTCATATCCACACACTCCCCTTTCTCTCTCTCACTCACACACTATCTTGCAGTCTGCTGTCCCGTTGGCCGCCATCTTGGCTCTTTGCTTCTTCTTTTTCTTTTTCTTTATCCTTATCCTTTTTTCTCTCCTTCATATCTCCTCCTATTACTCCCCCCATTGACTTAACTCCTCAATTTTTCCTGCTCATCTTTCCTTAGAATATACCGAGGAATGGCATATATTTCAGTTACCCAAAATTATTTAGTGACTTAGTTCCCTGCCAGTAATAATAACAGTTAACTTTTAGGACACCGATTGAGAATCAGGTCCTTTAATTATCTCCCCAAACTAATGAGATTAATACTAGTCATGTCTCCATTTGCCCTCATGAAAAGTACACACACACACACACGCACACACACACACACACACACGGGTGATACTCAGACCTTCTCACGGCCATTGCTCTACTGTCTGTACTATGGTGTCCATTCTGATTTGTCAGTGTCCATGTGGTACCTGTTACTAAAAATTTTACATAGAATTCCTTCTTACAAATGGTAGTAAGTACCATAAAGAAAAAAAGATCAGGATGCTTCAATAGAGTGTAATAGGGGCCAAGTTTATATAGGAGTTTGTGAAATCATCTTTGGATGATGCATGTGAACCATGACTTGGACAAAGAGTTTTCTCATCCTGCTGTGAGATGATGCTGGGCAGGGACCAGACCATTCAGGGATCTGCAGTCCAATTAGATAACTTGGATTTGATCCTAGGGTAGAAAAGAGGTTATTTAATAAGGTGAACAAGGAGTAATTTTTTTTCCTTCTGTATTTTAAGAATAGCACTGTGGTTACTGTGGATGGGAGTAGGGTGCTCATACTATCTTTTATTAGATTGATTCTGTGTACTGGGGATTTAGATGTAAATCAATTACAAATCACTTTTTTTTAGTATCTTAAGGAAGACAAAACATGTGCTAAAACAATTCTAATAAAAGTCATGAGGTGCTATATACTAAAGGCTATAGTAAACATACAGCAAAGGGGCTGTGGGTGAGAGAAATTTTTTTTTAAATATATTTTATTGATTTTTTACAGAGAGGAAGGGAGAGAGATAGAGAGTTAGAAACATCGATGAGAGAGAAATATCGATCAGCTGCCTCCTGCACACTCCCCACTGGGGATGTGCCCGCAACCCAGGTACATGCCATTGACCGGTATCGAACCCGGGACTTTTCAGTCTGCAGGCCGACGCTCTATCCACTGAGCCAAACCGGTTTCGGCTGAGAGAAATTTTTGACAGTGTTCATTTTCTTTTAACCAGATGCCATTGCTTTGATTACTTCTTGTTCACTTTTTGACAGATTTTTAACACTCAGAATTTTCCATGCATGCCCTGAAAGGCTTTTAAGTCTGAAGCAAATCAACTCAATAAATAGTTATGTAGTGTCTAGTTTGTCCTTGGCTCATAAGTATCCCACTTCACTCATTTTACTCTGTTTCTACTATAAGATATGAAAGGATGGATGACCTTAAAATAGCGATGGGGATCAGTGGACCTATGTTCAAGTTCCCATTTTATCTCCAGTCAGCAATATGATCTTTGGAGATTAGCATAAACTAGTGCCTAGTGAGTAATATTTGTAATGCAGATTGTGTTAGAACAAGGAGATATGTTTGGTGTCCTTGAAGGAAGATGTGCTTTCATGAAGGTTTCCTACAGAACTGGAAAGATAAGGAGGAGCATGAATCAGTTGACTGCCAACATGATACAAACTTATTATTCCCCTAATGAATCCCATCATTGGTAACCATCTCTAAGCCCGGTGGCCATAAAAAATTTCCTTGAGCTCTTCCACCCTTCTTCTGACCTTGGTCATGGAGCCAGACTGAGGGAGAGAGGAGATGGTATTCCTCTTTTTACTAAATGATCAAACTTTACTATCTTCTGTGTTACTAAAGATGTTTCAGTTAATGCCAGTATATTTAACTTGGAAAGTTTATGCAATCAACTATATACTCTCTGTGATGACTCTTACAGGATAGATCACTGGAACAATGAGAAGGAGAGGATTTTGGTGATCACAGATAAGACTCTCTTGATTTGCAAGTATGACTTCATCATGCTCAGCTGTGTGCAGTTGCAGCGAATTCCCCTGAGTGCTGTCTATCGCATCTGCTTAGGCAAGTTTGCCTTTCCTGGGATGTCCCTGGACAAGTGAGTATGATGTCTTAAAACTTGGGAAAGTGGTGCAGTGGGGGTGGGACATTTAGGGAAAACAGTTATAAGTTCAATTCAGCTCTGTAAGTTGGAAGAATCCGGGGAGAACAGTGAAACTCTCAGTTGAATTCATCAAACAATCATTGAATTCCTAATCTATGTCAGTCAGGGATAAATTTTTGAGTGAATTTTTACTTAATTTTGAAAAACTTACAAGTAAATAGTTAAATATGAGGTGGAAAGAGCTGTGGGAGTATGATAGGAGAGCTTCTCAACCAATTTGTTTGGCAGAGAATCAGCATGTGTCCTCTAAGAGGAACTGCCTGGGACTCTAGTAACCCTTCATCTTACTCGGCCTCAATTTCTACTGGTTTTTACAGCTGGAAGCTATTGGAACTTCTCTTTCCAGCACTGAAACCCTAGGCTTGGGGGCCAAGTGTGGGGCTGGGACCCCTTGCTCCTCAGGAGGGACCTCTGCAGCCAGAGGTATCCCTCTTGATTTTTATCCACCACACATCAGCGTGGGACCAGTCTGTTCCTGTCTTTCCCCTCCTACCAGTCTCCATATGGCTTCTTCTTTAAATCCCTAGTTGTAGGACTTCCATTCAGCCAGATTTCAGGCATTTCTGAATGATGATTGTTCTGTAGTTTAGTTGTAATTTTGATATGGTTGTGTAAAGATGCAAGTTTTGTGTCTAAACTATGCAGCCATCTTGACTGGAAGTCCTAACATAGCATTCTTATTCCTATCTTTTTTGAATGTTATCTACTGACTCCTTAATATAAACCCATTTACATTGATGACAACCCACTTCTTTCATCTTCTTGAAAAAAAGATGAAAACTCCTACATCACTCATTTTTTAAAGTTGTTTATAATTATCATTATAGTTATTTCAATGGTTACTTATTTAAATAATATGCTTCCTCTGATGTTTTTCTTAAATAGTGTATATTAAGCCTCCACTCTAAAAAGTAAGAAATGTGCCTCCTCATGCTATTCCCACATTCTCAAATTCTTCACTTCCCTTTCTGCATTAGTTTTGCCAGACAAATTTCATTTTTATGGTATATTTTATTTTATTTCCCATGAGGCACCCAATTATTACCACAGAGAGTTGATGTAATTCCAGCCCTCCTAATTAACTTGTGCGGCTTTATCCAGATCTGCATTCTGGGGTTAGAATGAGAAAGCCTGTGCCAGCAGCTGGCATACTGTTAAATGTTAAAGGCTGTCTCTGAGCCCCTGGAGGTAGGAACATAGTGTGGTGAAGGGGTGTTTTTTTATGTTTTGCTCAGTTTTTTAGCAAACTTTCATAGTAGAGTTTTGCACTAGGATTAGAGTCCTGGATTTCAGTCACAATTTTACAACAGTTAACTTCGCTTCCTCATCTATCAAAGAGTCATTCATATTAGTTGTCATTCTGCTTCATTAACAGTCTCTAATGAGATAGCTTGAAAGCACTTTGTAATATGCCTCAAAGATATCAGGTGTTAACAAGTTCTGATTTTCTCCCAGATAAAAGCTTTTGTTAACAAGAAACTAAGTAGATTAATTTGATTGTTATCTTTATTTCCAAGTCAGTTGGCCCTTCCTGGTTGCATATTAAGTCACTATTATAAGGTCAAAGGTCAGAAAAAGGAGGAAGAGGCAAGGGAAAAATCAGCTGCTAAATAATCGTAAACTGACATCAGAGGGAAGCCTGGACACAGTCTGAGAAAATCCCCGTGTTGTGAGAAAATGCAATGATTTAACATTAGCACCCGCTAGCTGTGGATGGTAATGCTGGCAGTGTTTGCCAAGAGCTTTTTACCTCCCCTGTACCATTGATCTTCAACATGCAAGAATTAGTAGGGCTGATTGACTACATGTTAGAGATGAGACAAGTGAGACCAAAAGGGGTTCAGGGATTCAGAACCATCAGCTAATTAGTATTAAAGCTGGGTTTTAAAATCAGTTTTTCCAATTCTTTGTCCAGTATTCTTTCTTTTGAATAAATAATACATTATCTCTGTCTCTCCCTTTCCCTTATCTTCCCTTCCTCTCTCTTCATTTCCCTTCCCTCTTTTGCTCTATGATCCCGCCTGTTTTGTCATCCTCTTTCCTCTTCTTTCCTCTTCTCTGTCTCTCTGGGTGAAGATAACTTCTGTTAATGTAGCTTGTGCTTCTCTTAAGAAGCCACGAAGAGGACTATTGGAACTTAGTAGAACATGTGCCAGCATATCCCACGTACTGGTGCTTACAAAACAGAGTTGTTTTGTTTTATTCACTGTTTGCCTTTGGCTCAGTGTAAAGAGAGAGAGACAATGGCAAGAGACAACTAAAGGCTGTGGATTATTTATTTGTGCGATGAAGGCAGATTCTCCTAGAATTAGAACATTCCCTAGAGACAAAACCGGGAAATGGTAAAAGGCCTGTTTTATCCACCAGTGTAACTAGTTGCTGGTACCTATCTTTTGTTATCTTTCCTTATCTGAGATGCAAACCCTAAATCTTATTTCTATTATAATTAAACTCATTCCCAGATTTTAATTAAAAAGTAATTTCATAATCCAAACTGTGGGACAGAGAGAAGAAGATGAGGCTTCTATGAGAATTAAGCATAAGGGTAGAGCTATAACTAATTGTAACCACATCAATATCTTGCTGTTTAAATTTGGACAAGTCACTTTACTTGAGCTCTCAATCTTCAATCTATAAAATGTCAATAATAGAACATCTCTGCCAGGTCTATCATACAGTTCATTGTAGATTTAAATGATGGATGTGAAAGTGTTTTATAAATTGCAAATTGAGAAAATAAAGTAAGTTTTCACTTAGAGTTCTAAAAATTCATATTTACTTGTCAAATCACCCTTGCCCCCTATTTTTTAATATGCCCACACTAGATAATGATGAGAAAACTGTGACTCTGAGTCATCAGGTGATTTGTCAGTAATCATGTGAATAGATGGTGGTGGGGTCTGAAACAGGAGATTATCTGATTTCAAATCCTCCCTTTGTCATGCACCTGATTCGCAAATCCTCAAATGCATTGTAGTTTTTCAGAGTAAATGGGCCCCCCTCTCTTTATCTCTGTTCCCATCTGAACTCTGATGAGGAGGTAGAGTCTTATGTTTAGAGAGCAGGTCTGAAGGCCTCCTGGGAGCCAGTCCTAGATTTGCTTCTAGTGACCTAGAACAATCAGACGACAGTCCTGGCTTCAGTCCCCTCTGTAAACTGGAGAGGGTAACGGTATCTGTCTTCAGTCTGTGTTGAGGATTAAAGGAGATAATACATATAAAATGCTTAGAAAAGTGTCTGGTATGTCGTAAGTATTTAGAGGAGGCAAGGTTTTATAATAGGTTTGTTAGAAAGACACTGGTTTACTGATGTAAGCATTAGGGACCTAGATCCTCATCCACTTTCTTAATATAATTCTCCTCTCCTTGCTGAATCTCTCAGCTTCCTTATTTTAAAAATTTCTAAGGGTTTTTTTGGACTCCAAACTCTGTGCTTTTGTGGTACTCTTCTATTGGTATAGCAATTTTCCAAAAGTCATTCATCTTAGAGGGCTAAATGATTTACCTAATCAATTACTCCTATGAAAAAAATGTCTCTAAAGAGGTTTTTCTGCTGGAAAATATTGCTATTTGCATATTAATTTGCTAACAAAAGCTGAGAGAGAAGGTCAGGCCGAGAAATGTCTTCCTGTGAGAGTAGGCGTCACACACTTATCTTTCCATTTTAAAGTTTGCATTCTGCAAATTTAATGGACAGGCAATGCTGCAAAAGTGAAGCCTCAGAAACTGCTTGTGGTGGTCACCACCAGCCTCTCTGCAGAGATGCTGGCGAAAACAGCAGCTAGGAGCCGCCCCCTGTTGACACCTGAAGGTGGGAAGGAGGGCATTCCAGACATTACTCCATAGTCTCAGCCTTGCTCCCTGGGATCCAAAGGCCAGGAAGCTGCTCTGTGCCCCCAAGAGTTCTAATTTGGCCTCTGATCCTCAGACGAGAGCTTCAAAGGGCCTCTGCTTTGCTCTGGGTGAAATCGGCTCGTGGCCCAGGCTGATTCTGCTGGCTTCGCGTCTGTCAGTGTGTTCTAATCACTGTTATAAGAGTGGTTCTGCGGAACACCTTGTGAAATATTTTCTATCACTCCAGCAACATCTCCTGTCTAGACAATCTAATTATGAGCGCAGAGCAAACAGCTGAAATGTATGCCGCCCCCAAGGGTTGCCTAACTCCGGGAGTGGGGATGGGAAGACAGGGGAGGGGGTGGATGGCATTGGTTCCTTTTTGTTGAATTGACCAGAAAATTAAGCCCTTTAAAAGAATCCGGCTAACTTTTAATTAAAAAGAAATGATCTGGTGGAAGCGGGCATTTTGTTGTTTTTCCAAACTCAGTGGAGGATTAAAGGTACTGATTTATTTGCCTCCAATCACATCTTTTTCTTGGCTTCAAAAGTGGTTTGTGGTCTTTACTTAAAAAAGAAAAGCCACTGACTTAATAATCCACCCTCCCAGCACCATTCTGAAAATGAAAAGTGGCTCCCTACAGGTATGTTCTTTCCAAGTAGTGATCTGATTAATTCACAAGTCTTTTCTGAGCTTGGCCAGGTGGCTGGTCTTGTACATGACAAGGTCAGGAGACATGGATTCTATCCCTGAGATGTTCACAAGCTCAAGGGATCACACACACACACACACACACACACACACACACACACACACATGCTTTGACCAGAATTTGGTTAGTGCTTTGGTGGAAAGCCAACAGTGTCATGGGCACACGAGAAGGAGAAAGAATTTCTACTGGTAGGTGTTGGAAGATATAATGGAGGAGGGGTGATAGGAGTGACCAGGATTTGGTTAGTGCTTCGGTGGAAAGCCGACAGTGTTATGGGCACACGAGAAGGAGAAAGGATTTCTACTGGGAGGTGTTGGAAGATATAATGGAGGAGGGGTGATAGGAGCAGGTTTTTATAGGATGAGCAGAATTTGGACAGAGAGATCGGAAGGAGCAGTGAGATCCATATATAAGTAGACAAATGCCCAGGCAGTATGATCATGCCAGGCCTCCAAGGGGCTGGGTCCTAGTTGCTGGGAAAGGATGGTGGATGTTTCTGAATGGTTTTGAAGAATAATAATATGAGGATTTGGGGTTTTAGTTATACTAGGGCATGAGATGTTGAAAGTTTTGGGGGAGTTGCCTAAAAGGATTAGCATTTTGCTTCAGGAAGATAAGGGTAGTAACACTATTAGAAATGGGTTGGAGAAAATAGAAACTGTGGGAAAGAGCTGACCATGGAAGAGATTCTCTAATAGTAGAGTGGGGAAATCATAACGATCTGAATGGGGCCAATGGGTGAGTAAAGGAGGGCATGGTGGGTGTGAGAAGACTTGGCTGAAGTAGAATTTCTGGCATGTGATGACTGGATTGGGTTTTCTAGTATGGGAGAGGGAGGGATGGATAGGGAGCCTCCAAGTGGAAGGTGAACTTTGTTTTATTGTGTAGTGTGCCTGATAGGCTATGGGAAAAGATGATGGTTGGGAGAAACTACTCATATGACCAACATTTATTAAGCACTTGAATCACCAGTTGCTGTGCTGAGTATTGTGATACAATTGTGCTAAAGAGAGTTTTTCTATCATTGAGCTCACAGTCAAGGGGGCAAAGACAGCAATCAAATAATCATACTAATATGTATAAAATTACAATGATGGTGTTTTGAAGAAGAGATATAGGAGGTGTGTGAATTATCTATTGCCACGTAACAAGTTACCTCAAAGCATAGTACTGTAAAGTAACATTTATTGTTTCTGTTTCAGAGTCAGGAATATGGATGGGTATGACTTAACTGCATCCTTTGGTTCGGGATCTCTCCAAAACTTCAATGAAGGTGTCACTGAGGCTGTGGCATCTCAAAGCTCAACCAAGGGAGGATCACTTTTAAGCTCACTGGTGTAGTTGTGGGCAGGCTCAGGTCCTCACTGGAGTTTGGCCAAACATATCCCTTCCCTAAGGCTACTGACAACATGGCTACTGGCTTCTCTAAGAGGGAGCAAAGGAGAAATCAAGAAATAGCAAGAAAAGTTGAGAAAGGTAGATGCCACAGTCTTCAGTTAACCTAATCGAGGAAGTGACAGCTCATCACCTCTGCCACTTCTGTTCACTAGATGCAGCTCACACTAAGGGAGGCTATCACCAAAGGGCATGACTGTCAGAAAGTAGACATTATTGGAGGTCATCTGAGAGGTAGCCTACCACATGCAAGATATCAGAATATTTATTACGGGATTTAGACCCAAATTGGAGGGTGAAGATCAAGGCAGTTTTCTATGAGGGGAGGGATTCTGGAGCTGGAATTGGAAGGATGAGTAAGAGCTAACAAAGTGAAGGAGGATATGGAGAGAATATTTTGGGTAGAGAAGGGATATGCACAAAGGAAGGAGGGAACCTGGTACCTCTGAGGAACTATAAACAAGCTAACACAGTCTGAGCCACTGACGAGATTAATTCTGTATTTAGATGTAGATGAGTTATGGTATTTTGGTGAGTTACCTGTCACTGCACTGGCATTCATTAGAGAATGAAGGGGTTCATAGTTAAAATTAGTTTGAAAGCTTTTACTCTAAACTATAAGACTGTCTCTGGAATTGCTGGGGAATGAGTCTGATTCAGTGAATAAAGCAAATAAAATTGCCCACTTATCTCTTAGGATAATTACTTATTGTGTAATGAGATAATGTTCATAAATCACCCTTGGCTTATTGGGGAAAGGTATTATATAAACACGGGGCTTTATCAGTGATGATGGAAATAGCTCTAGGGGATTAAAATCATATGTACATCTTGACGCTATAGCATTTTACTCCAAACTAAGAGACCTGCAAAGTTCACCTGAGTTCTTGAGAAATATTTTAGGTTAAGAAGTGGAGGCAGCAGAGTGCTGGAAGGTGATTGGAATGGGTGTGGGCATGGAGAGGCAGGGTGGGATTGGAAAACTCTTTTTTTGGTTCATTCACTCTAATAAAGAAGAGCATTGGCCCTTGGTAATCCTAGTTAAGTGAATATGACTCCTTAAAAATGCAACATGAAGACTCTATTTCTGAGCTAGGAATGGGAAAATCTGAATTCTACTCTTTATCCTGGCTTCTGTTTTCTGTGCATCCTTGAAAGAAAGTTGTTTTCCCTCTCAGAGCCTCAGTTGATCCCATGAAACATGAAAGGGGTTAAAATAAGTGATTTTTAAGGTCTCTAGGCCAATGATTCATGACAATTTTATAATGTTCTTTCCAGTTTTGCTCCCATGAAATAAGAACCATAGAACTCATTATCAGCAGTCAAAGGACACTATAAGCAATGTTTTGGAAATGTTTAACATTGGCAGCAGACCTAGAACTGTGGTGCATTTATTTTGCAGACTAATAGAAAGATGGACCAGGAGAAGAGAAAATAGGCCAGTTAGTGTTTGATCCACATTTTTTCAACTTCAACTGACATATTATTCTCCTTTCTTCCACCGCCTTGCTCTTCTCTTATTCCAAACTCTCTTGACTTAGCCATGTATTTCTTATTTTTATATTATCTCATTCCTCATTTCCCTGTTAAAAACATCCAGTCAGTTATGAAGTGGGTTAAATTATTCTTCATTTAGGTGTGCCTGATTACTATATTATCCAGCCAACAGAGTGTTTACCTCACTATATAAAGTATAGTTTTAAACACACAAGGAAAATATTTTCATTAGGTGGAAGTGAGGTGAGAGGTTATTAAGAGTCCAGTGTGTTGTCTTTCTTGAAGAGTAACTTCCTAGTTTCTCATCCTTCCTTCCCCAAATGCTCTCTCAGTAAATAAGATGGTATGGCACAGTATCTGTCTCCCCAAATTAAACATTATTGCACTGCATAGGACTTTGTGCTGTAAGTTTAACAGGGAAGGAGTGTTAATCATTCACTTAACTCAAGGCCTGTTACTCAGAGACAAACTAACAGAGAGCTAGAGCCTGTTTTCTGATGGGAATAGGAACTTGATGAATTGGTTTGGGAGAGCCTAAGCCCTAATTAATTGGAGATAGAGGATCTGTTTCTGTGAGCAGAGAATGCACATGGTAAAATGCTTCTAGGAACAAGATGGTATCCATCAATTCAGACCAAGTACGAAGAGTGTAGAGTCAAAAGGAATGACTCTACAGGTAGCATAGAGAAGTGATCTTAAACCCAATACATAGCCACCTAAAACACCTAGGGTTATATTTTGTGCCATTTGATGATGGGCCAGCAGGCAGAGGAAGCTAGTTCTAACGTAAAACCTAATGTATAATTAAGAACAGCAGGTAATTAATATTTATTGACTTTTTAAATTAAAAAGTTATTTTAACTATTTTATGCAGTTCCAGTCATTGTGTGTTTTTGTTGCATTTTTTTTCTCCTTTGGGGTGAATTTGATATTGCTGTGTCCAGATTCTGCAAACAAGTTTTAATTCTAATAGTTTTAATGAGCTGATTCAACAAATGGAGGACAATGGTCTCATAACCTCTGTAGGGAAAGAGAGGTGAATTATATATTGGTCTTGCCCGCAAATAGCCTGAGATCATATAACACATAGCATGACAAACCCTAAAGGAAGTATATAAACAACATATTAGGGGAGCACAGATGAGCCAATTATTTTTTTAAGGGTGGGAATTGTTGCTAAAGAGACAACAGACTGATAAACTTTGGTAGAAAATGGTAAGATGACTCATAGGCTCAGGGAAGAGTATTTTCAAAATAGGTGTTAATACCAAAGTATGAAAAGTTATTTTCAGAAATTATGAGGAGTCTCCTGATTGACTGGGGAATAGGGAGAATGGAGGGAAAGAGAAGAGAGAGAGGGTAACCTATTCACAGGCAGTGTTAAATGGCAGGATATGGAAGTTTTATATATTTTTATTGGCTAATGAGAATCATAAAGTTTTTAAAGCGTTGAGGCTTTGTGCGTCTTTGTGTCCCTACAGCCGGTGGCACAACACTTATATGTGACAGGCACACTGCTGTGTACTCAATAAATGGTGAGTAAATGATTAAAGCAGGTAGTGGTGTGTGAGATGGATTGGAGCAGAGTAGTTTGATCAGAACTTAAAGTCAGTGCTAGAGAGAGGTAATGGATGCTTGACCTGAATGTGGAAAGAAGAGGTCATATGTGAGATTCTCAGTATCACCCTCTTGTGTGCAATACTGACTAATGCCCCCAAAATCCAATAGTGCAAAGTCATTTCAGATTTGCTTGGATGGAGATAAAGTCTGAAAACAGAATTGCCTTGGGGTTTATGGCCCTACCATCTTTAGCAAGGATCAAGTTACATCACAGACTCTGATGAACTGGGCAGCAGGCAAGGATTTTGTCATGCGTGCTCTTGACTTTGCCTTTGGGGATCTGTGCCAAGAATGCCCTGTATTTGATCTTGGGTGTGGTGCTGTCCACTCATTCATAATGCCCAGGGAGGCGTGTTGACAAGGATAGGTCGATGGCAGGGAATTACTGAGCTATTTCTTGGCAAATCTCTGGGAGGAGGCGTTCCCCAAATGCCTCAATCCTGTTATTTTTGAGTAATGGACTGAACCCAGGTGCCTGATTGGACAGGGCCACTCCCAATTTCTTCTAGATAAATATTTGGTTGCCAGGAGGTTATATTTAAATGAGAAATACCTCCTTAGGAAGTTATTGCCTAACAATTCCTGCAGAGGGCAGGATCCCATCCCAGCTGGGAAATGCTTGAGAATTACCCCCAAACTGACACTGTGCTCACTATGTACTTACTGTGAGGGCATCCAGTTTGAGGTTCTACAAAAATCTGTTGCTCTGAATAACAAGAAAACCTATCAGTGTTAGATACACTGCATTTCTTTAAGGAAGTATCCTGCTCTTTAGTGTCATGACAGGATTCTGAAGCACAAACGGAATCCAAGTCAGGGATTTGGCTTTAAAGAGAGAAATCTAGATACACTGCATTTCTTTAAGGAAGTACCCTGGTCTTTAGTGTCATTATGACAGGATTCTGAAGCACAAATGGAATCCAAGTCAGGGATTTGGCTTTAAAGAGAGAAATTGGTTCTCTGAAAAAGAGCTAATCCTTTCTGGAATCTAAAGCACAGAGTCTGGGAAGCTAGGGAATTTGCGTATTTTAGACATAGGGCATCTTAACTTTGCCCTTCTACTTGTAATTAATATTTAAATGTTGGCTTTTGGGGCCCAATCAACTTAACTTTTCTGTTCTCTCTATGGGGAGAACCCTCTTATATACTTTCTTTCTGTATCTTCACTAAATAAGATTATTAGGATTTAGCAATTAAATCTCATAACTATTTTTTGAGTCCTCTGTCTTTAGAAATAACCCAACATCCTCAGTTTGTTTGTTTATTAAGAAAAGAATAGAGGACAAAACACAAAAACACAGCAAAAAAGACAGCAAACAAACAAATAAACAAACACAAAAAAGACAGGGCATAAGACAAGTAAAAAGACTAACCTAACTTTCTGGGTCAAAGTTCAGTGTTTTTGATCCTCTTAATAACATCCATTCTAATAATTTTCCATAACAAATATATGTGGCATTGAAGTCCTATGCTGTGACTATCCCCATGGTTTTCTGAATCATCTCTTAATCACCAGCTATACATTATTTTGGTTATGTTTTTAACTCTTTGGACCCCTTTTACTTAGGGGTTGTATTATTATCTACTGACATAGGTTGCCTCAGAAAGGGGAGACCTTACCCATGTGCAGCAGCTTAAATTTAAGTGATAAAAGGCTTGTTCAACAGATTGGGTTGAGCCCAGGGGCTGTGTAGGACATGTTTCAGTGAGAAGCTATCTGGAGGAATGGCATGGGGACTGGGGGACACTTGTCAGAGAGTCAAAGTTCAGGATTTGTTTCTGCTAATTTATTGCAGGAAAAAACCCTCTTATTTATGATGTGTTTAAATTCTTCTAAGGTGCTGTTATTATACTTTAACAAATGAGAGTATATGATAAGAAACAGAAGCTGGACGGGATCTTAGTGTCTGATCCAGTCTCCCTGGTTTCGTAGATATAAAATGTGGTCTTGCCCTGACTGGTTTGGCTCAGTGGATAGAGTGTCCGCCTGCGGACTGAAGGGTCCCAGGTTCGATTCTGGTCAAGGGCACCAAAAGAAGAAATAAAAAAATAAAAATAAAAAAATAAAATGTGGTCTTGGGGGACTCTGTTCAAGACATCTAATGACAAAGCTGAGAGTAGAACTTAAAGATGGGTAAATAAGTAAGGAGTTTGTGCATTGACCTAAATGTTTATGTTCTAGCATGTTTAGGTTTTCTTCTCCTTATGTCATCAGAGAACTGGGAATCTTCTCTTTAGGAGCATCTAGGGAATGGAGCATTGGTTATGCAGATAGCAGATGTGGAATTAGGGTTTTGATTTTCCATAAATGAACTCCCTCCAAATTGGCTATTGACTATCTTCTTTCTTCTCTGTGTATATATTTTTTAACATTTGTAGAGCAATCAAAACAAAGTTTATGATCTTCTGGTGTCCTTCGAAATATATGATTTTTTTTATCTGGGTACTCTTAAAAATAATAATAAATAATATCATGAGGAGAAAAGAAGGATATAGGTGGTTTTTACAGAAATTATACCATATGAAAGAAAACATGCCTGAATATCGGTGTCAGGAGTTTTGAACTGGACCTAGTCCAAGCACTTAACCCCTCATATGTTTGTATATTGTCATTGTTGGGGAAGAGACTTTCAAGAAAGGTTTACCTTATTGCTTCTTAGAATTTTTAATATATATTTATTTATTTTTTACCGAGAGAAAGGGAGAGGGATAGAGAGTTAGAAACATCGATGAGAGAGAAACATCGATCAGCTGCCTCCTGCACACCTCCTACTGGGGATGTGCCCGCAACCAAGGTACATGCCCTTGACCAGAATCGAACCAGGGACCCTTCAGTCCGCAGGAAGATGCTCTATCCACTGAGCCAAACCGACCTTATTGCTTCTTAGAATTTTTAAACAACGATCCTTTAAAATTCTACTCATCTGAAATCCATGCAGTTCCCCTGGGTAGTTGCTGGGTGGCAGCAGAAGTGTTAAAGTGGTGGCCCATGGGCTAACCAGGATGACAAAGGGGTAGTATTCATGTTCAATCAGCACTGAATATGTGTCCTAGTCCCCACTAGTGACACAACTGGGATTAGGTTTGGAGTGGCAGGTAGTGGGGGATATCTTTCTTTTCCCACTGTTTGTCACTGGTCATTTGAAAAGGTGGTAAGTAATTACGGTAGCCATTCCAATTTATGAAACAGACACTCTTTAAATATGTTACTGTGAATTCCAATATCACCACTAGTGAGGTGTTATTATCCCCATTTCACAGATGAAGACACTGATGAAGAGAAAGATCAACAGACTCCAGGGCACAAAGCCAGCCAGTGCTTTACCTGGGATGAAACATAGATCCTTATACACCAAATCCATTCTTTTCTACCAAAGAACTGCTAAATAAGTAAAAATAAAGCCAATGACAAAAACCTCATCTCTGTTTTTGAGGGGAATAAATCAATGGGAGTGAAAGTGTCAGGCACATTTAGGCTAGAGAGAGAATAAGAATGTCAGCTCCTAGTTCTTAGTGTCCTGGAATCTACAAAACCCTTGCACACTCCTTATTTTGATTAGATTCACACACACACACACACACATACATGTACACACACACACATACACAATTACATAGTAAATACAGGAGGCTGATTAATTTTGAATTTTACAAATGAAGAAACTGAGGCTCCCTTGAAGGTGAAGTCATTTTAAAGTTCTTGGTAAATAGTGTAAAATTGGGTTTCTGGATTACCCCGGCTAAGACATTCCCACTATATCATTCAGCCTTAAAGAAATGGGTTATTTTCTCTACACAGGCAGTTCCCTTAGGCCTTAGTGCACAGTGTTGAGATAGTCCTCATTGACTTGATGGCCCTCATCTTTCAGCACTGGCTAATTCCTGCCTACACTTAGGATAATGCCTGTTTAAGCTGCAGCTATTTACAGAGTCTTGCACACGGGAGATACCTCCCTCAGCTGGCCCATCATGCACATAATGAAACAGTGAATCTGCTGTTTCTTCACTGAAAGCCCTCCGTGGGTGCCAATGTTCAGACAAACCTTGCTAAATGATCCTAGTAGGAAATAGAAAAAGGGTAATCTAGACATCTCAGATATTGTGCATGCTTATGTTTTACACTATTTATTTTTGGATAGAATATAGATAAGAAATTCTTTTCAAATCTTGAATATCTGAGGTTGTGTAATAGAACATCTGGAACTAGAATGGACCTTAGAAATTATCTAAGACTCAAAGAGGAAGAGTTACTTACATAAAGTCAAACTTATTTACAGAGGCATGGATGATTGGGATGTCCTGATCCCCCAGGAAGAAGCTTGGCCTTGGCTTGGGAACCAAATATATGTGGATTTGAATCCTGACTGTCATTTACTAGTAGATGACAGCAGGTTAAACACTCAATGTCTCTGAACTCTACTCTCTTTTTTTTTAAATATACTTTTATTGATTTTTTTACAGAGAGGAAGGGAGAGGGATAGTTAGAAACATCGATGAGAGAGAAACATCGATCAGCTGCCTCCTGCACACTCCCCACTGGGGATGTGCCTGCAACCAAGGTACATGCCCTTGACTGGAATCGAACCTGGGAACCTTGAGTCCACAGGCCGACGCTCTATCCACTGAGCCAAACCGGCCAGGGCTCTACTCTCATTTTAAAAAAGGACGTAATAATACCTACCTACTTTGATGGACAATTGGTCAGTCTAAAAGAGCTAGTATATTCAAAAGCCTAATGTACTGCTTGTGTATTTGCCTTTCTTACACACCCTGATGCCCTGATGTCTCTCATTTGGTTTGAATTTTAATGAGATCATGTGTTACAGAGTTTACAGCACAGATTAGTCACATGATATAGAAGTACAACTCAGTCCTCAATGGGAAAATACTGTGCAATCAATCCCTTTATAATTTATTCACGTCATACGTTAACCACATTATAGCATGCTTTTGCCATATGTAGTTTTAGCATCTATTATTACATTTGGGATCTGCTTTGACTTGTATTCCTGAACATGTATAATTAAGTGTTATATTATAGTGGGCTTCACAGCATTGAGTAATGAAAAGAATTCTGGCCTTGTAATCAGGGGAATTTTGTGCCAACTCTGCCTGGCACCAGCTGTGTGATTATAGATGCCTCCTTTTGAGGCCTAAATGTGAGCATTTTAGTTCAGATAATCTATAAGTCCTGATTAGTTTTAAGGTTTTGATTGTTTTTTTCTTTTAGTATATATTGAGATCCCAGTTTATTATGTCTGTATCACGCTTCTAGTGTAGGGCAAACTGTTATTCTTCTAAGTCAAGTCAATTCAATAGTGGAAGATGAAGCTGAATTCCTCACCATAGACGTCTCCTGCTAAGTTGGGTGTCTTTTGTTTTTATACTGCAAGGGCTCAATACTAAATAGGATCAGCAAGTTGATTAGCCAACTCTGGCAAGAATAGATCTTTATAAATTACCCCAGGTTACAGGAAGGTGGCACTAGAGACTCTTCTCTCAGATAAATGAGGCCTGGGGTCTGGAATGGAATAGTCATAGATCTTTAATTGGAGACCACCTGATGGTGACTATCCAGCTTCTGTTTAAAGGCTTCTAGTAAAAGAGAATTCACTACTTCTCGCCTTGCCTTTCCCACTCAGGGAGTTTGTGGTTAGAATGGTTTTTCCTGTATTGAGTTAAAATAAGCTCCCTTGAAGCTGTCAATTCTTGGTTCTAATATTTTTCTCTGTTGCTACACAGAATCAAGAGTCAGTTTAATAATTAAACAACTATTTAGTTCCTCTTATATGCCAAATCCTGTGCTGAGCTCTGGAGAGAAGACATATGGCATCTTTCTCTCTAAGGGCTTACAGTGTGGTTGGAGACACAGAAAAGTGAAATGTCAGTTGCAGAATGATGTGGCCAGTTCTGCTGGAAGTAGACATGGGGTACCCAGGGGAGGAGGAGAGCAAGAAGGATATCCTACAGTGTTTGAAAATCCAAGTATTCGTGTCCTCCTTCATCTGTAATTCTGGAAGCCATAGCAAGACTTAGGAGCCTTGAGCTCTAATCCCAGTTTTGTTCCCATTGTCCCTAATGAACAATTGAATCCATTTCCCATAGCAGAGACTGAAGGTAGCACCCTCTTATGTGATTAGTCTTTCACATTTTAAAATAAATAGGTGACACACTCATCTGATGAATCTGACCCCGTATTTCCCCCCCTTTTGCTCTGCTCCTCACTGATCAGCCTAGAGAAGAAAATCAGTACTTAATTCTCCCTGCACCTGAGCCTTGTCAAGTCTCACTGAGCCCCTGCTTCCATACTAGGCATCTGCATTGTGGTCACCTTTAGCTTTTGCCTGCAATGTTCTTAACAATCACTGAATTAAAAGCACACGTAGAGAAAACCCACAGAAATGTTGAGCATGCCCAGGCAAATTGAAAGTTGCCCCTGGGATCTTTGCATTGACCAGCACAAAAAAGATGACTAAGATAATGTCTGCCCACTCCTATGTGGAAATAATGTGTTTGTCTGGAAGCCAGTAAAAAAAAAGTGTGTTGAAAAAATGGCCTTATGACAAGTTATTTTGTACCCCAATTGCCTTGATTCTTCACATCGTTTATTTATAAAATTTTTGCACTCCAATATTTTTCACTGATCCTTTAGGGATTTTCAGTAAAAGGCTGAAAGAGCCAGACTCAGGAGTCTGTTAGAACTGAGATGGGCATTATTCCATCTACTTCTGTCACACTCTGATCATTTATTTTCCCCCCAACTAAAGTGAAATGAAAATATTGAGGGAATGGGGCATCTCACAATCACTGGAGGGGAATGCCTTAATGATGGGATATGAAATCCAGTCTCTAAGTCCCATTACATAAAATATTTTCTCTGGAACAGGAAAAAAATCTAATTGCTATTTATACAGCCTGTCTAGATAAATTTCAATGTTAGTGTCAATCTTTCTTGGGAGTATTTTATATTATGTAGAACTTAAATCAGAACATGTATTTACAGGGACAGTAAACTCACTGATTCTCATGTGTGATGAGAAGAGTGGAAATTGAAGCATGGGGCCAGGGAGTAGCACTGAGAATTCTCTAAGACCATGATATCAGAGTATCAATTCCCTAACGTAAATGTAATTTCAGTAAACTTTAAGCAATGATTTAATTTTTTTGCAAAAGAATCTCCACTTTCTGGTGTGTGTTTTTTCCTAGACTAAAGGGAATGAGGCATGTTCTTCAACTTGGCAATAGGTATTTCTCATCAGTTTAAAAAAATTTAGAGAGAGTTGACTGATTTTTACCATATTTAAAAGCATGCAAATAGTTATAAATTTTTCCTTTAATTTTGATCTATTCTTTTTATAAAACAAATAAGAACCACTAAGTTTTCCCAAGAGCATATCTTGGGAATTCAGTGAATTTTGATACATGTATAAAAATAAAAGTTTATTATTGACTGCAATAATTATAATACACAAACCCTCTTATCAAATATTTATTGAGGTTAAGGTACTGCTTGCATTTATGCTTTTTGATTGCTCTCAGAAAAACAGAATAAAAAATGTATCCCTTCTAAGGAGGTCTGAGGCCTTTTCCTTTTTGACTGAACTCCTCCAAATCAAGCTTCTGCTTGACAACTTGGTTTTGACACCAAGCAGTATGCATAAAGGTAACATTTCAAGTCAGGTTCAAACAATCTGTTCAAATAGAATAAGCACACATTGGGTGTGAATACATGTACATCACTATGTTAGGTGTTATGATATAGAACTAAGCAACACAGTTAGTGCTATAAATAGTGCATATTTCATTAGCAGAGATAAGTCAAGTATACGAACAGCTATGCTTTAAAGTGCAGTAAACTTATGTCATTGCAAAGGAGTTGACACTAAAGAGAATTCATATAACTGTGGTTGTATCTGGGAAATATAAGGAAGTGGTATATGACATGACTTTTAAAGAAAGGATACCAGGATATGGTGAGGAGTAGTGTTGTAGTAATATATAGAAATGTTTAAAAACCTTTAAAAACATTTAAAAAGGTTAAAAAGGTTTTAAAATGTTAGAATTAACTTTTCCGAAGTTTGAAGTGTGATATTAAGCATATATACCTTCCTATCCTGAACATGTATGGATGTAAAGAGAGAGACAGGGGAAAAAACCTGGTTGAGGTAGAGGTGTAGCAAGAATAGAGGCACGTGGTCAAGAAATACCGGGGAAATGCAGAGGATAGTGAGTGGGTACAGTTTTGCTTGAGTGTAATGAATGCATAGTGAATGATAAGGCTAGAAATGGGGCCAGATGAAGGATGGAGAAATGTTTGTACATTCTTGGTAGCATGGGAGCTACAGTTGAATTTTAAATGGGGAAGTGAATCCATTTGACATGATTTCCCTAGATCAGGTTCTATGTAAACTATTGAGAATTCAAAGAAAAACATAGAAAACTTCATACTTTAAAGTCTTCTGTGGGAAAAAGAGTCAAATTTAATTATTTTAATATAGTTATGTGTCCTGAAAGATTCATCTTGTTCCAAAAGCTACGGGAATCATGGAAAGTTCTTTAAAGGAATTGAGCCTTAAAAATTGACTAAGGACTTTTGAGGTGGAAGACATGAGAGATGCTGCTCCAATAAGACCCTAGAAATAGTCTGTGTGATTGCTAACACAAGGAACCCTGGGAGGAGAGATTCCTGCAGAAGGAGGGGAGCAGGACAATGAGGGAGGAAGGGAGATCAGTTAGGAAACTGCTGCAGTAGAACAGGGAAGACAGTGAGAACCTGAACTATTCAGATGTCTATGAGGAAAAAGAGATAGTTATTTCTACAGAAGAGGCAGTAGCAGCAGATGTTGATTTGATGCTGTAACTGGAGACTGGTAAAGAGATAATTATTTCTACAGAAGAGGCAGCAGATGTTGATTTGATGCTGTAACTGGAGACTGGGGTGGGAATTGCAAAGAGGGAAGAGCATGAGAAAAAGGAGTTAAAAATGGCTATAATTGGAAGTCTGGGGGGCAAGGAGAATGGTGCTGCTATTAGGAGGAATACAGCAGTCAAGAGAAAATAGTTTCAGGGGAAATGTGTGGAATTCAGTGTTGGGTCACTACTAGAAAGCCAAATTTCCATAAAACCAGGCCAGGAGCAACATTTCTTGATGTAATAGTTTCTACCTTTTATCTTTTGGAAAATTTTAGGCCATAGCACAAGTGCTGAAATATTGCCTCAAACTCATATTAAATAAAGTATTGATGTCTAAGGCAAAAAAGACCATGTGCGTTAACTACAAACTGTGCAAACCAGTTGTCAGCTTCTATATAGATGCTCCTGGAATTATGGTGGGGTTATGTCCTGATAAAACCATCGTAAGTTGAAAAATATCATCAGTCAAAAGCATATTTAATACACCTAATCTACTGAGCATCAGAGCTTAGCCTAGCTGACCTTAAGTGTGCTCAGAACACATACATTGGCCTTCAGTTGGGCAATTTTCTTGAGTTTTATTTCAAGAGAATAATCACCTTCCTTTTCTCACCAGGGGCAGGAGACATACTCAGATGGACATTTTGTAGATGAGATGGGATACAAAAACATATAAGAGTATTAAAAAAAAACACAATACAAAAATGCTGGCAGCACAGTACACTGCAGAGTATGGTTGTTTACCCTCATGATTGCAAGGCTGACCAAGCAAGAGCTGCTAATCTCCACAGCTCCCTGCTGCTATCACACCTCATATCACTAGCCCAGGAAAAGGTCACAATTCAAAATTTGAAGTATGGTTTCTACTGAATGAGTATTGTCTTTATACCATTGTATAGTTGAATTATGCTAAGTAGGGAACATTGTACTCTATCTGGTCTTGGCTTATGGATGTTCTAAATTATAACGTGGGATTATTTATGATGATAGGTTGGCACTTTACAGCAAGCTGCTTTCTCGGAAAGGGACCAACAGATACAGTGTTTTCTCAAAACACCTAATTTTCATTTCTTCCTTCTTTCTTTCAGTTAGTGGCTAAAATTAGGGACTAGTGGACCACATGTATAGATTTAATGACCCCACATGCTTTTGAGATGAATCATGGTGGCCTCCTCTCTGTGCTTCCTCATTACTTCATTTCCAACTCCATTTCTGTCTCCACTATAATTGCAGCACTGGGTTAGATGCTGCTCAAGGAGAAATTAGCTGAACTGTGGTGGTTTGGCAGCAGAAGGATAGAGAGGAAATAACATGGAACAGGAGGTTTGTGTGAAACATGTAGCCTTGTGGCTTTCTGCCCAACCAAGGCAGCTTCCGCTACAGTTTCCCACCCTCCTAAGGCTTTCAAGGCATTGAGTGCAAGATAGAGGTAAGTCTACATGAGGCATTTGCCCCAAACATGATTATCTGGATATGCAGAGGCACTTTAAGCACACACACATTCACAGAGTTATTACCCTAAGATCTCAGGGGAAATGTAAAACTACACTGTTTCAAAAAACAGTAAATACAAAGAAAGAAGAGGAATTGATTTGAGTGCTCTGATGGTTTGGTGGAGAAAAGAATGCAAACAGCAGGATGAAGGTAAGAATGGGAAAACAACATAGCTCAATTCTATTAGAAGCAAGAGCTTTTTAAAAAAATGTCTTTTTTTTTATTTGTGACTGAAACCTCCCAAAATCAAAATGTATCACTCATTAGGATTTTGCAGTGGGTAAACCAGTATACAGAACATAGAAGACTAAATAAATGAAAGTGTATGGGCTTAAAGTGCTAAAAGCCAATTAATTAAGGAGATCAGTTGATGGAAAACAATTGAATGTATAGGCAAGTTAAAAACAACAACAACAACATATTGAGGAGCATGGATAGGATTGATCCATGAACTACAATGTATTTTACAGCTTTACTAGTTCAATCCCATATTCTGCATTGGAATCACTAATATATTAGCTTGGAACTGGGTCACTGGTGTGTGCCCCAACATGCTCAGAAATGGGGATCTCACTGGAACCACATAGAGCCTAATTCTTCATATCCATAAATATGTTTCAGACTTATGAACTTTAAATCATGTGCTTTCTCAGATGTGTGTCTCCAGGCTGATTGACCCTCTTCACAGAGGGCATTCACTTATATCCAAGATCTCTATCACCATGCCCTTCCTTGTACCCTTGGTTGCTTGATTTAGAGTCGGAGACTCTTCTTTTCATGACACCTTGTCTTTGTGGAATTGAAATAGTGCTATGACCCCAAGGCTCAGGAGCAGTGAAGGGCCTGGATAACCTGCTGCCTGGATCATTAGGTCTACATTTGGGTAGTGGTTGCTGCTCCCTGTATTGGAAGAGAGCCTCAGGGGTCCAGAGGTTGGTAGGAGTTTGCACTGTCCTAGCTCTTGGTCTTCTAGCCCAGTATGAGGTGTAGAAGCTTGTGCTGAAAAGCAGATCACTCATCCAGATCCATAATATCACACTTTAGTAACATGGTAAATGATGCTATGAACAATGCCTGTTTCTATCCATCTTATTACAGTCCATGTGCTCACTATATAAGATTGGATGTGATATCACGGAAAGAGACAAGTGTCAAGCACCTATGCTCTGTGTTCTTAAGAAGTATGTACGTAGTATAATATAATAAAATTTCACAAGTCAAACCTTTCAAAATGTATTTGAGGTTAGGTATGTTTTAGGCTGGAAGTCAGCAGACTTTTTCTCTGAAGGAATAGATAGTAAACATATTAGACTTTTGGGACCACACAGTATCTATTACAACTACTCAACTCGGCTGTTATAGAGTGAAAATATCAATAGACAATACATAAGTGAATGGATGGGGTTGTGTTCCAATATAGCTTTTTAAAAAACAACAGGCAGTGGGCCAGATTTGGCCACAGGCCCTAGTTTGCCAATCACTGCCCCAGAGGGTGGACAGTTAGCATAGTGGAGAACAGTCCTTGGCCACCTACGGTGAGGCCCTGTTCTGACCTGTTCAACATTCCTATGTATGATTCAGTTGATGGCAGAAGACACACCTGGTAAATCTGCAAGTTTCAGGAAATCAATGTTCTGTCACATATTTTGCAATGTGATTATGGTGCAGAAAGCGGCAGCTATAGTCTATTGGCAAAGAGCATTGCCTTCTGAGTTAGATGAACCTACTTAAAATTATAGGTTTGCCACTTTCTACTTGGGGGAATTCTTCCTAACTTGCGTAAGTTATTCAGCCTCTCTAAGTTTTATATTTTTCACCTATAAAATAGGCAAAATTTTACTTGTGTCAAGAGTTATTGCAAGGATTAAATTACATGATGTATATAAAATATTTAATGCAATGTCTGACACATAGTAAGCTCTCAGTGAAAGGTAATATAAAAAACCTGACTGGAGTGCTGTGCCCCTAGCCAGCCAGCAACTGAAGCTTGCAGGATGAATGTGGGGGTGGCACACAGTGAAGTAAACCCCAACCCTGGAATGATGAATAGCCTGGGCCTCTGGCTGGCCACGTCATCTTGGTAAGACTGCTGCCTGTTGTTCTACTTTCATCAGCATTCCTGTTGTCTGGAAGCAAGGATTATTTTAATGTTACAGCACTGAAAAAAAAAGTATTATAGTGTGTTATTTAGCAGAATATTTACAAGTTTCTGTTGACCTTGTTGATTGAGCATGACTGCTAAATATTACATAATAATAAAAAGCATTTATCAAAACAGTGTTGCAAAGTAATACTTTGAATACAGAAACTTGCATAATTTAGCCCATCAGCATTCATGTTGAACAACATCATCCATAATTTGGCTATGTAGGTCTTCCAACATATGGTGAAAAGAACACCCTTTGAGACCACTGATCAAGAAAAGGCTCAGCTACTGACACACTGGGAACAGATGGACTACGGGCTCCAATTTACTTCTTTCTGCAAATTCCTCAGCATCTCTTCTATTGCACTCTACCTCCTAGCCAGCTTCTATGCCATGTCTGATGCTGCTCACTTCCTCATCAACATAGCCTCATTGCTCAGCATATTGCTGCCTAAGTTGACCCAATTTCAAGGGGTTCATCTCTTTGGCATCAATACATACTGAAGGATGGGGCTGTGGATGATGTTGGAACAAAACACCTTTCCCTTTTCCATGCTGTCTTCTATATCTTGAAAGACTGAGAAATATATAATTTCTCCCAAATTTCCAGAGAACTAGCTAGAAATGTGGCTCCCTGGGCCTAGCCCGGCTAGAAGCTGGCTTCTATGAATCAGAAAAGGCAGGAGAGGTAAGGGATAAATCACAGCAGGAGGCCATGTTTGGACAGCTTGTTTGGTGATTAAGTTTTTCTATATCTTCCACCCCCATTACCTTCCAGTTCTGTTTCGCTGTGTATTTTCCTTATAACAAGGGCCATTTTTTTTTTCAAAATAAAAAGTAAAAGAAAAAGAAAAACTTCACTGAATCAAGAACAAAAACAAAGGAAGCCATCTGGTTTGGGGGAGAAACACATAAGCTGATTCCTCACACAGAGGCAGACTTCCCAGATTACTACTGCAGGTTGTGTTAGAGACTTGTTATCAAGTGTAGATTATGACTTTGGATAGAACAGTGCAGAGAGGTGATTCCCTCTCTAATGAGGCTTTTATGGAAAGTTACAGAGGAGGAAATCTGAATGAGAAATTAAACCGTATTCAGCCCTTCAAATAGGCAGATGAATTAGAGGACGAGGTCTCAAACATAGAGTAAGAATACTCCAGTAGATCACAGATCTTTATCCAGAAGATCTTTGAGCTGGATCTGTAACCACTTCCTCTTATTAGTATCTCTTTGGTTGGATGGGATTCCTATTGTAGAGAAGGGGAGGGAGTAGTGACATTATTACACCTTGTCTCTTGCTACTTAGGGATTTTGCTGTTAATGTAAATCCCACATCAGCACCAGTTATGTACAGGACTGTCTTCATGCTAGACTAGAGGATATTTCATATGATGAACTAGGTCTTACTTAGTTTTGGGTCCTAGCCTAGGAGTAAAAGGTTTTTAAAAGTATGAGTGTCATACTTGAAATAATAGATTAGCTAAGAAAAGGGATATCATAGCCCATGGGCTAGAGTAAATATTAAAAGGGATTGTGGTCTAGTCAGCAGAGGTTTTTACATGTTCATTACAAAAGAGAAACTATTTTAAAACTACCTAGTACTCATATTTATAAAATAGAGAAATAACATTAAAATAAAATGAAAAATGAGGAAATATAAATGAGTAAAATAATAAAGGTAAAGGTTAGTGCAATAAACAAATCATCTAAAATCTGATTCATTTTAAGACAAAACAAGGAAGATAAAGCTATTTTTATTACAAATAGCAGAATATTAGTAGTCACTAATATCACTAATATTACACAGAAGGAGGTAAAATTAGGAATGAGAAAAAGGTAAAACCACTGTTTGAGAAGAATTTAAAATAATAACACATACAATTTTGTGTGAAAATATTTGACATCTGAGAGGAAACAGATGATTTCTTGGTAAAATACAAAATATAAACACTAATACAGAAAGAAGAAAACTTTATAAGACATATTTTCATGGAAAATATTAGAAAAATGAATAAAGACGTACCAAAAGTGCATCCAAATCCATATCATCACTTTCTTATTTGTAAGCAACTAGGATTCTTTTAATGTCCTTTAAACTATTAGAAAAACAAGCATGAGCGTCATGAGTGAGAAGAGACTCAGACACTTCATTTAATGCATGTATTATAATAAGAACTGAAGAACTTGTAGCTCTTCTTGTCTTTCTCACCTACTTCTTCCATTTTTCCACTCCCCTGAGCTGTGGTATAGAGACAAGCTCCTAAATCTTTCCCAGCTGCAACTCTATAAGCCTAAAGGAAAGCTGTGCAGATGGGGACACGGAGAAGACTTGCCTCTTCCATTAAATGAAGCTGATTGTCCTAAGGGGAAGAACACAGGACCTGCAAACAGCCTGGTTTAAAGCACCAACCTTACCATTGCTGTTTCCATTACATGTAGGCAAGTTAACTCTTTTGAATCTTCGATTTTCTCTGTAATATAAGGATGATAGGATTGTAATAAAGACTAATGGATAGGGTACATGTAGCAGACAATGTTGATTACCTACCCAACAACAACTTACCCCCTTTTTCCATTCTAGTTAGAACTAGTTTTATTTATGTAACAACTCTTTTCTGGAAAGTCATGTGATTCAGGGAAGGTGATCTTCAGGTTCAATAGATGTAAGCGATTGGTAAACTCCCTGGTGAGCTAATGCTTTAGGCATGAGTTAACCCAATTCAGTCCCAATAGTTAACATGTAATGGGACTTACTATGATCCAGATGCTGTTATGATTCAGCATCTTATGACGTAAATATTATTAACTTCAGTTTATAAATTGAAACTAATGAACAGAGAGGTTAAGTAACTGGTCCAAAAAAACACAGCTAATTAGTGATAGAACTGGATTCAAACCCAGGAGTCTAGCCCAGCGGTTCTCAACTTGTGGGTCGTGACCCCTTTGGCAGTCGAACGACCCTTTCACAGGGGTTGCCTAAGACCATCCTGCATATCAGATATTTACATTACGATTCATAACAGTAGCAACATTACAGTTATGAAGTAGCAACGAAAATAATTTTATGATTGGGTCACAACATGAGGAACTGTATTTAAAGAGCCAGAAGGTTGAGAACCACTG
>NW_005370529.1:274612-307579 GCF_000412655.1 Myotis brandtii
GCGCACCCGCACGTGGTATTTTGTGGAAGAGCCACACTCAAGGGGCCAAAGAGCCGCATGTGGCTCACGAACCGCGGTTTGCCAACCACTGTTCTAGGGGAATTCAAGGGAAACTTTTCTTTCTTTCTTTTTTTTTAATGGAAAGAAAGAGCTCTATGTTATTGAGTCTGCATGTAAAACCTGGTATAACTTTAGCTATCTTGTTACCATGAAAGGAACTAAGGTGAAATGTGGAGGACAGCAAAGCAGAGAGATTGAAAGAACTTGGTTTTTAAAAATGACACTTAGCTCCTGAGCCAAACAACCTTAGAGTTGTGTTATTGTGGGTTTATGTGTGCATGCTTGTGTGTGTGTCTGTATGTGTGTTATTGGGACACTGCATAATTATCTAAATTATGCAAAACATATAATTTTATAAATATAAAATCAAAATGTAATTGGAATTTTTTCATCTTCCGTAATTTCTAATGCAAACTAAATTATGTTGAGGTTTCACATGGACTAAGGGCTAGCTGAATAGGTAAATTTTTTCTCACTGACTTTAGTTTTCTGGTTTGACTCTCGTTTCTGCTCAGGAAACTACTACTGTCTTTATATTTTTTCCCTCTTATCCCAGGATACAAACCAGTATCCAGGAGAGACCTTAAAAGGCACACACAGATTATAAATGGTTGCAAAGAGACTGAAAGAGTTCCCTAACTCAGGGCAATGTCAGTAGGCATCATAACACTTTCCAAAATAAATGAAGCACAAACGGTGGAATTTTCAGCATCAGCCAGTGGGTGAAGTTGGTGTTATTTTGGGCAGTGGGTGATCCAGGCGCTCTTGAAATCATATCTTGCAAGAGTTTGTGTGTTTTTTCAGCATGCCAGGCCAGCTCTGCTTGCTGCTTCTACGCACTCTCCTAACACCTTTATCTGCCTGGACATGCAGCTCAAAAGGCAGAGAGAGTGGGGGAGAGGGCATTCAACATGTGGTTTTGTGCCTCATTTTGTTTTTGTCTTGCTTTTCCTTTATCTCTCCTCTCTCTCATTAATTCTCTCTCTCCCTCTCTTTCTCTTCTGTCCTGTCTGTCTGTCTGTCTGTTTGTCTCAGTCTCTGTCTTCCTCTTTCCTTTCCCCCTCTTTCTCTTTGCCTTTCTTTTGTAGGTGCTTTAATGAAATCATATGTTCTGGATTTTTTACAAAACTGTCTGGGGGGCACTTCAAAGAATACCTCTCCCATCTCCTTGTTTTGATTACTTCGAATAGGCATACACAGCTGCCTCCCACTCCCCCCCCCCTTTTTTTTTTTTAGTAAAACCACAATCTACTCGGCAAATCACTGCCTTTCATTTTGCTGGCTGGAGGGAGAAAGGATGAGATAGGCAGGATGAGAATGTGGAGAGGGGGATGGGGAGATAATGACAGATTTGATGATAATTAATATTTTCTGTCTCTGAATAGTGAAAGTCTCATCCAAGTCCCCCAGCCAAGCTCAAGTTAAACTCTTGGTGTGTGGGTTTAAGTGCTCTGCAACCTGGCATGCTGGGGCTGGTTTAGAGGGAGTGATCCTATGTACGTGGAATTCTGTGGTTCTCTTTTATTATTATTACTGAGTAAACCATGCATATCTAAAAAGGAAACTTTAAGTCAACCCACTCTCAAGGTGAATTAATGTATTCGTTCTGAGTTACCTCGCCCATAATTTAAATTACCAGAAGGCTTATGTATTAATTATCAAAGGCTTTGGAGTTCCTCGGCCATTAATTTTCATTTCTATATCAAACCTCAGTTATTTGTGTCTCATGTTTGTGCCTATCTTTTAATGTAATGGGACAACTTAGATCTAATGGACTGGTAATAATCTTTCAGATCCATTAAATAGGTATTCAGCTTCCTTCAGAGTTTAGGACTGGGAATGTCTCCAAGGTAACTTACTGGTTTTATTCTGTTGTTTTTCTTCAAAATAGCCAATTAATAATTTACTTTATAGCAATCATGGTAATGAATAAACAAAATAAGATTTTTTTTAATAATATGATTTGTGGGAAATTTTGATTTAAAATTTCCTATAAAATTAGAGTACTTTATTTTTTTAAAGGATATGTTTTTTTAAAAATATATTTTATTGATTTTTTTACAGAGAGGAAGGGAGAGGGATAGAGAGTTAGAAACATCGATGAGAGAGAAACATTGATCAGCTGCCTCCTGCACACCCCTACTGGGGATGTGCCCGCAACCAAGGTACATGCCCTTGACCGGAATCGAACCTGGGACCCTTGAGTCCACAGGCTGACACTCTATCCACTGAGCCAAACCGGTTAGGGCTAAAGAATATGTTTTAATAGAGTAACTGAATGCAGTTAGAGGTGACTGACCATGAAATTGATATCTTTAACCATTTCCTTAATGATAATATTGGATAGAATCATGGAAGCCAAGAGAGAAGGTATTTCCATGACAGGGAATGGTCAGGGCCACCAGTCAAGCACTCATTTCACAAATGTTTGTTAAACTGAGGGAGGCATGGGAACTTCACACCCATTGTTTCATTTCATCCTCATGAGAATCCTGAGAAGTAAAAATATTTTTTTTCTTTTAAAGAAACAAAAAGTAAGGCATGAGGAGATGAAATTATTTGTCCAGATCACATAGTTAGTAAAGTTAGTAAGTTGCAGAGCCAAGATCCAAAGCTAAACCTTGAGTTACATAAAGCAAAGATATGGACTGAGGGATTAACACTTTAAATTTACTTTGCTATTTTCATGTTTGCAACAAACAGGAGATTGGACACTTCCCTACTTCTATAATCAGAATTGTATTAAAAGCAAGGCCAGACCAATGATATCTAACAAAACATGGATGCACAGATATTATAAGGACAGGCATCTGTGTAGTCCCACTCATGTTCCCTAACTCTTGGTCAATGTTTCTCCATTAACTTCTGGAGGACAGCTTCCTGCCTGTTACCCAACCCCAAGTTTTCTTTCTCTTTTAAATTCCTCACTTGTTCTTAAGATGATCTTGGTTATTTTTCTACAATACTGCTTGCCACATTGTTGGGAGAAGACAGTTGGTGCGAGCAGTTTGGAAAGTTTTGTGCACTTTGTCTTATGAATCTTTCTTTTTAGGATCTGCCAGACCTGTGAAAGGTGGACCCTCAGTGCTGAGTGCTACAAGGCTCCACTTAATGATAGTGTGAAAGCCTTTCTGTGTCAGAGAGGGAAGGACCCTTTGACAACATCAGGCCCAAAGTGTTCTGTGGAATCGCACACATCAGAAGGACATTCAGTGCTCCAAGCACATGAAGAAATATTTGATTGCATAGAGACAAATAGATTTATTACTCATGCATTTCCAGAATGCTTTGGACTAATGTGCATTGAGAATGTCTAAAAAAAGTGTTTCCCAAAGTTCTTGATTGCAAATGTGATTACCGATCTTAATTTGGTATGAAAATCTTATTTCTTATAAAGGAAAACTCAACTCTAACTCATTTTTTTCATTTCCTGATGAATTTAACTTTTTAAAAATTTTAATACTTTTAATGTTGATAGTATAACAGATATAAATTATCCTACTTACCCCCCTCTGCCAAGCCCCTATATCCCCCAGGCCTAGCCCATGGACACACTATTGTCTGTGTCCATGGGTTATGCATGTAAGTATATAAGTTCTTTGGTTTATCTCTTCTCATGCCCTCACCCCTAAGATATGTCAGTCTGTTCCATGCCTCCATGCTTAGGGACTTACTTTGATTTCATTTATAAATTCATTTTATTCATTAGATACCACAAAATAAGTGAGATTATGTGATATTTGTCTTTCTATGATTGGCTTATTTCACTTAGCATAATAATCTCTAGTTCCATCCGTGTTATCTCAAAGGGTAAGAGATCCTTCTTTTCTACAACTGCACAGTATTCCATTATGTAAATGTACCACTGTTTTTTATCCACTCATCTACTGATGGGCACTTGGGCTATTTCCAAATCTTAGCTATTGTAAATAATGCTGTTATGAAAAGAGGGGTACATTACTAATTGCCATCTTCTTTGACTCTAATAGCATTTCTTGTCTAACTTTATGTCCTAATCCCATTGTAGCACTTTGCTCCTAACACAAGGCTATCTTCACAGTCAGGGCACAATGAATCTACAGGTGAATAGACATGTCACTGAATACTAGATCTCAGAACTCTCCGTGTCAGAGGACAGGACTTTTCTTATTTATTGAAAAAAATAAATATGTTTGCATATTTTTCTAGATTTAAAATAAAAGTACTGTGTATTATTTTCCTATAAATGTCCCAACCACTCAAGATTCTCTGAAATAACAAGACAATATTTTGCTGAGAGTTATTAAAATGCTTGTTTTAGTAGTAATCTGCAAATGTTGTGATAATAGACCGACATGAATAGGAATAAGAGGGAAAGTGGAAGGCAGTAGAGGGGATGAGAAAGGAAACAAGAAATACCTTAGTGCCCCTGCCAGTTCAAAGGGCAATAATTTTTCTGGAGAAGTGTTTCTAATATCTGAGTACTTTGCTCTGGGTGCTGATGATTTCAGAGAGGAAGTAGTCAGAACTGCTGCTAGTACTGCTTGACTGTTCTAAGTGCTGAGCGCATCACAATATCTACTATTACAAATGTTATTTTGATTGAAGATGCTCAGTTGATGTTGCCCAAAAAAACCATTGGGCTTTTGTAATGACTGCTTAAATATCAGCATTTTCAATGAGTATTCAATTCTTGAAACATAAATATAACTCAAATGAGTTTATCTTTGATATCCCCCCCTCCTCAATTTATGGTATGATTTTTAAAGGGGAAAAATTTCAGGTGGGAGTGTGGGAGAAAATTTAGAGAAACGGAGTCCACAATGACGAAGTATGACTTTATCACCCAACTATGGAATCATGTAAATTAGCATTTTTATTTTTTAACAAAAAGTTTATATCAGTAACAGTGGCAAAGGGGTAGTAAGAGAGAGAGAGAGAGAGAGAGAGAGAGAGAGAGGAGAGACAGAGAGATATATCTGGGTGTATGTGCATATGTGTGTACTCACTAAAAGTTCAGCTAAATAAAATTAAGTTTCAAAATTTTTAAATTTGGACCAATAATGTAGCTGCTTCCCTTTTTAAAATGAGTAATATATTATATGTAAGGAGCAGACCCTGCTATTTGTGATAAACTGAGATAGCAAAGCCTATATATTCTGGTTAATTCTTCCTGGAATCTGTAGTGACATTGCAGCTGGAAGTCAGAGCAAAGCTCCAAAGGTCAACATGTAGTGCAAGAGAAAAGAAATGACTAGTATACCATATAGGACTAACATGAAAAGTTATATATATTGACCATATTATTTTGGGATGATTTGCTCATTTTTTAGAAGGTGCAAACCCACTCAATGTCGTGATCATAAATCCCAAGTAACAGACACAGCATCAGCTGTGTAAAGGAACTTGGGACTCTCTGCTCCACCTCTTTTTTCCTTCACCAACCTTGAATTTTCTTCATTGTCCCCTTCTGTCTTTCTTGTCTCTTCCCACCTCAGCCAGGTTGAGGATCCTCGTAGGCCTAACTTGGGCAGAGGAAAACATTTTGAGCCAACCTTCACTTTCATAAATCCTGAGTAGAGACTTCATTATCATACAGAAGCAAATTCACCTTCACAAGGGCAGCGTGCTGTGGAAAGGAAAGAATTACTCAGCTGTTACTGCGTCTATCCTCTAGCCTCTGATTTGTGTGCCTAATACCTTAAGTTGGGAAAATAAGTAGCTTAAGATAGTTTTGCACAAGAATCCAACTTGCTAAGAGGTGGCTGAGTTTATGAGTGCTTGGGCCTGTGGGTGAGCATTTATTTTCCAAATCTAAGCATTTAGGGAAAATTCTATCCTGTGTCACTCAGCAATGTGCAGGGAAAGTCTAAGACTGAAAATCTAGGCTGAAGGTAGCTGATTGGACCCGTAGCAAGTCTGGGGGCTCAATGACGGGAAACACTCCACACCTGCATTTCTTCCCTTTGGCTGTCTCCACCTGTATACCCCACAGGCATCTCAAACTCAACCTGTCATCTTCCTCCTATCTCATGTTCCCCAACAAACCTGCTTCTCTTCTGCAGGCCTTTATTTATGAGGATGGCCTTTTTGTCCTCATAATTATTCAGGCTTGAAAATTCTGTCATTTTTGGCTCCTTCTTCTTATTCAAACCACTCTACCCCTCGAATCTAATCAGGTTGTTAAATTCTGTCAAGTCTTTTTTTTTTTAATATGTTCTTATTGATTTCAGAGAGAGGAAGGGATAGGGAGAGATAGAAACATCAATGATGAGAGAGAGAATCACCCATCGGCTGCCCCCTGATACCCCCTCCTGGGGATGGAGCCCGCAACCCTTTAATGTGCCCTGACTTGACCAGTAATGGAACCCGTCACCTCCTGGTTCATGGGTTGATGCTCAACCACTGAGCATGCTGGCCAGGCCTGTCAAGTCTATCTTTGCCACGTTTCTCACTAACCCTTTCCATTTCTACAGTTGTGTTCTTACTTTGTTTTTTTATTTTTTTTTAACACTTCTCACTTCAATGATAATGATGGTTTCCTGGAATTTTCTTAAATGTAGTGGTTAAGAGTGTGGACTATCCAGACTTTCTTTGTTGGTTTAAGGTCAGGTTTAGCCACTTACTGACTGTATAATCTTTGGAATGCCTCTTATATTCTCTTTCCTTGTTTTTTTTTTTTAATCTATAAAATGAAGATGATGATCATCTGTACTGCAGGTTCTCAAATAATGCCATTTTGTTTAATGTCATTTCATTATAACATTGATGAGGTGCCTTAGGAAGTTAACTCTTGTTTATATCAATTAGCCTATGGTAAAATTGGGTTTGTTACACCTTGTCTTACTTAAAGTTGCAGAACCTATTGACAATGTTAAGTGGATAGTTACTGTACTTTCATAGGATTGTGAGGATTGAGACTATTTAGTGTCTAATAAAACCCTAAATAAATAATAAGTACTATGAGATTATTAGATCTTACTGCCACCAGTGTTCACCAGTCCTCAGATCCATTCAATGTAACACTGTAAGATTATCTTAAAATATCATTCTGATCAATTCATCTCTTTGTTCAAAATTTTATTAGTGATGCCCCATTATCACCTTGTCTTTCACAAATTCAATTACAGAAGAGGTTTGAGATGAAGCCACTTTGGAGAACCTTTGCAGATGTCTTTTGAGTTCCAAAGGCTGAAACTAAGTCAGATAAACCCCTTCTTAAAATAGAGAGCACATGTGCCGATCTTGGGCTACCTGAGGAGTTAACTGGATGAATCTGGGGAATTTTTCTCTGATTGTGTGACTGGACACCAAGACAGTTGAATTTTAGTTGGAAAAACACTAAGTAGTCCCAGTTTTAGACCAAGATCTGACCTGTAAAAAATTTGTGAACTTAGGCAAATTGACTTTCTAGGTCATAGTTCCTTCATCCAACAAAATAGAAATCATAATGGGAATATACTAGTATGAGTCAAATGAGATGATTGGTTTATATGTAAAAACACTTTGTAAATTTTCATGGAGTTTCCTTATCTGTGAAATTGAGATAATATATCCCTGCATAAGGTTATTCTGAGGATTATAAGAAACATCTATGCAAATAATTTACAAAGTGTTTGAAAATATGATGCCAAAGGAAATAAGTATTTGGCATCATCATCATCATTTTTACTATTCATATACTATACCTATAAAAGGTATGACTTTATTATGGTAGCATTTTCATTGTGATTTTGCTACTAACTTATTGTTAGGGTTGCAAAGGGGTCCTATCCATGAGTCCTTTAACCCCTTGGCAAAACTTTCATCTCAGAAATTGAGTCCTTAATTACAATAAATTTTGAAAATTATATTTTGTTGGCATAGTGCTTTGTTTATTTTAAAGGGGGTTCATTAATATGTATATAATTAATCCTGGATAAAACCTTGATAATTAATCAGAGTAAGATGATAAACATAAATTGGGAGGTAGACATATTGAAGCCATGGTTTTAGGCTGTGGTAACAAAATAAGCTTACGATGGATATGGTGGATCCATCTGGCTGCTACGGCAGAGACCTCCCAGACCTTTGGTTTTGCCTCTGCTATTCCATGGCTGCCATTCCAGGTGAGCTTCTGGAAGGCAGATATTAAAAGAACACAGATGACTTCTAATTCTGCAGACACCAAACAGTGTTCAAACACATAGTAGACCTTGATGACTACTTCTCAAATTCATGTTTTAAAATATGTGAAAATATCTTTCCTGCTTTTTTCTTCATAATTCTGAATATAACAAGAAGATGTAATTTGTCCAAAAGCTTTCTGCAGCATCAGTGTAGGAGCTTCAAAAAGGGAGTTAAACTTTGGTAATTGCAGGATTTACAACAGAATATTAATGGTGATTATCTCTGGGTGGTGGTATTAGATGTAATTTTCCTTATTTGAGGATTTTTCTGCTTCTCTATACTTGCCACCAGTTTTCCTCCCATTACATTTTATGTTAAAACTAGAGGCCTAATGCATGAAAATTTGTGCAAGAGTAGGCCTTTCTTCCCCTGGCTGCCGGCACAGGCTTCCCTCTGGCACCCGGGACCCGGGACCCGGGACCCGGGCTTTCCTCCTCCGGCTGCCGGCAGGCACCTGGGACCCAGGCTTCTCTCCTCTGGCTGCCAGCAGGCACCTGAGACCTAGGCTGGCTTCCCATGGGCCCCAACTTTGTCAGGAAGGATGTCTGGAATGATGTCCAGTCTAATTAGCATATTACTCTTTTATTATTATAGATAGTGATTATATTAGACTGACAACAGTGCCATATTTTGGAGCTGGTATATTTCTCCTCCACTTGCTCCTTGAAAACTACCTTATTCTCTATAAAATAAGGATAATAAAAAAATAATAATAACACAGCTTATAGGATTGTGGAGGGATTAAAATAAATTGCATAATGTAAAGATCCTGGCATATGTTAGATGATCAATTACTCTATGTCTGTCACCACCCTTATTCTTCTTCCCTTTCTTCAAACATATAATGGTTTCAGAGCTAGAAAAATTTTTCATTGTGACTCTACATTTTATATAGAACTAAATGTACGTATTGCAAAAACAACTAAGCAAAAGCTTTATGGTGACAAGTTATTCCAAATCTCAATTTTTTTCTCACGTGTATTTGGTAACAGGTTCTTACAAGATAATTAAATGCTACATAGCAATGAGCAGGGATGCAGGGGCCAGATTCTCAGAGAAGGAAGGTTGGAAAGCACTGTTTGCAAAGACATCCTTAGATGTGAGGAGATGGATAAGAGTGGCCTCGACAGGATGGAGGACCACCTGCCTTCTGGGACAGGCCAGGATTCAGACATTCCAGGTCCTACATCTGCTTGTTTTGGCCCTTATGCAGATCACTCCATCTAATAGAAACTTGCAACCTCTGTTTTAGAGCTTGGGCTCAGTTTAGGCAGCTCTCTAATTGGTTTATGTCATTCATTAAGGATTTCTTTTCTTTAACGTTAGAGACTTAAAGTCAGATTTTGAGGAGAAATTCAATGCCACCCTGTCAGAATAAGAGCACTGTTGCTCTGAGTCTGTGTATCCTTCTGAATTCTGCTCGACTATGCCAAGGGTCAGGGTAGGTTCCTTCTTGAACCCTGCTTGCTACACTAACTGTTGGGTCCGAGCCTCTGCCAGGGGCTGGACCTTCTTGGACACCCGGTCTTAGACGAAGAAGCCATGAGCATAGGTGTATAAGAATGAGTCTTTTTTTTTTTTATAAATATATTTTATTGATTTTCCACAGAGAGGAAGGGAGAGAGATAGAGAGCCAGAAACATCGATGAGAGAGAAACATCGATCAGCTGCCTCCTGCACATCCCCCACTGGGGACATGCCCGCAACCCAGGCACATGCCCTTGACCGGAATCGAACCCGGGACCCCTCAGTCCGCAGGCCGACGCTCTATCCACTGAGCCAAACCGGTTTCGGCAAGAATGAGTCTTTATTGTAGAAGCCAGTGGCCATATAGCCATCAGACAAAACATTTCTTCACAGCAAAGTTCTATACAGGCAGCCACACACTGGCTGGTGAACAAACACATCTTTCCCACAAAAGCAGCATTAGCCTCTGTACCCACAGCTATTATCTGTGCAGCCACACGCTGCCCTAGACTCACCACCTCACATGGTAGCAGCACCTGAACTCTCTGCCTCAGCAGCTTCCCCAACCTCTCCAGCCTTTCCTGTACACATTGTAGCTACATCCTCTGAGCCTGCCTTTTTTCCCCAGCCTCTCTCCTGTCTCCAGTATACTGGCTGGTTAACAACATGTATTATAACACTTAGACAAAAGAGGACTCTAACCAACAGTGACATGATATTTGGGTTATAGAAGGTCACAGTGTAATGTCAGATTGCTGTGGCCTTGCAGCTGTGCACACCCTGATTAAAATTCTCATGTTCAGAGTGGCCTTGGCAGTCCGGTGTACTATCAACAAGGCCTCCACACTCTAATTATCCTTGGCTATCTGGCAACTCTGGCATGGTTCCCACATACCCCTATCTGTTTTGTTATTCCCCAGGTTATAAATGAGGGGACATGGGCCTCCTCTGGCAGTGTCCTTTGCTTGGCTCTCAGTGTCTACAGAGTTAGAGGCCTTGTCTGTTTGGATGGGAGGCCCTCCCCTTCCATCTCCACCTTCACACACTGCAAAGGGCACCGGAGGCAACGAGCCTGTGGGAGCCAGCCACTTTCTTCTTTCCTTCTGCTCTTAAAGCTGAGGGCCTCCTGCTCTGGGGTATGGATAATTAAAGAGTTCGTTCACTCCTGGAGAGGGTTTGCTAGAGGGGAGGCGGGGAAAAATGTGGCAGGAAGAGGAACAAAGAAACATCCAGGATGGTTTGCTATGCCTCAGACTCCTCATACTCAGCAAGTTCAGGAAAAGCTCATTTCCCTCCCAGGCCTGCACTGACTGCTCTGGTTAAGGGAATTGCAGTCTTCTTGCTCACTGAGGATACAAACCTCAGGACCATAGAATAGTTGAGAGAAGGATTTACTAAACAGTTTTTCAGGATGTTTACAACTTGAGGCCAAGGTCTTATTGTCTTTGACTCTGAAGTCTACCTCATTCTCCATATAGAGCAGTGGTTCTTAACCTTCCTAATGCCGTGACCCTTTAATACAATTCCTCATGTTGTGGTGACCCCCAATTTCATTGTTACAAATTGAACATAATTAAAGCATAGTGATTAATCACAAAACAATATGTAATTATATATGTGTTTTCTGATGGTCTTAGGTGACCCCTGTGAAAGGGTCGTTCGACCCCCAAAGGGGTCGCGACCCACAGGTTGAGAACCGCTGATATAGAGGCTCTTCACTAGTCTCCCTTATTTTATACTCTCAAAAATCCATCCTGCCCATCAAGTTCTGACTACTTAAGCTTCTTAATTCAAAGCTGTAGAAAAGTCCATATTTCTCCTCTTATTAAAAGTTTTCCTCAGCCCCCCAATTGTTTATAGGATAATGCCTTATAGGATAAGGATAAACTCTTTAGCCTAGCCTAGTTTTCAATATCTTCTATTACTTGACCCCAATCTACTTATTGCAGAAGTCAGCCTTTTTGCTGACTTTTTCCTTGTGTAGTAGGCTTAAGTCACACAGAAACATTCAGCAGTTTCTGTACAATTCTTTATAATTTTTTATGGAACTACCGCATGAAGTTATAAGAATAAAAAGGTGGCTGAACATCTAATACACGTCTCTTTATCAGTTTAACCTTCCTACTAGATGATTCTGTGCCTGGGGGACTGACTGCTGGTTTTGAAGACTGGAGTTTAAGTTTCTAGACAATGAACAAAGTAAAGCAGACTTGAAATCCAGTATTTAGATACTGTGTTACCTCTGCAGTGATATGTAAGATGCTATAGGTGAGGGGAAAAAAGAAAAAGAAAAACCAAGTTCTTTCTTAGAACCAGTTCTAAATTGTGTAATGATCATATTGATGGCATAATATCACCATATATGATAGTAAAATGTGTTCTTGGAGCCCACTTTGCTTCATGGGGTAAGAGAATAAACAAAGGCAGAACTGGAATGTTAGGCTACCATGACTGAAATACTCTGTTCCCTACAAGACTTTTGTAAGAATTTTTGTAAGAAAAAACATACTACCAGCCTCTAAACCCTTTGGAGACATGAGAGTGGACTGTGTATCACAGGAAGAAATATATAGGCCTTGAGGTCAAGCAAACCAAAGAGAATACTTCACTATTGTTAAGTAGGCTACTTCACTATTGTTAAGTAGGCTCTTGGAATAGTTTGGTTTCCATTTCCTCATAAATATAGAAAATAATATATGCTTTGGAAGCTTGCTATAAGATGTAGATATGTAGATAATAAATACAAAGTGTCTACTAATAAATAGCAGCTACATTTCTTATCATACCAGGCCATAAATTATCAGAGAGAATTTGCTATATGCAAACTGTGTGCTTCCATGAAGATATGAATGTTCCCTTTTCTAGGCCACCTCCAATTACTCAACACACACACACACACACACACACAGAGGGGGGGTAATTTCTTCCTCATTCTAGAGTGGAAAGGAACTAGTTAAAGACTTTGAGCTCAAGGACAATACTCAGTATCTACCTCATTTAGGATGAGAGATAGAGGCACTCCAATACTTTCCCACTCTCATGATGCATGCCTTTGTATTATGTCCTTCTATTTGGAGTAACCTTACTTTTCATCTTTGTATGAGCACTTATTATACTTTTATGTTCCAATTGCCACTTCTTTCAGGATTCACTGATCCTTGAGTCAGTAATGGAGTCTCCCTCTCTGTAATTATAGCTTCTCCTTTCCTGGTTTTCTCCTACTACTCTTTTTGAACACTTATTCTTTCCTGGTAGAATGTGAAATACAGAGGAATTTCCTTATCTCAGATGAATGTTGCCTGGGGTAGTGTTTTGAGCATAGTTCCATTGAGCACACATTTATTAAATGCTTAATATTGTTGCTAAGATAGAGTTCAATACTTTACATCTTTAAAACTACATTGTCTCTGTGGCTTAAAATGATAACTCATTTTGTTTAGTATGCAGTACTTAGTTAACATAAACTCTTTTGGGCACACTCAGATTGCAAAAAAGGCCAACGTGGTCTCCTTGACCTTTAAATAATTATGAAGAAGCTACTTTGATATTCTGACTCGTTTCTTCTCACTCTCTATAGAAATGTATGGTGATATGGTAGGAGGCTAAAGTTGTACCCGAAGCATCTTCAGAGGATTGTATATAAGTGCAAATTTTAATTATAATGATCAAAAGTTCCCAAGGGTGCATACTGCTGTACTAAGCATGGTACAGGATTAATTAAAGACCATGTTCAAAATCTAGCTTTTACAGCCTTTTGGATAATCTTATAATGCAAATAGAATTAATTTTGCCAGACACAGAAGTGTTCTGCCACCTCTTAATTATGTTGTGGAAAGATAATTTATTTGGTTTTATTTTTAGATGATTTTTTTTTGCACAAGCAATTTCTTAAGCTTTGGCCAGGGTAGGGGATTATCTATCTATCTCTCTATCTATCATCTATCTATCATCTATCTATCCATTCATTTATTTATTATATGCTTGAGCTCTCCCTCCCTTGACTCAGAAACTATTTCTAAAATGAATTCATTTTATGATGAGCTGGTAATTTAATGCCTGTCTTACCAGGATATAACACATTTAATTGCTTTTGCCTTGAGCATTTAGCCTAAAGAAGGCATCAGGAGGGTGTGGGGTTTTTTTTCTCCTGCCTTCTAGTTTCTGATCAAACACTTCTTTATGAAAGATCAGGTGCCAAAGGTGGAATTTAACACTGAACTACATTTTTCATGTCTACTCTCTTCAAAAGTCAATTGGAAAATTAACTCCTCACAATGTATTCAAGCAGTGAGAGGAGTGAAAAAGACTTACTAGTACAAATTAGAAACTGTATATGCACGTAAACTCCAGGTGAGTCAGCAGTGTGGTAAGTCATCAATACATCTAGTGCAGTGATGGCGAACCTTTTGAGCTTGGCGTGTCAGCATTTTGAAAAACCCTAACTTAACTCTGGTGCCGTGTCACATATAGAAATTTTTTGATATTTGCAACCATAGTAAAACAAAGATTTATATTTTTGATATTTATTTTATATATTTAAATGCCATTTAACAAAGAAAAATCAACCAAAAAAATGAGTTCGCGTGTCATAGGTTCGCCATCACTGATCTAGTGTTTTGGGGTAAATTAGCAGATATGCAGCCTCTGGAAGGAAGGAGGGTGTTTACACGGCATATTCCACAGTGATTGGATCACTGCTGGAGTGTTGTTTTCATTTCCAATGAGGACACTGGAAAACTGGAACATATTCAGAAGAGGATAACCTGGTTTGTCAGGGGCTTTAACCTAGTCCAATGAGGAATGTTTGAAGAAACTAGGTGTTTATTGTTGTTTAAATAAAGAGAGAGAACTAGATCGAAAGAGATATTCTATGATAAAATATTATCACTGCAAACATTTGAATAATTTTAATCAAACTTAACAACCTATATTTTCTTTAATAAAAAATAGATTTTATTGGGAACTGCTTTTTGGTAATTCAACCATATAATAGGAAAGCTGTTTGAATTGAATGCTTTGGATTTTTTCCTTTCATTGTCCTGATAGAACCCTCTTTTTCTAGCTTCCTACCTTGCAGCAGGTACAAACCATTGTGCCTTCCACTCAGCAACCAAGACCCCTCTCCTAGACCCACTCAGCAACCAAGACAACCCTGCTTTGATCCTTATCTAACTGTGTCCATCCCTACAGGGTGAGGATCTCTCAAGGCCAAGACATGTGCCCAAGAACAGCCCATGCCCCTTTCCAATCTACTTGTTAATAGGACCAGTGGCAGACTCATCTGATTGCTTGTTAGAAGTACAGAGTTCAGAACCACAGGACCCACTCCACTGACTGAATCAGAATCTGATTTTAAATAACATCCCCAGGTAATTCAAATACACATTAAGTTTTGCACTGTTCTAGCCCATCCTCTGGGTACCTGAGACCCTAGACTTCTCTGTCCAAATGGCCTTGCTTTTGCTTTCAGAGCCTGTCCTTCCAATAGCACGCCATGCTGCCAATGGACATGCACTTAGGCCTGAAGGGTGACTAAGAAGTTGCCATTTGGAGAGTGGACCTGTGGATGGAACTTGCAGATGTGGACTGCTTGTTCTCACTTATGTATACAAAGCTGCCCCACTAAGGAACTGAGCACCAGGACTGAGAAATAAGAGGGAGGATCCAAGGTCTCTATCTGTACTGTTGCTCTGGACCTCGGTGGAAATAGAAAGCTCTGCAGTAGAAGCAAATCTTACGTAAAAACATAATCATAAAAGTCCAAGCTCATGTATGCAAAACAGTATTATTCCAACACGAAGATAAATCAAAATATCCCCAAGTAAATTCTAGTTCACTTACCCCAAAGTAAATATACTGTGGAATGTAGGTAAATCAGTGGCATTTCAGGAAATGTTTGAAATATCTTAACTTTGTACATGGTTTAGTATTTCACACCATCTTCTTTCTTTATTTCCCCCACCTCCTCACCACTCCACCAAATTTATGATTTGGCAGTTTTGGGTGAAGGCAAAAGAAACTAGCGGGAATGCAAGAGAATTCAGAAATTTCTTCTCTTCTGATTTACTTTTCAGAGCTCTGCTTTAAACCTCTGATGACAGGCACCAGGCACTCTGCATACAGTCCTACAATAGTTCCTCTAATTAGGCATCCTTACCTCCATTTTGCAAATGTGGAAACAGACTATGAGGGTTAAAGTGCCTTCCCCAAGATCGTGTAGTAAATAAAGGCACTGAGGTTTGAACCCAGGTCTGCATCCTCTAAACTCTATTGCTTCTTTCATTATATCCAAGTGCCTGAAAAATAACATGGTTTTTCTCTGAATTTTACTTGTGATAGGTAGAATATAACCACTTTGGGCAGAGATGGAGAGGATCACTGAACATGCAATCTTGCTGAACACTGAATGGCCACACAGATTATGGCCAAGAGGGAAAATGATGTTAGTTTGTAGACTACATCTGTGTGTGGAAGTTAGATGGAAATTTCTGCTTGTCCACATAATGTATTATATGAAATACATAAATAAATTTCCCCAGAAAAATGCTTTCATAAAACATAAAGAGAAAAAATGTGCATCATGTTTTATCTTTTGAAATTTTTTCATTTAAAATTTTTCCAAAGTAGAGAAAGCAAAATGATCAGTCTTAGGAGCATCACCCAAGGGGAGTATTAGGAGAAAATAGCTGGGTTCTTGCTCTGTCAATCAGAGAGCCCTCTATGCCCTTTGCCTTCCTGGACAGCTCAGGCTGTTTACCAATGGGCCATAGAGAGTTGGGCCAAACGTTTGTGGTAACTGGTCTCTCTGATTGCCCATGTATGTATTCCAGATCTTCTATTCTCATTCTCCCTTGAGAAGAAACAGAAAGAGATGAGATTCAGAAAAATGTTTTTCTCAGAAGCTTTTTTTCTCTCTTTCTTTTTTTTTTTTAACTCAGTTACTCTGTGCCTGTTGAAACTTGGCTATTTGGAATGCTTAAAAGTAACTTCCTTTTAAGAGAGGACATGAAAACTTTCACAAATTCTAGGCCAATATGGTTTGCCAAATATCCTAATTGATAATAGAGGGAGTTGTCTCAAAATTGTTTCCTTTGTAGTGTGGCATTTTCCCTGGTAGCTTTGCAAGAGCTTCCCTCTCCTCTCTACACGTAGCAGCCTCTTGGCACTGAAGGGCCCTGATGTAGACCTGTTAGGCCAACATCTTCAGCACAATTTTTTCAGAGCAGAATTGCAGACATCCTGCAAGCAAATGTACAGCTCCACTGTCCTGGGTGTTTCTCTAAAAATCTCATGTACACCTCAAAATTGATCAAGGATTCCCCATCCCCCTTAAACAAACATTTTAAGAGCTCAGTTGTAAACAGTGCAATTCAGAAATGTAGACTAATGATAAACAAACACAGCAGCCGGATCAATCTGGTCTAAGGACTAGATTGATTTGTTTTGTTTTGACTATATTTTTTATAGTAAAGACCCTGGGAAAACTGTTTGACCATGTACTACAAGATAGATATTGTGGGGGAAATTCATATCACTTAGACGTGAACCCTATTTGTGAACAACTCACTGTTCATTTGGTGATATAAAACAAGTATACAGAATTATTTCTTGGGGAAATTATCACTAATGCTGTCAGACAGGCTCAGCAAATAGAGTTGTTTGTTTGGAGCCCTGAGGAGTCATGGTTTTGAATATTGGAAGTGAATGCCTGAACTGCACATGAAAAGCCTGGAATGTCAGGCCAGGAAAGTTTCTGAGTTTTATAAGCAACTGGAAGCCCCTGTAGGTTTCTGATCTCTTGGATCAGCACTATGGAGAAAGGCAGAGGGTAGATTAGTTCAGGTGAAGAGAGAGACTAAAATACAAATGTGATCTCTAGAATTGTTGTGTCTACATAGACTCACTGGGAAACAAATAAGTGGTTGATGTAAACAAGTGGTTGGTTCCTTTTCTTCCTTGTCCTGTCCATCCATAGGGTTGATGGAATTAGGAGAGGGCTGTGGACCGGGGAGGCCTAAATCTTAATCCCAGCTCCACCACTTACTACTTCTTGGCTTCTGACTGTGGTTTCCTCATCTATAAAACAGAGACTATATATCTACCTTGTGTGTTTATGGTAAAGACAGGAGATAACAAATGTGGAGGTCTTAGCACACTGCTTGGTACAAATTAGTCTTTGCTCTGATTATGATGGATTATAATATCTTAAATATGCAGTTTATCGTTTCCATGTAAAAATAATACATGCTTATTACAGAATGCAAGAATGTTTAAAACAAAAGTAATCTTATTGTATCAATAGTATTAATATCCTAGTGTATTTCTTTTAACCCGTTTATATGATTTCCACACAGGTTTAGTGCTAGTGTAAGTGAACTGGCATAGAGCAGTAGGCATAATGTTACTTTCCTTAAGACAACTTTTTCCTATTGCCAGATTTTCTTTGATATTTGTAAGGAGAAAACTGGTGCTCGATCTCTTCTTTCTCTCCCATCATTGCAGACACAGTCCTGCTCCAGATCTCTACTCTGAGCAACCTCCACCAGCAATGCCGCTAAATGCCCCCTTTGTTAGCCAGCCCGCAGGTCTCCTATGCATTCATATTGAGTAGCACTCAGGGCTTTGGACTAGGAGACCTAGGTCAGAGTCCTACCTCTGGACCAGAAATATCTAGGTATAAACCCTGGCTTTCACTAGCTCTCTGTCTATGGGAATTTCATACCACCTTTCTAATTTTCATGAAAACAACAATTTTATGAGTAACAATGGGCCTATGGATGAGAAATTGTTTTGTGTGCTGTAAGGCACTGTCCAACTAGCAAATATAGAGTATCTACTATTTATCAGACACTGTTAGAGACTTTACATTTTAAATTTTCCTTAACCCTTATAATGCCCTTTTAAGACAATGTCACTAGTTTTATTTAACAGAAGAGAAAACGGAGGTGCTATAAGATTAGAAAGGCTGATAATTTGAATAGCAGCTACACTTTGAATCTGTTGAAGGTAAAGTGTATATTCCATTTAAAGTTTCTCTTTCCCCTTTCTTCTGCTGTCATCACCACTGAACCCAACTTTTGATATTATCCTCTTTTTTGTTTGCCTCTAGGCTTCTTCATGACACCTAGTAGGAAGCCCACACATGGTCAAAATTCAGCCCATTTATGGCCTGGGAATCAAGGGGGGCATCTGCCTTAGCCATATGCCCTATTCATCTCTACACACAGTTCCCCTTATTTCTCTAGTTTTGAGTATGGCAGTCAGAAACAAATTTCCTTAGGTAATTAAACTTCTCCCCACTGATTTCCCAGTGGCTTTTCACTAGGTTCCATGTTAGGGGTAGGCTGCTCTAGACCTTTTACTGTACTACCCAAACAACCCAACCCCCACCAAGTTCTATAGCTTTCTTCTGACCTACCTCCCATCACCCTGTCTACTCACATGTAGCCCAACTGAGAATGAATAAGATCATCATAAAAATATGGCACATACAATACATTTTCTCTGTCTCTCCCCTCCCGGTAGGCTGCTCTAGACCTTTTTCTGCACTACCCAAACAACCCAAACCCCCACCAAGTTCTATAGCTTTCTTCTGACCTACTTACCATTACCCTGCCTACTCACATGTAGCCCAACTAAGAATGAATAAGATCATCATAAAAATATAAATCATGGCACATACAATACATTTTCTCTGTCTCTCCCCTCCCTTTCCCCAGCTAGGTCTTTGTTCTCACGGTTTCTTCTGTCTTCAATGCAAGATACTTGGTACAAGTAAACATGTATTGAATGAATGAAGCCTTCTTTGATACCCTCAGCTTTAAGGGATTGTTTCTGCCTGTGAATCCTCATTACAAGTTTATCCAGAGAAATTTCTCTGGACTTCATGAAGGAATGCTAAGGAATATTTGCTGATAATGTTGCTACTCAGAGCAATTGTTACACATAACTGGGAGTTACATGCTGAAAGGTTTGAAGGGAGATGAGAATATGAGGCTTCTTGTACAGAATTTGACAATACCAGTCTACTGGAGTATGACTCTAAGGCTGACATAATTTTATGTCATCCCCATGAGTGGAGATAAGGTTATTATTTTTCATCTTGGGATCATGCTTGTTTCACTTTGACAGGTGTAATTTCAAATGTGTAGTTCCAAATGAATCTTCTAAAATATGAGCATTTACATGCTTCAAACTAAAAGAACCATAGAGATTCTTCTCTTTTATCTAAAAATTGTTTACTGTCAACCTCATTGGATTAGCTCTTCATTTAAATAGCATCTGTGCAACCAAAGCTTTTTCTATAAAATGGATACCTTTCTCTTACAGGAAAGGGTATGAGCAAGAGGGTTTGTTGTTGTTGTTTAATTATTCTCCTATGATTCCAAGAGTAACTTATTCCTACTCTCCCTGTCAATAAGAATTCAGAAAAAAACAAATGAGAGGAAGAGCTACTGGAGTGTTGTAATTGAATATTGATAGCAGCAAGCAATCACAGAATGATGGTGAGGAAAGAAGCAGCTGATGTAAGAACTAATGCATTCAGCAGTCAAGAATATTTCCTTGGCTGTGATGAGTCATAAGAGTTAGATTTGTGCCTAGTTGGAGTGTCTTTTAGAGAATAATTAATCCAATGTCTCCATTATTTTATAAAAAGGGTGTCCTAGTCTATTTGGGCTGCTATAACAAAATACTAGAGACCTAGTAGCTTATAAGCAACAGACATTTATTTCTTACAGTTCCGAGACTCTGTGAAGTCCAGGATCAAGGTGCTGACAGATTCAGTGTCTAGTGAGGACCTGATTTCTGGTTCACATATGGCACCTTCTTGCTGTGTCCTCACATAGTAAAAGGGGTGATGGTCTCTGGGGTCTCTTCTGTTTATTTAATCATTTTATTTTTATTATTTTTAATCCTCGCTGGAGGATATGTTTTCATTGATTTCACAGAGAGAGGAAGGGAGAGGGAAAGAGAGAAACATCAATGTGAGAGAGAAATATCTATAGGTTGCCTCTCATCCACATCCTGATCAGGGATCAAGCCCGCAACCTGGGTATGTGCCCTGACTAGGAATCAAACCTATGACCCTTCAGTGTACAGGGTGCTGCTGCTCTTACCAACTGAACCACACAGACCAGGGCTGGAGTCTCTTTTATAAATGCACTAATTTCATCATGAGGACTCTGCCCTCATGACCAAATCACCTCCCAAAAGCTTCACTTCCTAATTCCATCACCTAGGGCATTGAGATTTCAGCACATAAATTTTGGGGTACACAACATTTAGACCATAGCAAAAGGAAATTAAATCCTAGAGATGCTATGCCTAGCTGTAAGCCACACAGAAAGTTAGTATCAATGTTAGGATTAGATTCAACTTTCATTTTTGAACTTTCAGTTCAAGGATCTTACTACCATAACATGTAACATTTTAAGAATGAAATAATGTGGCATCCAATCTCACAGGCATTCTAACTTATTCTGTGAATTTATTTATTCATTCGCTGTCATAAAAGAAGGACTCATTAAGTGAGTATAAGAGCCATATTTTAGTCTAAGTATTTGCTGTGTGCACACACACATACACACACACACACACACACACACACACATCCTAACACTGTGAATCACAAAATCTTAGATTGTATCTTTGGTTTGGGTCTTAGTCTTTACCTCAGCCCGAAATATGACCACTTACTTCTAGGACAAGCACAACTGAAGTTTTCCAAGAAGATAAGCATCTGTTTTAGATTAGGTGATTCCATACCCTTTTCTGTAATCCTTTTCTTAATTTTTCACCCCCCATTTTTTATGCATTCTGCTTTTGGCTTAATCCTAGGTCTTTCATTCTTCAGTTTAAGTTATTTATTCTTTTAGAGAAAATAATAAAGTCAGCCACCCTCTGAGAATTTCCCATATTCATTAAGTTATCCTAAGGCTTTAGATATAACCAGTATAATAAAACATTATTTTGGTCTTTCACCACAGACATTAATTTATTGGGACATACAAGGACCTTAGAGGTGATCTAGTTCAACTACCTGGTTTTACTGATGGACTATAAGAACCCAGAGATAAGTAAATGGTTCAAATTATCCATCAAGCTAGTAGCAGATATAGCCATTGAACTCACACCTCCTCACTGTTACTCAAGATTCTTACCATGGTACCAAATGCTGCTGGATTTTCTCTTTATGAACACTGATGATCTAGGTTTACTTTATCACTTACCTCTCCCTCAAGTAATATACCCATAGAATTTCTTGGTTACTCATGTCAGTAAACAGTTAATCTCACTGAGCCCAAGGCCCTGGAAACTTCTGGGAGGGAGCCAGGTGAGCAAAGAGAACAGATAAAGGCAGCACCTGCCGATGGGTTTGGAATAGCCTGGGGACATGGAGAGAATGTAAACACATTCTGCAAATCTTATTGTCTGACTCTGTGCCAGCGTCTTTTGGGTTCCTGTCATGGAAAATATTTCGTCTGAGGTCATTCAATGAGCAAAGGAGCATTGAATCCCTTCCAGGGTGCCAACTCAGTCCCCCCTTTTGTACAGATTAAATAAGCAAGGGACTAACATTTCATGGGCCTAGAAGGCCCACCTTTCAACAATACAGCCTGAAAGGAGACATTAAGAAAATATATTGTGTTGTTCTGAACTGCTGTCTCCCCTTCCCTGCCCTCCCTCCTCCTGCACCGCCTCCCTCTGTTTGCTCACCCATACTTACAAGCACACGCCCTGCATTTAGAGCAAGAGTTAATGTCTGTGCTTCCTCATAAATCTTGCTTTGGGGCCTTGAGCTATGTTTTTAATTCTGTGGTGGAGCTTTGAGATTTGAGATGTGTAGAAAGGAGGGGGCAGCTGACTGAGGTAATAATGGAAGCTGCCATTTTTCCTCCTGGGGAGCCTGGACTCTTCATTCAATTCTTCTAATGGGTAGTTTAATACTTCAGCCCAGTATCTGTGAAGGCCAAGAGGGACAGAGAGTAGAAAGTCAAAGGGAAGGAAGTTGGCTATATCGTGCTATGAGAAAGGATATGTGGCTTCTCTCCAAAGAAAGAAGAATGTGTGGAATGAGCAAATTAACCCAGACTGGTGACTAGCTGTCAGATTTTTCTAGCTTGGCTAAAAAATTCTTCAAGGAGAGGAGTCTTTCCTGATAGAAATACTTTCTTGTATTACAAAGCTTGTTATTGAAGAAAATCTCACCTCTGTTCAACTTGCAGCTCCTCTCTCTGCTGTTAAACTGCATTTATTTTTCATGATTGGTTCTTCGGCACTTCTATGATAGTTTCTTCTGTGTAAACCTTATCTTTTCAACATGCCTTTCCTTTGTTTATTTATTTATTTATTTATTTATTTATTTATTTATTTATTTTTGGTGAAAAAGGCAAATTGTCTTTAGGATGTTATGATGATTTAAAGCAGGGGTCCTCAAACTTTTTAAACAGGGGGCCAGTTCACTGTTCCTCAGACCGTTGGAGGGCCGGACTATAGTTTAAAAAAAAAACTATGAACAAATTCCTATGCACACTGCACATATCTTATTTTGAAGTAAAAAAACAAAATGGGAACAAATACAATATTTGTATTTGCATGTGGCCCGCAGGCCGTAGTTTGAGGACCCCTGATTTAAAGTGTAATTGCTTAGGCCTTCCACCCTGCCAACAATTGTATTTGAGTAGAATTCTGAGTCTTAGTCACTAAGTAGAATATTTAATTAATGTGACTAAAGGAAGAACTCTGATCTGTGAAAATTCTGGTCTTCAGTTTATATATGTATAAAATGAAAGAATTGGAAACACACCTCTGAGGGGCCTTCCAACTTGTTCATGACAAGAACCCAAAAGGTGTTGGCACAGAGTCATACAATAAGATTTTCAGAATGTGTTTACATTCTCTTCATGTCCCTAGGCTGTTCCAAACGCATCAGCAGCCTAGGATACTAAAAATATCTATCATAAACCCCCTTCTTCCATCAAGTTCTGATTTGTCTTTATAGACCCCTTCCTCTAATTCTATACCATCCTATGAGATTTTGATGTTTACTAAAAATGAAGAGTAAGAAGTGGGAATGGAGGCCAAATACAGCTGGTTTCCTTGAGTTTAGAAAGTGGGAACAAATAGGTTATAATTGTAAGAGAGTGAAATGCTCAACCTCTCTGACTCCATCTTGTTCAAACCTGCTTTGCTCCCATGGCCTTCAGGTAAATAACTTCTTGCATATAGACCTGATAATCATTGGAGAAACTGTGCTTGCAGCTTGAGTTTTACAAAAATAACCCCTTACCAGAAAGTGCCTCTCCCAAGGAGATAAAGGAAATATGTATTGTTTATCAAAGATTTTCAGGTACCTCTTGACCACACTTACACCAACCAGGGTCAACAAACTAAGCACAATCTTTCTTGAACCCCTGCTGGAGCCCAGATATCTGCGGTCATCAATCACCTCTTTCCCCTTCCATTTGCCTTTCCCTTGACATAAAAGAAGCCTGAACTCTGTACTTTCTTAAGATGGATTTGAGAAACCACTAAGTCTCCCATTTTCTCGATTGATGCTGTCTCAATTAATAAGCCTTTTCTTACTCCAAACTCTAACATTTTGAGTTTAGCCTTTGAAGCATGGCGTACATGAGCTTTGGACCAGTAACATAGGGATAATGCTGTTTTTCTTCCCCCTTTTTATTTTATCCCACTAGTAGTTCTTGACTCGGTGATCTGATGACACCTGGTTAAAGTCTTTACCTTATTTCCTATTAACTTCATCTATTTCCACAAAAGAAGTTTTAAAAAATTGCTATGAGGGTTAAATAAATTTAAAAAAATATGGAGTCTCTCACAGTACACAATATGCATTATAATACATACTACCACTCAATATTTGCTAGTTGGACAGTGCCTTATAAAATAAAAACATTTTTTATTAGTTATCCTCTTCCTTCTTATGAAATTACTGCTATCTAAAGATCAGAAAGTTGGTGTGAAATTGCTCAAAGACAAAGAGCTAGTGAAATCCATGGTTTATACTCAGAGTATGATTTTGAGAAGAAAGCTACCCAATCTTTCTTTGCTTAAATTTTGACACATTCTATACCTGGGATTATACCCCAACTTTGAAAATTCAGCCATAATAGCTCAGTGAGAGATACACAGTCTTCTTACCCTGATGGCATAAAATTTTTATAATTCCCCTTTTATTTCTAGTAATACTTTGTTTTCCTACAATCTCAGAATTGCTAATATTGAGTATATGTAAAAATCTACAGTTCCACTTGAGATAGAGGTTTTCTTCCTGACCTTTAACTAGAATTCCTGAGCAGGCTTTTTGCCCACAAAAGATGGCAGGCTCCTTAGGGCAATTCTTCTAACTCTGTGTCTAATTGGAAACAAGGCTATGTTGTGTAATGGCAGAACTTTAACTTGGAATGTATTTTGTAACTATAGCCCAGAATGGTGAAAATACCCCTAAACAAGGTTTTAGGAAACTATGGCTCTCACCAACTCAGGCCCGTGTATAGTGATGCATTGGGAAAAGCCCTGGTCCTTTCTGAGTCTCAGTTTTCCCATCTCCAGAAACAAGAGACTGGGTTATAGCTTCCAAGAGCCTTTCTAGTTCTGACATTCTATAGTTTATAAGCCTTAAACTACTATTCCTCTATACTGTCTGATTGCTGTTTTTACATGTTTGTGAAATAATGTGGTAGATGCTAAAGTTCCCTAGAAGTCATGGGACAACACTTGGTGTAGTCTTTGCAGTAAAGATATGTTCTGCTGGGGAAAGGAGGGCTAATTTGATGCCTCTAAATCAAAGAAGCCATACCTCAGAGGCTTCTTATGCATCCCAAATCCTTGACTTTGTGAATGCTAGTAGCATCATGACCATAGCTGTCTACATCATTCACCCAGAGTTAGTGAAGCCTTGGAATTTCACCATATGGAGATACTCTAAAGAACATATGGGGAAACAGATTCAGAAAAAGAAATAAGCTTTCCCATGGTTACACAACATTAAGTGTCAAGACCAAGACTCTAACACTGGACTACCTGTCATCCTGTTCACTGAACTTTTTACACTACCTTACATGACTTTCCTCATAGTAAGCACAAGAAAATTCTTTAATAAAGCATTCCTGATCATAAAGACATCATATTCTCCACAATTGCCCTACTGACATTTGACAGAGGAGGAGATGATAGATTTTCATAGTACTCTGGTACTCAAGGCTTTTCTGAGAAGTAACACCTTAGTTTTACCTTTGGAGAGACTATTTAGTTCTAGATTTATCTTTCCATCTATCACCTCTGGAGCTCAGGTGAGAAGGTTGGCTGAACTTGTATGTTTATGCTACATCTCTGAAAAAGGTCATTGCCATAACTCAAATTGATTGTCTTTTTAGAAATAGGTTCTTTCTTGAATTTCATGCTTAAGGGGTTTCTCTAAAGTGATGGAATATAAAGTGTACTTACTAGATAAGCTATCTTGGCAGATTTTCATCCCTTTTGGATAAAAGCAAAATTGCACCCAGTACATAAATTGACATATGAAGCAGTAAATAATTGCATTGTGCAAGTTGTTTTAATGGACTCAAGCCAGAATATGCCATTAACCAGCATGCATAGGATATTCATTGAGCTTTGGGTTTATTACCAGGCAAGGGGAAACAAATGAAGGGAAGTATAAGGGAGATGATAAAAGTCAGTAAGCACCTGAGAAGGTGAGGGGTTAGGAAGGGAACTTTAGAGGTATGTACAATATTTTTCTTTTTTTTCTCTTCTTCATCTTTTTTCTTTTCCTTTGCTTTTCTTTCTGGGCAAAGAATTAAGTATAAGAAAAGGTTGGTGTCAGCTTTCAAATCATCAAAAATCTGAAAACTAGACAGCAGAATGTGCCAGGCTCTCTTCTAACTTTCCTTTTATAAGAAGCAGCTGAAGGACCAGCCAATTGAACGAAGGGTGCTATATGTTTATGTGTGAGATGGTGTTTATACACATCTCTACATGAATAAATATTCAGAAACCACAATAGCATTCCCAAAGGAATTCATCCTTAATACAGGAAGTCACAGCTTTGTGAAGGGACCACAATTAAGCTCCAGTTTTTCATTCTAGATCCCAGGATTTAATTTCTAGAAGAAACAAGACCTCTGTGATATTCCATGGGGCTGTTTAGAATTACAGATAACTCAGCTTGTTGAATGCCAAGCTCCTGAGCTTGGCTTAACCTCTAGGGATCTCTTTGCAATCAGAGATGCCTAAAACCATAAACCATGAATTCTGATGGGCATATGCAAAAGTAGAGGCCACAGAACTTACAAATTTGTCAATCATTTTGGCCATACTCCTCTGCCATAACTTTCTTCCCACCACTCCCAAGATGGCTTTTTCTTGCTCTTCACTTGGATTTACTAGATGACCAGGCCTGGGCTATACCAGAGACTGGCTACCTCCCACATACTGTGGACCAGAACTGTGAATTTGATGGAAAAGGGCAAGGGCAGTCTCCCTGTGAGCTTTGACATGTTTATTGCTGAAATTTTGCTTCTCAAAGATCATATATATCTTCATATTTGGGAAGTTCCCATTTTTGTTTTTGTTTTCCTCTCAGTTCTTGTTTATATTTATGGCTCTGTGGAAATCTTTGCCATTTCCTTTTTCTTTGAAATCATCTCCCACCTTCACTGTTTCAGTTCCTGTCCCACTACCTTGACTCTTCCTTCTTTCTTTCTCTTTTAACTCTTACCATCAGAATGTTGTCATGAGGTCAGTGTTCAAATGTCCGTCCCTAACATCTGTCCAACCAGGCATTTCCATATAGAATTCTCAACCACACTTTGAACTCATCATGTTTGGAAGCAAATTCATTCTTTTATTCTTCTATATTTTTGGAACAATTCAACTGTTTGATAGTTAAGCCACTTATCTCAGCAACAATATAAAGGCTGACTGAGATAGTACATCCTTTTCCTTGATTTTTATTTTAATCTAATGGAATGGCTAATCTAAAGGGAAACTCCTTTTTTTGTAGGAGACAAGGAGAAGGCCTTAGGATCTACTGGGGGAATCTGGAGCAGCAGTCTCTCTTATCCCGTTGGAATCCATGGTCCACTGAGGTGCCTTATGCTACCTTCACTGAGCATCCTATGAGATATACTAGTGAGCAGTTCCTTGAAATTTGCAAGGTAAGAATTCACTCTTGGGTTAGCTTTGTCGCTACAGTTTTGTGCTTCTAAAGCATGTATAGTAAAAAAAATAAATAACATAAGATATTACATGGGGGTTATATAGGTAACAACTCAAAGAGGTTTATATAAGTTTTTAGTAAACAATGGAGCTGTTTTATATATTTTAAAAATATATAATATTTCTATTATCCATACCATGCTATTTCTGTCTTGCTAATTTTTTAGCAGAAAATCATAGTGTAATATTGTTTAAAAATTGCAATAGTTGTGTTTGTCTAACTGGGCTTGTTACCCATAGGGTGCATATAATTTTCTATACATAATTAAATTCTATTTTATTCAGAGGAGTATGGATAGTGTGCAGTAGGAAGTATGCCTCTGTAGTCATATTTAAGTCAGATTTTTCTCTGCACCTTGGTTGTCTTATCTCTAAGTGGAAATAATGAACACTGACCTTCTTCCCAAACTCATTGGATCATTGTAAGGTTAAATGAGATAATGTGTTAAAAAATGTTCTATAAGCTATAAAGCAATTCACAGTATTTTATGTCCTTAAATATCATCTCACCAAGTAGATTATAAATGTATTGGTGGCAGGTAGAATTACTGTTACTATTCTTTCTTCTTCCCCAGGGAAACATAAGCTAAAATACTCTAAATAAAATTATTGGAGCCATACATGCAGTGAAGATCAATCTTGACATTTTCAACAAAACCAGATAGACATATACAAGTTCATTATAGGCCTAGACATTCTTGCCTTCACTGTCCTTTCTATGTTTACTTTCATGTGCTGGCATCCACTTTAAATATCACAACTCATTTGATATAAATTCAGAACATGACAACCTGCTTGTAAAGTCTTCTGTGGCTGGATGGTATCAATTGCATTTCTTGCATTATTTTAAACTCACTTATTCATATAAATTTATATGTATATCATAAACAAATATTTTAAATTGATGCCCCCTATCCTAAAATGGATGTGAGGCAAAATATATGTAATTAGAGACTGGATGGGGTCTTCAGCATCCTTTAAGTTGATTGAATTCCATTCTGCTCCCAGGAAAAGTCAATGGTCCTCTCCAGATTTAGGCAATCATCCTCAGGGATTTATGGTCTAGTGCTTATTCTGGCTCCAAGCTATTGTAGGACTAAATTAGTTCATTGTATGGATAATGTTTATACTCTTCCTGCTATAATCCTATTTCACAATACCTCAACCCAAGCATCAACAGAAGCCCAGAAGCCCCTAGCCTCACTCTACCACCCAACATCAACAAAACAAAACAAAATGAAAACCAACAAGAACAACATAGCACTTATGCAAAGGCATTTATGTGAAAGTAGACTCACCAGGAGCATCAGGGAGAGAGTTTGGGAGTTTACATCATTATAACACCCCAAACTTCAAATGGAATATCAGATATTCATGTTTTTAAAAGACCTTATGAATAATAACACCCTAATGAATTGCTCCATAATCCTCTTTCCTCTTCTCTGTATCTAGCTCTTGCCACACCCCCAAGTCTTGTTTTATTTTTTCTTATTAACAGCATAAAGTAGTTTATCTGTTTCTTTTTTTTTCTTTTTGTTAATCCTCACCCAAGGATATTTTCCCATTGATTTTTAGAGAGAGTGGAATGCAGAGGGAGAGACACACAGAGAGAAAGAGAGAGCGACATCAATGTGAGAGAGACATATTGATTGGTTGCCTCCCGGGCATGCCCCTACCAGGGCCTGATCAAACCTGCAAATGAGGTACGTGTCCTTGACTGGAATTGAACCCTGGACTCTTCAATGTGTGAGCTGATACTCTATCCACTGAGCCAAACCAGCTAGGGCTAACTGTTTCTTTTTTAACACCAGCTATTCCAACTCAAGAACTTAATAATGTAACTTACCAAAGCCATTTCCTACCTCTAAAGGGAATCTAGTTCTAGCCATTAAAATAATATATATTTTTAATGAATAATAGTTGTATTTTATTGTAAGTCAAAATAAATACCAACTTAATAAATAAATAACAGCAATAGCCTTTGTGATTATATTCATCACTTCCTGGACCAAGTCTTCTTTTATTCCTCATACCTTGTGCATCAAGTACTTATTCTTTGAGTGTCCTTTGCTAGAAGAGATTTTGGGTGAAGGATTAAAAAACAAGCTCTATTTATTACAGAGAAATGCCACTGTATTACTCTAATTTTCTGTTAGTGTTTTGTTTTATTCTGTTAATATATAAACACAATCAAATAATTTAAGAAGGAAGTTGAAAACTAAAATATTGAAAGGGGTGTGGAATAATTATTTCCCAAATACCCATGAATATAATTAGTAAACTGGAACATTAAATTTTCCTCAGGCCTTTCTATTAGTCAAAGCTAAAAAGGAAATTTGATGTTGATATAGCTCTTGTTGGATAAAACAGTAGAGAGAGTGAGTGTGTGTGTGTGTGTGTGTGTGTGTGTGTGTGTGTGCGCGCGCAGTCCCCTACATGTGTGGGCTTGAGCATAAGGAATGGTTGGCTAGTTGGTTTGTTGGTTTTCAGTCGATCAAACTACTTTGTGGATCTGTTAGGTATGTTGCTTTTAGGGCTTTTCTTCGTTATTCTTCCAAACTCTCTCTCTTTTTTTTTTAATTCCTGGCAACAGTTTGGTTTTCTCTTTTGCCAAGCCATTTCTTAATTTAAAGACCACCCAACTCCCAACTCTGTAGGAAAACAAGTGATCTCCATCTGGGATGTGTGATGATGAGTATTCTGATCCAGTTCTTAGAATCTTAGTTATTCTTTTGTTGTTGGTTTTTATGTCACAATATTATTTATGTTTAGGACATTTTCCAAGACTGGCTTTGATTAAGACCCAATTATCTTAACATAAAAGAATAAATAAGAGAAAGATAATTCTGGGGATATAGAATACCTTTTATATGAATATTTTAGCATAACATTAGATATTAAAAGGCTAATATAAATTAATTTTTTCATTTTCCTTATGAATGAAACAGTAAAAAGTAGAAGAATATGGGGGGAATTGCCTAACTAAATCAAATAGCTGAAATAATGAAAAACAACAACTATGGCACAGGAAAGGGAATCATATAGAGCCGAGTTATATGCAGTCAAAATTTTTAAGTTATTTACACTCTAATGGAATAACTTAATATTTTTAAAAATTCAAATTTATTTTTACTCAGAATCTTTTCTTCTAGGTTCTCTTTATTCAACAATTATTTTCTCACACCTACAAAGCACAGGTATTGTGATTATTGTTAAGGATACAAAAATCAATAAGATAATATTCTTCCCTTTGTAGAATGTATTGCTTAATAGAGGAGGCAGATAAAAATGCAAAGACTTTTAAATGAATACTGATTGACTTAAACAGAAGTTTGTATCAAATGAAGAGGAGTGGAGGCACATGAAGGTACAAGGAGTGTTCTTAGACACAAAATAATTCAGTTGAGCTGGAGTTTAATCTTATATATTTGCCATGATAATTTTCATAGCTCAAAAAATACAGGGTAGGGTAAAAGTAAGTTTATAATTGTTCATATGGAAAATAATACAATATTTAATAAATAATAAATACAAAAATAAACTCTGTATACTCATTAGTATAAACCTACTTTTGCCTCATCTTATAGGTATGTGTGTTTAAACTAAGGTAGAAGTAGTAGGAATGAAAAGAAGATGAAGACATGTTGAGTTGTTCAGAATATAGAATCAATGAAAGAAGATAACTGGCAGTATATATAGGTGAAGAAGAAGATTTCAAATATTTCTGGCTGAGTAGATGGTGATTCCAATAATTTAAATGGAGAAATCTAAAAGAAGAGTAGGTTTGGAGGTTCACTTTAGGACATGAATTTGATGTCCACGGAACATGGGGTAGAGTTGGTGGTCAATCAGAAATTTAGGTCTGAAGCTCAGGAGAAAAAGCTGAGCTGGTAACATAGGTTTCAGCATTAGGTCAAAGCTGAGTCTTGGGGATGCTTGGTTAGGAAGTTACCCTAGCAAAGAACATGAATGGACACAATTTAAAGTATCTCTTAGTCTCACTGATCAAAAAATCACAATCACATTTATGCAATACTATGTCAAAATACATTTTCTAAAATCCATCTCACTACAGCCTTCTACATATGGGGGTCTAAATATGATGGTCAAATGGTCTCTTTGCAGACATTCTTGCTTATTTCAGAACCTCACCAACATTTTCCAATCTGTGTAGATACTATGCATTATTTATATAAAACAGTTGTGAATATAGGAAATAATAGTTTTGGGCATTGATTACATTATTATAAGATATAAACATAATATCATGTAATCTATATACATAAAAAGCTAATATGCAAATTGTCCCTGCGTGAGTTTGAACAGGAGACGATTACAGTTTGCATATTTTCATGTAATTCACTAACAAAAACCCTGTGTGAAAAGGTAGCGATCTCAGTTTTAAAAATGAGGGTACTTAGAGTGATTAAGTTGACCAAGGTATTACAATAAAATAGTTATATTTCTACACCAAAACAATTTGCTAATTAATATGCAGAGAAATGTGTTTAAATTTGAAGGAACTCTGTGTATGTGTATTCATATTTATTGATATGATATGATATGATATGATATAATCCTATCTAATAATAGACAAACATGGTAATTAACTGTACCTCCGACACTCTTCCCATTGGCTAATCAGGGCAATATGCAAATTAACTGCCAACCAAGATGGCGGCCGGCAACCAGCTCTGCACTCCGTCAGAGCTGGAGCCACAACAGTGTTTCAATTATAGAAGCCAAACAAACCCAGATACCTGCTTTCAACAGCCAAGGTCTCAGAGCTGGAGCTGAGCCTCAGAGCTAAAGCCGGCTTTCAGCTCCAGTGACAGCTATAGAAGGTAAATAAATCCCAGAATAAAAAAAAAAAGAAAGAAAAAAGGAGAGGTTGGGAGGTTCAGTCGCCCGCCAGCCTGAAAATGGCCCTCAGCCCCTCACCCAGACTGGCCAGGCACCCTAGTGGGGACTCCCACCCTGAAGGGAGTGTGACCAGCTGCAAACAGCCATCATCCCCTCATCCAGGCTGGCCAGGCACCCAAGCGGGACCCC
>NW_005370529.1:307736-405915 GCF_000412655.1 Myotis brandtii
TGCCCTCTGGTGGTCAGGGCACTCTCACATGGGAGGAGCTCTGCTCAGCCACAAGCCAGGCTGATGGCTGCCAGTACAGCGGTGGTGGTGGGAGCCTCTCCTGCCTCCTCAGCAGCGCTAAGGATGTCCGACTGCAGTTTAGGCCTGCTCTCTGCTGGCAAGTGGACATTCCCCGAGGGCTGCTGGGCTGCCAGAGGGATGTCTGATTGCCATCTTAGGCCCTATCCCCCAGGGAGCAGGCCTAAGCCAGCAGGTGGTCATCCTCTGAGGGGTCCCAGACTGTGAGAGGGCACAGGCCGGACTGAGGGACCCCCCCGACGAGTGCACAAATTTTTGTGCACTGGGCCTCTAGTATAATATAATATAATAGAATAGAATAGAATAGAATAGAATAGAATAGAATAGAATATAAAACATTATACATTATGACCAGGCTAAACTATACTCCACTGTTTGATTAACTTAACATTTGTAACTTGTAGTGTTATCTCCCCTCTTTTAACTATTGCCTGGCTGGGTTTTTGTAGTGTGTGGAGAGTCTTGCTCTGAGTGACTAGTGAGAGCCCAGTGCTGGTGAATAATAGTGAATGGATCAGGGAAGCTTTACAGCCAAATTAAATGATTGCATTTTCTTTTTATTCTTTTTCTGACATCTTGACCTTTCTTTGTAAGGAAATTATGAAAGTGAATCAATATTTTAGCAATTAAATGTGACTTTTATCCTTAGCCCCAATAAGAACAAAACAGATTTTGCCCTCCAGATACTTATAGTAGAAAGAGAGAATGTGGTTAAAAAAAAGGAATTAACAAATTATAATTGAATGTGCTAAGACTGTTCATAGAGAAATTCCCAAGGTTTTATAGGAGCCCAGAAGAGGGAACAGGTAAATCCAAAAGTTAACAGGTGACATAACACTTGATATACATCTCAAGGTGAGTGATTTAAGCATCAAAGAAGGTGGGGAAGACATTTTAAGTAAAAGAAACATGGTTAGAAGCTGCAAATTAGAAAGGTATATGAAATGTTCTTGGATAAAGAGTAGTTTGTTTTAGCTCGAGTTTAAAGTGGGTGTGTGTTGATGGGAAGGTTAAAGGAATGAAATAGGATGAGTATGCAAATTAGAATGTGTACAGACCTCACTTTTTTAGGAAAGGAACTTCTGCCTCATCCTCCTTTTCTCTCTACATACCTGGGCATACTCTAGTCACAGTGTCTCCATAAAGATAGGTCCAAGTAAAATGTGCAAGAAAGATATAGACATTTTGTCCAGCTGTGTAACTTCCCAAGTGGTTTCCAGTGTTTGGTATTGGATGGACTCACTCTGTATCCCAGCATGCTTCACTTTCTACATAGGGAGACTGAAACTTATAGCCTGCAGGCTTGGAAAACCTGCTCAGCTGAGGAATGTGGGAGTGCAGGCATGAAACCATGTCTCTTTACCCAGTGTAAACAGGAAGCAAAGGATGGTTGTAATAAGGAAAACTGAGACTCTGGGCAGTGGACTGCTGGCAGACAGCACCTGAAGCAAACCAGGTGCCCAGTCACTCAGCTGGTAAGCTGGTAAATAATAGTTGTAAAGTCAAAAACATTCAACACTCCCCACCCAACACGCACACACACACACACACACACACACACACACTGCTATACCTTATCCTACCAACACATAGCCCCTATGTAATCGGAGTTGTTAAAATTTGACCCCATGTTTTTGAGACTGGAATAAAAGAAGGAGGCAGGGGTGGGTGTATAAAAGCTTTTAGAGGAAAGTATGTGGCTGGTGGCTTTCATATCAGATGACACTGTGTTTTTGTCACACAGATTGAGTTCGGGTGCTTGAAACACTCAAAAGGCAGCTTGGGGACTTGGCCTTTTATCTGCCTCTCCTTCAATGTACTGCTTGTTCTGTTTTCCAGGCCCCTCCTCCTTTTAGAGGGTTCATAGAAATGACTACAAATAGAGTTCATCTGGCTCTTTGTCAAGTTCACTGAGTATAAAATAGTGTCATCTTCTTCTTTACAGCGCTTAGATTCTGAGGCCACAAAGGATTCTCATGCAATGAAGCTTATGATGAGGATTGGGGAGGCACTTAGTAATCTCATTTGACAAACATTTCTTAATGTATAAAAAGGCATATTGACTATCCAGAGGGTACTGGCAATGGAAATGTTGAGGTGAATTGTACTTTGGTATTTAGGAAATCATAATTTGATGATGATGATAATGATGATAATGACAATGGTTTGACAATGTTTATTGGTTATTAGCTGTAGACTTCTTTTATGGCCCTTTGCAATATGATTCCAAATTTTAGCCTCATCACATTTTACTTCCCCAACCCTTCCTGAAATGCATGAACACATATGTACATACACAAAGAGCTTATATACAAACCCTTTATTTCAGTTAGTTTAATCCTTACAAATTATGAGTTTGATCCTATTAGTAGCCTTATTTTAAAGAAAAAATACTATAAATTTCAGAGCGGGTCTATAAAAATTAACACTGCTAGTGATTGCCATATTTATAACTTAAGACCAGATCTATTTGATTTCAATACTCACATTGCATCATGCTATACTTTCTTTAGGTTAGTGGTCTCAACAGGGGATGATTTTGCCCCCAGGGGAAATTGGACAATGTGTGGAGACAATTTTGGTTGTCATACCTGGGGTGGGGTGCCATTGGGATCTAGTGAGTGGAGGCTAAGGATTCTTTTTAACTTTCTAAAATAGAGTATCCTCACCTTAAGCAAAGAGTTACCTGGCCCTAAATAGCAATGGTCTCAAGGTAGAGAAACCTTGGTTTAGTTGTATAGACAGACATACATGCTTGTTATTCTAGTTCTTAGGAAATTGGATGAAATATTTGAGTGGAGGTATAAGTAAAATATAATAGAATAAAAAATAACTTTTGCCATGACTATGTGGGAAAGCACTGTGGGCAAGATAGCATTTAAGCTTGGTTTTTATGATGAATAGAAATGTGGGTACTATAGATGTTGTGGATGGAATAGCCAGAGCTAGAGGTTCCTAGGCAAGATTAGTACTCTATTTTCTTAAAAGACAAAAATCATTTTAAAATAAAATCTTATTTAGACCCCAAATATATAAAACTAATAAAAACAGAGCAGGTCTAATTGATTCTATTGTAGGAATTTAAGCAGGTTACCTGCTTGGCTTCTTTTCTTCCACACCCTCTCCCCAAACCCTCAGGAATTTCTGTCCCAACATTATTAATAAGAGAACTTCCTTTTTTTCTCAAAATAATCCTGGTTTTATGATAAACTATATTGTCACCACTCAATAAGGGAATCCAGTGTTCTAAGGAATGTGGTTTGAAAATTATTGAGTCTGATATTTTTCTCTCTACCTTTAGAAAATAAGGAACATAAATTCTTGCCTAAACATTAGAATTTTACTGCTATTAATAACAGTGTTTTATAGGAGAGAGGGCTTTAGGACTTAAGTTAGGTGACCTGAGTCCAAGACCTTTCTCAGCTGCTTTCTAACTATTTGGCATTCGATAAATCTCTAGAACTCTTGGGCCCTCAGTTTACCTATTAGACTCCTTTGCATTGTCCCCAGTGCTGAGCATATTTTCCAACAAAAGTTCATTGACTTTGTCTATTTCTAACCCCTACCCTTTATCCTATCTTGTTTAGGCTACTAACTTCACTTATGGATATTGTTCTTGACTTCTGGATCTATAATCATTGTTATGGAATTTTTAACTATAGACATGAACTTTTCATCTGCATATTTCTTCATGCTTTAGGCTCAAGTATCCAGCTGGCTATTGTAAATCTCTAAAGGGCTTACTGGTTAAACACTTCAAAAGCACATCTAAAACAGAATCCTTGAGCACTCACCACCTCCAACCCCTACTCCTGCAGGCTTCTCCAACTCAGTAATGATAGTACTACCTACTCAATTGATAGACCAAAATGCTAGATGTCCTCTTTGATTCCTCTATTCTCTCTTCACCTCCTATATTCAATGATATCAGCAAGTGCTATGGCTCTACTTTGAAGAATATCCCCAATTCAATCAGTTCTCATGTTCTTAACTGTTATCTGGTCCAAGCCACCATCATCTCTTGCCTGGACTGCTGAAGTGACCTCCAAACTCATTTTTTTAGATTATTATTGTATCACTTGTTTAAGGGCAGAGACTATATCTTCTTTGTTTTTAAATTTTTAGAAGCACCCAACAGGTATCTGATTCATAATAGACTATCAGAAAATATGGGTTAAACTGACTTCTTAATGTTGCACAAATTATCCTATATAATAAAAGGCTAACATACAAATTGTCCCCTCAACTTGGAGTTGAACTGGGAGTTGAACCGGGAGTTCGACCAGGGGGCAGGGCCAGCCTGTCAACTGCCTATGGCCCCTCCCTCTGACCAGCCCAGCCCAAATTAGCCCTGATTGCATGAATTTGTGCACCAAGCCTCTAGTGAATAATAAAAATAAACAAGATAAGGCAGATGTTTTTATGTACATAACTTGTTAAGTGATTAATTACTTAGTGATAAATTAGTGATTAATTTACTAAAAGACTAACAGAAGCAACATTAACAATTCTAAGAAATGATTCTTGTTTAAAAAGTAAGAATCACTGTAGCTCCCAAGAGTGGTCAACTTTTGTAAGAACTGTTTGTGGCAGGGGTTCATCTGGACCTAATCTGCATTCACTAACTCTGTGCCTTCTTTTCCTCTTCAGCTGTCTGGGTTCATATCTAAGCTTGTTCCAGCTATCCAGAATGCCCTCAAGAGTTCAAGTGGATCTGGAGGAGGAAAAGAACTGATGGTGTTAACTGAACCCATTTTGATTGAGACCTACATGGGACTGATGTCATTCATTGGAAACCGCAACAAACTTGGCTATTCCCTTGCCCGTGGGAGTATTGGTTTTTGAGACTCTTTTTGATGTATAAGTACATCATTCATAGATATATCATTATTGAAGATTCTGGCTCAGCCCACCATATTTTTGGACTGAAATAATTAACTACTTTTAAATAGTATTACATGATTTTAAATATTTAGTATCTTAGAAAATCTAAAATCTTGATTATACTGATAGAGGTGCCCTTCAGATCTTATGTGAGGATAATCAAGTTTCCTAAAATGAGAAAATAAATTCTCCTAAACCCATTAAATAATGTTATCAAGTGAATACCTGATCATAAACTCAGGGCAGACGCTCTGGGTTCTTGTTCCTCTCTCCCTTAAATGAAGGCATTTTCTAGGCCTTGATCTTTAGCCCTCTGATCCTGATCTTCTCTCTCATTGGGTACTCTGTATTATATTAACTACCCTTCTTATGAGAGTGACTTCCAAATCCACATTTGCATCCCTGATATTTCTTCAAGATTCAGTTTTGCATTTGTGTCTGCTGATCATCTGTATCACTGTTCCAATGGCCTCTCACATCTTCAAATGCCTGGATTTCTCTGTGGCATTTTCAGGGACCCAGTCATTATTCTTGAAATCCATGAGTTTTGATTTCTTTAAACTCCTTGCCAAATACATTCCATATAGTATCTGTCTTAGTCAGTTTGGGCCACTATAACAAAATACCACAAATTGGATGACTTATAAACAACTGAAATTTATTTGTCACAGTTCTGGAGGCTGGAAGTCTGAGATTAAGATGCCAGCATGGTCAGCTGAGGGACTCTTCTGAGGTTGCAGACTTCATTATATATGGCAAAGGGGCAAAGGTGTCCTCTTGTGCTGCTTTTATAAGGGCATTAATATCTGCCCTTATGACCTAATCACTGCCTACTGGCCCCACATCGGGCTTTAAGATTTCAACATATGAAATTTGGGGTGGGGGATGGGAGACACAAACATTCAGGCCATAAAAGTACCACATCTCTATGTGACTTAGCATTATACCCCAATTCCCAGATGTCAGACTGTTCATTCTTCTTTAAAAATTGTACATATACTTCTCCTTTCCATCCCCATAGGTATATCATTAGATCAACATTTTTACATGTTTAAATTCTGCTCACTTGGAGAATGGCCATAGTCTGTTTTTTTTTTGTTTGTTTTTTGTTTTTTTTTTTTTTTACAGGTCATAGCCTTTTAATTGAGATCTTCAATTCAAGGCTGGCTTCTGATCCAATCTGCTCTTGGTTGCCAGATTCATAAAGCACAATTTGATCATATCAGTCTCTGCTCAAGAATTTTCAATGGCTCATTTCTGTTTGTAGTTTTTTGTTCAAACATTTTTTTTTAATAGCAGGCCCTTTTGTTCTAATGGGTGTCCAATATGTAAAACAGATAGAAGTAGGGCCACAATGATTAAAATAGAAGTGGTGATGCCACTAGTCTCCTTCTTTTGGGGTCTCAGAGGGAGGTCCCTGTGGAATGTTTATGGATCCCAAAGGTTTTTGAGGTCATCCTAACTCATTTTGTTTCCATTGTTCTTTTTCCTTTTATTTCCTCTTCGTATTTCCTTGACTTATGTCTCATTTTGAACAACTTGAGAGATTATCTCATCTTTTCTCAATTCTTCAAGTTTCTTGTATTTTTCAAAATTCCAATTTTACCTTATTTTTAATTCATTTTGAATGTTGAACACCAGATACATTATTATAATCAGCTTTTTACCTGTCCCAAGACTCAAGGTTGAGAAACCTTGGTAGGAATTAAAATAAAAAAAATTCAGGCATATTTTGTGTGTGTGTGTGTTTTGCTTATGTGGTATCTATTTTTTAAGTCTTTGAAAAATTTACTTCCTCGATTCCTAAGATTTGTCCTCTGATACATTCACAAACATCAATTTGATGGAGGTATTCAGAACCCAAGCCTTGAATAAACCTCATTTCATTTTATCTTTGTTTACTTCCATTAGTATTTCCCTCCCTCTTCTCCCCCTTCCCAGCACCCACGTCCCCCTCATGATAGCAAATATTGTTACAATCCCCAAGGTAGGGGACTTCTATTCAGACTGTAAAAGGAAATGTTGAAATTTTTAGCTGTCCTGTCAACAGTAGTGGAAAGAAAAGTCGTTGGATTATTTTGGCAGTGGTTCTGAAGTCCTCATAATTGGCAAATTATTATGACACTGTTGTCTGAAAATCCCCATTTGCCTCAAGATAGTGGCATTTGTTGGCAGAAGCATCTGAAATGTCCAGCCCTTTCTCTTCAGTTACCATTTAAGGATCAGCCTGACAATTGACTTCTCTCTGCATAGTTGTCCTCTTTGTAACCTAAGCTGGACTGTTCCCAAATGACCTTCTAAAGGACGCATTGTAACATCGTCAATGGAATTAAGTCAGAAAAGATGAGAGGAGGTAGATGTCTCTGAGCCTTGAGATCCAGTCTGTAACAATAGAATATGCATTTAATCTCACTGAAGCTGTTCAGTATGCAGAACTCAGAGATGACAACAGGAGAACTGTCTTCACATTTCACAAAGACTCTCTTGAGAGATATGCTATAAAATAATAAATGTGACCTAGAAAGCAGGATTATGATCAGAGGATGAGAGAATACAGGAATTTGGATAGTAATGTAAAACAAGAATAAACTTCTTAAAGTTAGAAATGTCCAAAAATAGAATGGGTTGCTCCTAGAAAGAGTGAGACCCCTATCGCTTGATGTGTTCAAGTAGAGAGAGATCAAGTGAATATTGTGAAAGGGATTGCTGAAGAGAAAATTGATGTAATCCTTTAACCTATGCTTTTTATGATCCTCCAGATCATTGTTGCTATTGATTAGATAATTAAACTCCTTTTTGTTTGAAGAGAGTTAAATCAGTCAGGTGAGACCTTAGAAAAGTACTTTAATTTTCCTAAGGTTTAATTTTCTCATCTGCAAAGTGGAGGCAATAATAACTCTGCTTTTTTCATAAAGGTCTTATGAGGACTTAATGGAATGAGGTGAGTTATTTCATTAAAGAAAAGGCATTGAGTACTTGTCTGCAGAATGATGTGACTTTTGCAGCAGAAAGTAGGGTAACATCCAAAAACATTAAATTCAATTCTCCCTTAGAATGATTTCTTGGTCACGGTAGACCCACTGGCCATCTTTTTGTCTGGTGACACTTGATGTTCTCACTTGGGCTCCTCAGCAAACATCCCAAATCATAGGACCTAATGGACACCTGGGCTTTTCCTTCAGACTATCATCAGGACTATACCAATGAAGTTTCCAAAAGGGACATCATAGGTTTGATTGGGAATAGGTTTAGATACAAAAGTCATTTAATATGAAGCATATGATCATTCAAATGTCATAGTTGGCCACCTTCTTTATCTGATCTTTATCCCATTCAGGAATTCCCACTAGAAAATCCCAGGAAGTCTCCTTTCAGATATCGCTTGACCATCTCTATTGAAAGCTTACTCACAGTCCTCTAATACATTTTGGCCAGTTCTGATGTTTAGAAATTTCTCTTTCTGTTTACTTAGATCCTGTAATGTCCATCTGCCATCTCTTTTATTTAAAAATTAGAGGCCTGTTGCATGAATTTGTGCACATTTGGGATCCGGTCACCTGCCCTGATGGGGGCTGATCAGGGCTGGGTCGGCGGGCAGGAGGGGATGCGGGAGGTTGACCAGCTGACCCTGCCCCCAATCAGGGTTGGGGGGGGGCCAATTGGGGGCCAGGCTGACCAGGGGGAGGGACCGCAGGAGGTTGGGAGGGGCTGATCAGGGCCCCTATTGGGCTGGTTGGCTGCCGCAGTGTGCATCATAGTGACCAGTTGTTCCGGTCATTCTGGTCACTTGGCTTTTATATATATAGATATTCTTATGCTGGAGTAGGCTCAGCTTGGATTTCCACATCAGGATGTGGGACATTGGGCACAGAGTCAGGGCTGACTGATGCTATGCTATTTACAACAAAGTGGATGGTCAAGAATCACTATCCCTTACCTCCCACATTTGGCCAGCCTCAAAAGTAGAAAAAAGGGACAATGTATGAGTTTGGGATCTTTTACCTCGAGGCCCATTCTCATTGCCTTTACTGAAACCTTACTAAGGAATCCAATGCTCAGGGCTGTGGAGCTGAAGGAGCATAGGAACCATCTAATCCAAAGCTTTTATTTCACAGAGCAAAGGCCTAGAAATTGGGAAGAAATTGCTCAATAAGAAGATGGTGAGTTTTTGGCAATACTGGGATTAGAGTGTAAAGCTTCCAGTTTCCTCTTCCTGATCTACTGCTCTTTCCATATATCTCCATCCCCAGAGAAAGGCATGCCATCTAAATCAGTATACCTTAGTTGCTGGGTTAATTCAGAGGTGAGAGGAAAAAATGGATCACTGTTGTGTAGAGGGAACTTCCAGAAATTACCTGAATTTTCTTGAAGGCTAAGGTCACTCATAGAGCTCTCTGATTTCCTCTCTGATCAAAAAGCCCAAACAAAACTGCGGAAGCCAACACAGCCAGCAGATATTTTTTTAAGTAGGGTTTACCTCTGCCTGGTATGTTGTGGGGCAGGAGAGGGGAGGACAAAAGTATTAAATTTTGCTTTAAAAGCTCCTCAGAAATTCTTTGCACATAAGAGACCAAGTTGAAGAAAAGAAGGTGACTGTGCCAAGGGGAAGAAAGAGAGAGGCTAATGCCTGTGGTTTTCAAAGGTTAACAGCAACAACCAGAAAAAAGCCCCAGTATTTGCACAGGGATGAATACTTATTGGCTCTTGGCCAACAATTATACAAGGGCTTGTGCCCACATCCTGTAGCTGTGGTTTAGGGACGCTGCTCTTGAGTGACTTCTTATACTTAGTGGCAGGAAACTTTAGTCACTCATGTGTAAATTCAACTTTGGTCTGCACCTCCCACAACGTGCTCCTAAGGCAGGTAGGGGGCCAGGTCTCCTGATTTCCTTGGAGATACCAGTTCTTCAGAGGTTCAGGAATAACTCCATTTGTGGCCTGAGGAGTGTCGGAGACTTGATCAATACTTATCTTATTCCACTCGATTGTAGCAGCAGCCCCTTAGTACAATTCTGTCACCACAAAGAAGAATTATGATATCCTTCGCTAAACCCTTGCTTTAGTATCAAGACCAAAAAAAAAAAAATAAGTGAATTATATTTCATTTTAGGGCTGCAACCATTGTGAAATCTGAGAGGCAAATACATGAGGTTGCTCCTGAGTCTAGATCTTTTACCTGATGAACTATTTTATACTCAATTATAAAATGTTCTTAGTAAAAATCTTGCAAGTCTCCTTTTTAGTGAAGCCAAATAGAATTTGCAATAAACTGTTCAAAGAGCAGATGGTGAATACCTGGCAATACTGGGATTATATTATAAAACCCCCAATTTCCTATTTCTGGTCCACTGCTCTTTCCAAATATCTCCATTCCCAGGGAAAAGTACATCAGAATCAGTATATCATAGCTGCTGAGTTAATTTGAGGTGAGAACATAATAGGTCCAGTTTAATTAACTCTTTTTTTAAAATATATTTTATTGATTTTTTACAGAGAAGAAGGGAGAGAGATAGAGAGCCAGAAACATCGATGAGAGAGATCCATCAGCTGCCTCCTGCACGCCCCGCCAGTGGGGATGTGCCCGCAACCAAGGTACATGCCCTTGACCGGAATCGAACCTGGGACCCCTGAGTCTGCAGGCCCACGCTCTATCCACTGAGCCAAACCGGTTCGGCGAGTTTAATTAACTCTTATGTGTTTAGATATATATGAGAGATCCTGATGCTACACTATGTATGGAACATATATTGGGGTCAAGTTCTGTAAGTCACCACCTTCTTGCTCACATCTAATGCTTACTGCATGCGTCACAGAAATTCCTTTTCTTTCCTTTAACATTCTTTGCTCACTCGTCATGGTTTCATTTAAATTGAGATTAGAAGGGACCTTAAAGGACATCTAGGTTAGCCTCCTACCTATTGCAGGAATCTACTCCATCAAAACACAGCCAAGGCAGACTCAGCTTATGCAAAAACATTCCAAGATCAGAGAATCCCTTACTTTCTACAGCAACTAATTCTACTGCTTTTATCTGTTGGTACCAGTAGTATACTCAGAGTTATATCAACCTTCCAAACCTATGTCATATTCTAGTCAACAGGGAATTGGACCAACTCTCTGATCCACAGTTCTGTTTCACTGATGATGTCATTTTGATTTAACCACGTGAACAGGAAATAGAAGGTATTCTAACAATTGTGTGACACCAACATGGAAATATATCCCCCAAAATTCTGGGGCTTGTGTCACCAAAAGTCACACTGGAGACTTTTCTAGTGTATCAGTGGACTGGAACATGTCAAGATATACCTTCTAAGGCAGCTGGAAAGTTTCTGCTCTTCTATTACTAAGTAAGAGCCACAATGCCTAATGAGGTTCTTTGGATTTTGGAGGCAAAATAGCCTATTTCAAACCATTGATCAAATAATTCAAAAGATTGCTAATTTTGAGTGAGACACAGAACAAGAGAAGGATCTGGAGCAGTTTCAGGCTGCTGTGCAAGCTGCTTTATCACTTGGGCTCCATCCTATATACCCAGCAGACCCAATGGTGCTTGGAGTATCTGTGGCAAATGGAGGTCCTGCATGGAACATTTGGCCAGCCGCTATAGGTGAATCACTGAGTAGACATTAGGATTTTAAGCAAAAATATCCCATTCTGTTAGATAACATTTCTTTTTTTTCTTTTTGATTGCTACTGGGCTCTAGTAGAGACTGAGCACTTGACTATCGGCCACCACATAGTAACACAGTCCAAGCTGCCCATACCTGGGGTTTCATGGAGAGTTCCCTACACTCAATGGATTGAGGAAACAATTTTGAACTTCATTTTCAAATGATTCTGTGTGATGTGCTGCATCACCTGAATGTGGAGAGTGAAGGCACCTACTCCATGGTTATCCTGAAAGACACTGGTGACAGAAATTCCTGCTAGGAGGCGGAATAAATGGAATGCCATTCCTACGTCCTGCTTCAGGACTACTTTTCATTTTATAAGAAAGCAGATCTGGGTGGTGATATGGCCCAGTTACTGTCACACATACCTCATGAAGACACCACAGCTCGCTAGTGGCAGAGCCATGATGCCACTTCTTCCATTCTCTCTGTCAGGTTGGGTTCAGCTTCACATAATATAAACCATTCCACTATTTTAAACAGAAAGTGTTTAACATTTGGAATGAAGTACTTACAATGTTGTTAGAAAGGCTGGAACACAAGCTTGAGGCTGTGACTCCAGGACTGATTCCCTGGACAGCACTGCAAAATTGGCCCACCAAAAGTTTAGTTATCTCTGCCGCACATAGGAAGCTAGGCAATCAGGAAGTTGTTATCCCCACAGCAGGTACCTGGATCACACCACACCTAAGCTACAATCTAAGTATCAGGAGCTACTGGGTCTAGAGCCACATTGCATCTGCTAGGTCTACAAGAGCAAAATGAATGTGACATATTCTGCCCCCTTCCTCCTTCTTTATTCTGAAGCAGGATATGGGAAGAACATTCCATTTCTTTCTCTTAATAATAACTGCAAAGTTTTTTTGAGGGTTTATAGGTACCAGACAGTGTGGTACAGTCTTTGCATTCACTATATCAATGAATCAATCCTCAGATACCTCTGAAGAATACATTAATGTCATTGTCACAAACTCTATAGAAACAAAGGAAAGTAAAGTGCAAAGAGGCTTGAAACTTGGCTAAGATTGTGCACTCATGGGTAGAAGGCATGGATTAAGTTAGAATTTAAACACATCCAGACCCTAGCTAAAAAGAAATCTGAGAATTATAATATTTTTCTAATTGGTGCAGTACCAACGACTTACTAGAACAAGATGGGAATAGATGTTAAGTCAGTCATTCTACTGGATCCACAATTTGACTTATATTAAAGATAGCTGTTAAGCTATTTTCTCCCCTGATTGACTATAAACTTTTTGAAAGTATTCTAATTTCTCCTCTAACATAGATCTTTACACATTTTAGGCAATCGATCCATAATGTATTTTATGAACCTGATGTCATAGTCATTTTTATTTCAACCCATTTTGTAGCATATGTTTAAACTTCTGTGAAACCACTGCCTTTTTGTGGTCTGGTTTTACAAAGTGGCAAACCAAGTTAAGCCTTCTCCCCGACTTTAGAAAGAAATAGCATTTTGATTTTACCAAACGCTGTTTTATTCCCCAGACTTTGTTGTGGTTACATCAAAACACATAGTAACACTCAGAATGTACCATAGTTACAGAAAGTGAGGAATGAAATTTTATTGGGGTTAAAGAAAATAATAAAGAAGACTAGTTGACTGATGCCCAGAGCATCAGTCAGAAGCTTGTCAGTTTTAGAATGGAGTTCAGTTAGCAGAAGTGTAGGCCACACCTAGAATAATCAGAACATGATGACCTGGTAGGTGCTCTGGCCAGAAGCGGTGTGTCAGAAGGAAGTGATGAGCTGAGGCAACTGTCATTGGTATAGAGATAAAGGTCAGGTTGTCACCCACTAATGAGTGATTGGTAAAACCTCAACTGTGTATAGATTCCTTAGAGGGTACATGCCTTTTTGCAATAATGGGAAATTCCATAATTTTATGCTGCCCAACACAGTAGCCATTAACCATGAAATATGGCAGATGAGACTTAGGAACTGAAATTTTTATCTAATTTTGTTTTAACTAATGTAATTTCATATAGCCACATGTCTAGTGGCTATCTTACTAGACAATAGAGGTATAGAATAAAAAAGATGGTTAAAAATAAAATCCTTAGTAGCAACAATCTTATCTGAGGTTATCTTGATGCCACTAAAGATAAACAAGATCACACCTTATTTAGTAGTTTATTTTTGCTTCCATATTCTATCAAATGGTAAAGAAAATCAAATGATACAGAAGAGCTTGTGGTGGACACCAACAGCTTCCCAACTCCTTTCTATTTCCAACTTAGTGGTAGCTTATTTTGAGTCTTTGTTTCTTGTTCTGTTGTTAGTTACCTTCATAACTCTGAAAAATATATTTTCATTTGTTTGTATTGATTTATCATCATCAGATATCACCTACCGACATATGTTTATAAAAGAACCAGACTAAGTTCACATACACTGTACTTCCCACTTCCTTTCCTCCTTAAGTGTTTATTATTTTCACTACTTTATTGATTATATTTGTTTTTTAAATAATATTTTACACTTCTATTTTTCTTAAATATATTTTTTATTGATTTTAGATAAGAAGGGAGAGAGATAGAAACATCAATAATAAGAGGAAATTATTCATTGGCTGACTCCTGCACACCCCCCACTGGGGATCGAGCACACAATCTGAGCAAGTGCCCTTAACTGGAATCAAACCTGGGACCCTTCAGTCTGCAGGCCAATGATTTATCCACTGAACCAAACAAGCTAAGGTTACACTTGTATTTTTTAATCATCTTTGGGTATTAGCTCAATATCAATAAAGATATTGATGAGATATCCTTGCTTTTCTCCAGCAACTCTTATTTTTCATCTTCTGTCAAATATGTATTTACTTCTATATTATCCAGGTTGCAAATATGTACAAATTAAGTGTGTCCCACTTGTTTTCACTTAATAACTCTGAGGAGAGTAGTGATGGGGTTGTAGAAGAAGGAATGTGAGACAAATTACCTGCTGGTTTGTTTTAGTTCTCCCTCTTAAATTCCTGGTGCAAAATAATAACTCATCATCTATACATCTTCAAACTTATCAAACATTTTATTACTTTTTTTTTCTTATAAGCCCATAAGTTATTACTATTCTTGTTTTGCAGATAAAGAAATCAAAATAGAAATATATAGAATGACTTGACCAACGTCGTGTAACTGGGAAATAGGTAAGCTGAGAGGTTTACTGATGACCGATCACCTCACAAATCTGTTCTTAATAGTGTCCTTACCACTGAAGTTTGCAAAAATGTTATAAGTTGGGTTTCTTGCTTCAGGTCTACAATCCATGGTTCATGTTGGAGCAGAGAAATTTGAAGCTTGTGTACTGCGACCACATTTCTTTCAAGGAACTGTAGAAATGCCTCCAGGCATCTGGGTGTTTCATGAACCAAAGTTGGCAAATGTTTACCATGGGTAAAGAATCATCTAACATTAAACTAACATTTACCAAATAATCATATGCTAATGTATAGGTTAGGATATCCTATATAATAAAGAGGTAATATGCAAATTGACCATCACACCCTTGCACAAGATGGCTGCCCTCATGTGGTAACAATATGGCCAGCAGGAGAGGGCAGTTGTGGGCAATTGGGCCAGCAAGGGAGGGCAGTTGTGGGAGACTGGGCTGGTAGGGGAGGGCAGTTGGGGGTGACGAGGCCGGCAGGGGAGGGAAGTTGGGGGCAATTGAGCCATCAGGGGAGGGCAGTTGGGGGTGATTGGGCTGGCAGGTGAGGGCAGTTAGGGGTGATTGGGCCAGCAAGGGAGGGCAGTTAGGGGCGACCAGGTTGGCAGGGTAGGCAGTTGGGGTGATCGGGCCAGCAGGGGAGCAGTTAGGTGTCGATCAGACTGGCAGGGGAGTGGTTAGGGCAGTGGTTCTCAACCTTGGCTGCACATTAGAATCACCTGGGAATCTTTTTAAAATCCAGATTTCTGGGCCTCATCCTCCAGAAATTCTGTTTCTTTATTACTAATGTTGTGGCCTAATCCAATAACAAAGAAACAGAATTTCTGGAGGATGAGGCCCAGAAATCAGGATTTTAAAAAGATTCCCAGGTGATTCTAATGTGCAGCCAAGGTTGAGAACCACTGGGTTAGGGGATGATTAGGCTGGGCAGGCAGAACAGTTAGGGGCAATCAGACAGGCAGGCAGGTGAGCAGTTGGGAGCCAGCAGTCCCGGATTCTGAGAGGGATGTCCAACTGTTGGTTTAGGCCCGATCCCTGTAAATTAATATCTAATCTAATAAAAGAGAAACATGGAAATTGACTGCAACTTCACTATGCCCCAAGCCATGACCACCAGCCAATCAGAGCAACTATATGCAAATTAACCCAACCAAGATGGTGGCCGGCAGCCACAGAGCTGGAGCAAGCAGGAGGCTTGATTGCCCCGGTGAAGGAGGAAGCCAAGCTTCCCGCCTGCGCTGGCTGGCTGTAGCCTCCGCTGAAGGCAACAAAGTTTCAATTATAGAAGAAAAATAAATCCCAGATACCTGCTTTCCAGCCAGCCTCCACTGGGAGCTTGGGTGGCTAGGGGCCATGGCCAGCCTGAAAACAGCCATCAGCCCCTCACCCAGGCTGGCCACACCCTCATGGGGTGAGGGTCCCTGCTGGGGGGCTTAGCCAGCCTGCAAACAGCCATCAGCCCCTCACCCAGGCAGGTCAGGCACCCCAGGGGACCCACACCCTGAAGGGGCTGTGGCCAGCCTACAAACAGCCATCAGCCCCTCACCCAGGCTGGCCAGGCACCCCAGCAGGATCCCCCCCTCCCTGAAGGGGCTGTGGCCAACCTGAAAATGGCCCTCAGCCCCTCACCCAGGCTGGCCAGGCACTCCAGCAGGGACCCCCATCCTAAAGGGGTTGTGGCCAGTCTGAAAACAGCTCTCAGCTCCTCACCCAGGCTGGCCAGGCACCCCAGCGGGACCCCCACCTGATTCGGGACACCCTTCAGGGCAAACCAGCCAGCCCCCACCCATGCACCAGGCATATAATAAAAGGGTAATATGAAAATTGACCGTAACAGCGGAATGACTGGGAATGACTGGTCACTATGACACATACTGACCACCAGGGTGCAGACGCTCAATGCAAGAGCTGCACCCTGGTGGTCACTGCGCTCCCACAGGGGGAGCTCTGCTCAGCCACAAGCCAGGCTGCCAGCTGCCAGCATAGCAGTGATGGCGGGAGCCTCTCCCGCCTCCTCAGCAGCACTAAGGATGTCCGACTGCAGCTTAGGCCTGGTCCCCGCTGGCAAGTGGACATCCCTCAAGGGCACCTGGGCTGCCAGAGGGATGTCTGACTGCCAGCTTAGGCCTGATCCCCCGGGGAGCGGGCCTAAGCCAGCAGGTGGACATCCCCCGAGGGGTCCCAGACTGCGAGAGGGCACAGGCCGGGCTGAGGGACCCCCGAGTGCACAAATTTTTGTGCACAGGGCCTCTAGTTACATTATAAAAACAAAGTTAGACACACAAACCTGTGGGATCAGGCCTAAACCAGCAGTCAGACATCCCCCAAGGAGTCCCAGATTGGAGAGGGTGCAGGCTGGGCTGAGGGAAACCCTCCTCCCCCAGTGCACAAATTTTGTGCACCAGGCCTATAGTTTAATATATATTATCTTATTTAATCCTTGCAGCAATTCTCTAAGTATAGAAGATATTAGAGATACAATTGAGTAGTTCAAATTTTAATAATTCATCAATATGATTGAATTCTCTCCTTCTGTAAATAGGTTAGAATAACCAGTCCTCCAGACATATTTCACAAATGTGCATATTTTCAAGATAAACTAAATTTGGAAAAATCAAATGAGATTAAAAGGCTTGGTTGCTTTGGGGATAGGCACTATACAAACATAACACTGATGAGTAATAGCAAAGCATTATATAAGGCTTTTCTTCTGTTACCAGCAATGGAGATGACCCAAATGGATTGGCATTGGAGGACAGTTCCTGTGTACAAAACAAAAGACTAAACACTCTTTCAAATTGCTAAATTTCAATAAAGATAGTGCTGTAGTGATTATACAGTAAGAATGGATTCTTGATTCAGCAAACACACCCAGAACATATTTTGTCATTCTCAGTAATCATATGAATAATATAAAATCATTAAAGAGGTATCTTAGTCAGGGGACAAATCCAATTTTTATGTGGCTTATATGACATAGGGGAACTCTTTATGAAAAATTAATATTACATTATAAGAACAAAATTAGACACACAAACCAATATTTTTGAATGACAAATTACATCTCCATCAACTACAAAAAATTATAGGTATTACAAATCATGCTGTAACCGGTTTGGCTCAGTGGATAGAGCGTCGGCCTGCGGACTCAAGGGTCCCAGGTTCGATTCCGGTCAAGGGTATGTACCTTGGTTGCGTGCACATCCCCAGTAGGGGGCGTGCAGGAGTCAGCTGATCGATGTTTCTCTCTCATCGATAATTCTAACTCTCTATCCCTATCCCTTCCTCTCTGTAAAAAATCAATAATATATATATATATGCACGCCCCCTACTGGGGATGTGCCCGCAACCAAGGTACATGCCCTTGACCGGAATCGAACCTGGGACCCTTGAGTCCTCAGGCCGACGCTCTATCCACTGAGCCAAACCGGTCAGGGCCCAATAAAATATATTTAAAAAAAAAACAAATCAGACTAATACTACAAAATTTTTTAAAATCCAGAAAAAAACATAATACCTTTATTAACACACATATATAATACTTTATACCCATTATTGACTGTATATTGGCTGATCACTACTGCTTATGACAATATATTTTTAAAATTATTTTCTGTAGAAAGAATAAACAATTCAATTTTTCTTCAGTTGCTTGAAATGTATTTTTGTAAAATTATTATTGATAGTTTATAAAAGTTTCATTCAATTTCACAATTCATTATCCATAATGGAAAATGTTGATCAAGTTTCTGCTACACATGAGATATGAGATTTGAAAGAATTTTGACAGATTACCTCCAGGCTCTGCATATTTTAAACCTTGTTCTCCTCTGCTACTTCATGTTTCCTGTGCAGATGCCTCAGGGACCATTTGTAGCTCCATAGGACATACATTTGGCCCTGCCATTTCTTTGAATCTTGGTGCTGGTTGTAGAAGTGTTCTTGAAACTTAATCCTACATCAAGATAATCAATAATTTAACTTTTCCAAGGAGTGCCTGGGAACCAAATAAGTATATCTTACTAAATCCCAACTAAATTAATAGTTAACCTACCTCAAATTCCCCTTAGCCAGATCTCACAAACGCCCAAGGCCATTCTAACTCCCAACCTGGAGGGAAGAGTGGAGGAGAGGGGGCAGAATGGAAAGAAACTGAATTCTTAACCAATTGCCATTAAGATACTTTACTTTTGAATGTTAAACAGAAAAAAAAAGAAAGAAAAGACCATGAGGATACATTATTAAGGCTCCTCAAAGCCTTGAAAGGAACCATTAAAGGAGGTATTTTAAAATGAAATCTTCTTTAGTTCACTATAAAATCCACCCTGACCCCCGGATTGTGGAAGGAGTAACAGATTTGGAATGGGAGACCTTGATTCTAGCCCTAGTTCTCTCACTGATCCAGGATGTGGAACTTGACAAATTACAAGGTTGTTTCTCCCTCTGACATTGAGTTGTATCAAACAGAACTGTTTGCAAAAACAAAATCCACAGATGGGGGCCTTCACAGGCTCAGAGCACCATAGCATCTAAGCCTAAATTCCGGAGACAGAAGCAACCCTCACCATTTTCACTTCGTTTTTGGAAGTGGCTGCCTTGTTTTTCAAGAATGCAGTCAGTCAGCTAAAAAATAAAATAAAAAAAAATGTAGTTTTTCCAGGGACTCTAGTCCCCCTTGCATCCTAGTCATTTTCTTGTGAGTCACTACATGATTGATGAGGGGCTGTTTCTATGGTGACTACTTCTGCCCTTCCCAGCAGCTGGGGAGCTTAACCGGACCCTGACATAGCTTCTTCATTTGGGCTGGGCATCCACTTAAACGGAGCATTTGGGGCAGGACTTGACAGCTCTGCACTTTGGGCACTGGAAGGGATTCCAGAAGGAAGAAGGGTGGGAGCACGGTGAAACCACTCATCTGTGCTCTCATTTTTTCCATGGGTGAAGGTCTCAAGAGGTTATGGCCTAGCTAGAAAGGAAGGTTAATGGCTAAGTAGTTTTGAGGGGCTCTCAAATGCTGAAAGAAATATGTCTTGCTGGGTGGGACTGTCCAGTAAGACTTCCCATACCATTTGCTTGTGACCTTCATAGAGAAATCTTCTCTTTTCTCTGGTCCATTGGGCTAAGTTTGCTACATCTCAATTCAATGAAGTCCACTTCTTTTGCCACCAATAAACTTTATGACAGTTTCTAGGTCTGTCCTTCTCTAGCTGCCATTCCCCTAGGTCTGTAAATATAAGACCAAGAGTCATTTGCTTGAATGGAGAGCCATTCTAAAAGTTAACAGACAGTCACAGCTGTGTTAGAGGATCCAGGCCCAAGTACATTCTAAAATAGCTCTCAGCCACAGAGGGCATGGAAGCATGCCGGGCTCCATGCTGCCAGGGAATGCTGCCCTGAAGCTTGAATTTTTCACGCCTCAAACTCATTAAACCCCCAGCCTTTATTTCACACATCATGTCCCTCCAGAATCTCTGGCTTCCTTCCTTCAAACATAACACCCTCTTCTTCCTCAGGTGGCTTCAACTGGTCCTTTACCAATTTGTTATTAATAATACTATTCATCCAAAATTTTCTGAATGCCAAGGCTATAACAGTAGGGAACAGAATGTCCCTGTGCAAAAAAAAAAAAAATATTGCTCTAATCATTAGAATTATTGGACTATAGGCATGTAGAGCTGGAGGAAGTCTTAGAAATCATGTAATCCTACCATTATCGTGCAACAGTTTGAGCAAAAACAGGACCAAAGGTCACACAGTGAGTTTGGGTCAGAACTAAGAGAGTGGAAACTGACTCCCTGCCCCATATGTATTTCTATTAAACCATCTTAAAACTATTATTCTTAGCACCAAATAATTTTGTGAAAATACTTAAGGTAAGTTTTATGGAAGTAGGTAACTAAAATAAACATCTAGCCAATTGCCTTAATCTTTTGCTTTAGTTTTAGAGTAGAGCCTGACCTAGAAGTGCCAAAGAAATTATCCCCTGACATACACAAACATTCTGGATATCTGTTTCATCATCCAAATCTCCATGTACAAATAACATAGTTCATAATGAAATACATTGATACACACCCATATTCATTCAACAAGCCACCTGAATTACTGATTGTATATACAGTGCCCCCTCTGGTAAAGCCAGAGTGGTGATAGGGTAAAGCCTAATTGGGTTCACAGCATAGCAAGATATCAAGGACCCATTCCTCTCCCACTCCTGCACCTGTGACTCTAGAATAAGGCAGATTAGGATACCTATTTTAAAATGGTAAACTATTTTTAGGGAAAAAAGATGAGTATTATTAAATTAAACTAGGATGTCCCTGGAAGGCTTTTAGGGAAGTAATATTTCAACTGGTCTTAAAGGATGGATAGGAGTTTTACATGCACAAAACTGTAGGGGATGAATGATCTAAGTCAGTGATTTCCAATCTTTTTTATATCACGGCACACATAAACTAATTACTAAAATTATGTGGCACAACAAAAAAATGTATTTTTGCAATCTGACAAAAATAGGTATAATTGTGATTCATTCACACTGGATGGCTATTATTGTGTCGGCTGTTGTCATTTTTTAATTTGGCAACCTAAGGGAAAAGAGGTCAGTGCCCCTAACTAAATAGTCAGGTATTGCATGTTATAAAAATTCTTGCTGCATACTGATTGAAAATATCTGGCCTAAGTGGAAGAAACAATGTGGACATAGCATGGAGATAGGGAGAGCACCAATAAGTGGCCAGCTTATACTATACCTCATGGCAAAGAGGCAGAAGCTCAAAGCTTTACTCAGAAAGAGGGAATTCTCAAAGAGTTATACTTAAATTTCTTTAGGTGTGAGTTCTCATATCTGCAAACAACAACAACACAAAACAGAAAACAAAACAACAGGTAGGTTTCTATATTTTGAGACTTCCTCATTTTAGCTATTTCCTTACAAAGAAGTTTCAAATCCTGGCTTTACACTTTCTGACTCTGAGATGTTAAGCAACTGACCCAATCTTCTCTGAGCCTCTGTTTTCTTATCTGTATACCTCAACCAGGGTGTGTGTGAGAATTAAAAAAAAAAAAAACACAAACCATAAAGCCTTATGATTTCTTGGTATAGTACTTGGAACATATTGATATTTAAGTTCTTCCTGTGAGCTCAGTCTCCCGAGGGGGACAAAGACTGCTATGGCATCCCAAATGACCAGACCTCTTCGGGCCTGGGTATGATTGTTGATAAAAAAAAGAGTCAGTGTAGTAATATATAGGGTGATCAACTATCCAGTTTTATCCAAGACTGATGAATTACGCAGGTCAGGAGACTTTTGCTAAAACTGGAACAGTCCCAGGCAAATCAAGATGGTTGGTCCCCCTACTCTTGTTGGTTAAGAGTAAGGTTCTAGAGCCAAATCATCTAGGTTCAAATCTTAGTTTGCCATACCGTGTGTATAACCTTGAGCAAGTTATGCAATACTCCGTGCTTTCGTTTCCTCATCTGTAAAATAAAGACTAAGTAATTATGCTAACCTCATAAAGTTGTCATGAGGGTTAAATAAGCCAGTATATAATGTTATCTATTATTAGTAATAGAAGATACCAAACTGTTTGTCTTTACCCACCCAACTCTAACTTCCTTAGACAACTATTAAAAAATCTCTTGTTGAAAGGAATCGAATTAATTTCTACTTGTGTACTTACATATTCTCTATCTTCAGAGGAGGTTTGATGTGGAATGAGACCCTTCTCTAGGTATCCCTGTCATCATGTGCTTGTCCTCACACTTATTGCACTACGTGGCTTTGTCTTTTGCATCATGGGGTGCCATGGAAAACTAAGAAGAGAATTTGGATGAAGGATGTGATTTATTTCACCAGTCTTTTCCACCTCCCCTGCAGGGGGCAGTGTGGTCAGGTGGGAAAAGCAAAGGGCTAGGAGTCTGAACACTGGGCTCTGTCACAGGTTTGAGTTTGGCCATGGCCTTCCCCTCTCTTGGGATCTCAGTTTCCTAATCCTTTAAATGAGGGTGTTGGGTGGCATGATCCCCAAGATTCTTCTAGTCTGAGTGGAAACATTGCACAGACACAGTTTCTTCTTTCCTGTTCCTTTCTCTCCAGCTCAGGAAACAGAGATGTGAAAAGCAGACAACAGTCTTCTTGAATCTCCCAAAATGTCTCCCAATCCTAAGGAGCAGAATTCTGAAGCCTCACATAAAGGCTATTGTAGCTCTGCCCCCTCTAATTATGTCCCATTGAGGCCCCAGTTCCCTCCTGTCTGTAAAATGTGCTATTTAACATTCTCTCTGACTGTGCCTCAGCCAAGGATGCAAGCCATTGCACTCACTTCTGTTGATGTTTATGTTGAGAAAGTAGATAATCCTCACTGCAGTGACAAGTTGATTGAAGCAAGTAAAACCCAAATAGGGTTTAGAAGTCTAATTGCTGACAGATTCATAATGGTGTGTGAGCCTGGTGTCTGCCTGGCTGCCCTGCTGTTCAGAACAAAGTGTGAAGTTAAAGCGTATATTGTTTCTGGTATGAGATTTCCCAACCACAGAATTGTTTCTTTTCTGAATGGAAGTGTAGGGGAGACATGTGGCTTTCTAAATATTATAAAGAAAAACATACATGGCACTTAAAATAGGAGAAAAAAGACAATTAGGTGGGATTTTCTAGTGAAAAGACAATGTGGAGATGGGTGCTGGAGAGAGGACTTTGGGTTCTGGTTGAATGTTGATGCCACACCCAGTGAGGCAAGTTGCTTAACCTCTCTGACCTGTCTGTTAAATTGAGGTGTTAGATCAATTGTTTATAATTTTGTTTTCTTATAGTAATTGTCTACTAAATATTTCTAGAAAGAATAATATGCAATCAGATAAAAATATGAATAGTTTTGATTGAAGGGTCCCTAACCCCCAGCACTAATAGAAGTTATGTATTATCAATCGATATCTGTATTTGTATATGAAATTATACAAAGTACATTGCAAGAATTCACAAACAAATTTCTAATACTAGCTGTCCCTGTGTTGATAAGGAGGAAAGTGAGACTAAGTGTTGGCAAAAAGGTTATTTCAACTGCATCTGCATAGTTTTATTTATTATGTAAAAATGTTTGAAGTAAACATGACAAAATATGAGCAGTCGTCAATTATAGGTGGTGGGAAACACAGGTACTATAACAGTTAAATACTTTTTTGTACTTCTACTTCTCTAAATTAAAAATAAAGTTGACTAAATATCTGTTGCCCCTTCAAATTCTAATATTTTGTGAGTTTCGTAAGACATTTCTTTGAACATCAGCTTTTTAATTTATAAGATAATAAAGTAGGTCTTGGTGATTCCCAAAATCATTTGAATCCCTAAATTCCATTTCTGGTAATAAAATAATTACAGGATTGTCAATTGACAGAGCAGACAGAACCTATTATTTTAAGCCAGTATTCTGGAAGATTGTATTGAGACTCCTTTGAAAAGAAATGTGATGAAATTGTCTTCTTACCAATTATTTATAAATATATATAGTTCCCAAATGCTAATTTTAAAATCTAGCATGCGAATCATCTCCATCATTTCTCTACCTTTGCAGAAATTACCACTATGATTAAGAGGAAGGTGTTGATTATTTGAGAGGAAGAATGGACTCTTGGAATAAAGTATTATTTGGGAATGACGAGATCCAGGATTGTAGTCCTGCCTGTGGTACTCTCTACCTGGATGACTTTGGGCAATTTACTTTAACCTCTCAGAGCCTTGGTTTCTTCATTTGTACAGTGAATGCGTTGGACCAGGTAATCTTTAAAACATCTTCTATCAGAAATAAAAAAAAAGTAAATGTTTACTTGCTATTAAAACAAGTCTGGAGAGAAAGATCAGAGGCATGTAGCAAGAGATCAAGAACATCATAGGTAGATCTCAGAGTGATTATAGTGATTATACTAGCCATGGCCAATCTTTAGGTAATCTACAAGCCAAGGATACTGCAGTTTTATTTTAAATGGAGTCATTCTTTTAGTCCTTCCTCTCTGGACTCTGATGCCACCTTCTCTTTAGCATGTGTCCTATATACTATTTTGGTCTCGTGCTGTCCTAGGTTTCCATATCCCTGTATCCTGAACATTATTTTTTCTTGATGCTCTGATTGTTCTCCAGGAATTTTTCCATTTTATTTATTTATTTATTTATTTATTTATTTATTTATTTATTTTATAGCTCATGATCTTTGTCTGGTTTCTTAATTACTTTGTTTTCAGAAGCATCTCTCAAATGTGCACTTCAATAACTTCCCAGAATTTTGATGCTGAAAACCCTTGGGAATGGATAACTTCAAGTTTATCAGAAATAATACTTTTACTCAACTCATCAATTGTTATTGTTGGCTGGAGTTAACATGGTGTTACTCCACTTAAAGCAAAATATGGAATGTCTCTTTTCAGAAATAAACTTGAAGTGTATTCTATAGTTGTTATATTACTTTGTCTTTTCATATCTTAATTTCACATCAATCTGCCTTTGTTGGAATTCGCTTTTGAATTTATACTACTCTCTCTCCAGTAAGATGGTGAAAAGCTTCAGGCACGTTATGAGCTAATAAATTGACAGTTTCTAGATTAAAGCAAATTCAGAGACAGTGATTAAAGAGCTTCTACACCAGTAAAGTAAATAATAAGCACTCAGAGATTGTCCTTGGATAAAGGAACCCTGTGGGCATATTTCAAAGTCCATTCAGTGGCCAGGGGTTGGAGGGCTCTTCCAGAAGAAGAACATACCATAAATCACTTGCTCTTCAGATTTTTTGTAAAGAGACAGAGACTTACAGCCATGACTCAAGCTTGCCAAGACTTTAAACTTTTGGTTCCAGGAAGTCTAAGGATTCTGAAGCTGAGACCACTGAGTTATGTTTCCACTATCAAAAGCCAACTGGACGTTGATACTCCCCTGGCAACCTGAGGGCACTAAAATGTATGGTTCTCTACCATTCTCTATCAAGCATGTCAAACTCCTGGCCTATGGGCTGCATGCCATGTTTATTGCATGATTTTGGCCAGCCACAGCTCCCATTTTATATTATGGATAACATTGTACACTCAAAGGCATGTGTTGGTCACTCCAAACCCAGTAAATACAATTTAGCCATTTTCAACATTGACTCCTTTTGTTAGCTTTTAACTCTTTTTCAGAGCTGTTGATTTTTCTTTAATGAAAAGTCTCACCTTGATCAGTTTAAAGTGTAATGGACAGAAAATGGAGCCTGAATTATTGTCACTGTCAATGGACCATAAAGAAGACAAAACCTGCTGACAATGACATGTGCTGGGGGAAGTTCCGGTGATATTGTATTTTCTGATCCACTGACAGTCAACACGTGTATATGGATCAAACCTCAGGAAGAAGATTGTGTTGGTGAGGGCGAGGAGGAGAGATGTGGTATTATCTTTGAGAGAGTCCACAAGTCCCTTACAGGGCCAACTTCTTGTAACTCTGCTCTATGGGCTGCACACTTGTTCCTTTAGCCTGACAAATGCATCCTCTAGCCTCTTTTCCTTGTTAATTCCTTTTTTTTTAATTCAAATTGCTTAGCACCTAGACATCCCTGAGCAATCTGTACTTATTTTTGTTCTATCCCTTATGATACACATTTGAATTTTTTTCTTTTCAGTCTACCTGGTTTGATTAGACATAAGTCATTAGGTCAGGGACTATATGTGTTTTTTTCACTGTTTAATCCACAGCTTCTAGAATAATGTCAGCCATGTGATAGCTGCTCAATACAGGGTTCCTTTCTCCCTACACAAAGAGTCTTGAAGCCTGAACATAATGAAAGCTTTTGTTCTACTCCTAAATGCTGGCAAACGGGAGCTGACAGGTCAGTATCAAAATCACTGAAGTAGCAGTTTCCCAAGAAGGACCCATCCAAACCTCTGACTTCACATGAACAGGATTTAAGAGAGAACATTGCTTTGTCCTGAGAGAGGCCTGGAATATCAACAATTAGACCATGGGAAAGAGAGGAGAATGGTGATTAGGTCTCTGTGCTAAGTGAGGGACTCGAAGAAGTATGATTTTCATTGTCTCTCTGGGTAATCCTCCCTTACATTTTCTCATGATTGCCTGCAATAAGATTTCTTAATCGTTTAAAGGGTTTAGAGTGTGATCCCTTGAATGTATAATTATCTCCATTATTCAAAACAAAAAAGACACGTGTCAGTCAGAAAAAAAAATAAAAATAAAATGTAGCCTCCAGCAGAAAACTCAGCTCAATTTCTCCCCCACTCTGAGATTCTTTCTCCCACCTCAACTCCCTTCCTCATATGAAGTGTTCCACATCCCTGTTTCTGTGGGCTCGTAATTGCAGCAGGAATAAAACGAATAACGACAAATAGCCTATGGGTACCCTGGCCAAAAAAAGCAGGCAGCATTCAGTTCAGACCAGAAGGTGACATGGTCCCATCACACAGTCGGGCACATGCTGAGCCAAAATGAGTTTGTCACACATGCCTTCATAATCAATTTCCATGTTAGTTTTGATTTTTCTTCTCCTCTCCCTAGAAAACATTACTTGTTTATGCTCCTAAGACCCTCACACAGTGGCTCTGGTTCTGATGGCCTGTTCAGTCACTGGCTTGCACTACACAGTCCCTGCAACTCCCGGGCCACGAGTATAATGAGAAAAGATGCCAGGTGGGGTTCAAATGACTGGGTTTCAGTGTTGCCTCTGCCACATACCAGCTGTGCGGCATTGAGATGTTACTTCCTCTTGGGTTTTAATTTCCTTGTCTTAAAGAGAAGGAATTGGTTTATACCAGGGATAAACAATTTATTTTTTGCCAAAGGTCAAATAATACATATGTCAGGCCTTGTAGGCCATCTGATCTGTGTTGTATACACTCTACTGCTTAGTGCAAAAGCAAGACACAGACAATATGGATGAGTGTGGTGGGGCTCCAATAAAATTTAATTTGAAGACACTGAAATTGGAGTTTTATATAATTTTAATATCATGAACTGTTATTCTTCTTTTGAATTTTTTCAACCTTTTAAGAATCATAAGCCATTCTTAGGTAACCTGCCATACAAAGGCTTTTGCCAATTTCTGACGGACACGTTATTTCTCAAAGGAAGGTCTACAAAAGTCAAAGGGAGATCTGTGGTATAAATTCACAGCAGCATACTTGTTCCATTGATCTGATTTGCCTTTTTGTACCACTATTAATTTACTTTGAATTTCAAATGCAATTAAATGTAGGTGTGTAATTTTTTTGTTTATCAAAGGCAGTTTGAAAAGACTAAGAAAGATTTTGATTATCTCCAAAACCTTCACTTTCACACTCTGTGAGACTCTGAAATGGGTTGCAACTAATCTTCAGCTTCTAGGATGATTCTGGGACACTGTGGACCACACAACACTTGTTAAATTTTATTTATTCATGGCCATGACAGGGAGCTGAGGCATGAATAATACAAAAGAGTGGATAAAAAATCATTTATACTGCATTCAGCTTTCAAATTCATCATGGATATTTTTTTCCTCTGAAGATTTACCATTCTAATCCCTTTTGCTGATATGAAAATGAGTTTGTATTACCTAAGCTCACAGTGGATTATGATAAAATTGGGATGGATTCAGAGGAGAGTTGTGCTAGAAATGCAATAAAAGCAACACCCCAGGTTAAATCTTCCTCCTTGATGTCTCTTAACTTTCCCAGTTACTGAGATTTTTCTTTTTCACCAGTTCCTCCATTGCACCCTCTCATCAGAGCCGTAATGCAGTCTTTTCCACTCTGACCATGTACCCTTTGCCTGACCCCAGTCCTGGGATTTCCCTGGCATTTCCCAGTGGCAACATACTCTCTTGCTCACCTTGGTTTGAGACAAGAACCTAAAAAACATTATCTACTTTGCATAGTTTATCAATCCATAAGGAAATGATTAATAATTATGTATCAATATTAATATTATTATTTAAGCCACTTTTACAATGGAGATCTTCCTTGGCTTACCCATGGTATCGATGGAATAGCCTTGTATTCTGGTATGCATTTTTTCATAGCATCCCATTTTTCACTCAGGAAGACATCAACACTCTCTAATTTGGCAGAGCACTATGACAGATGAATGCATTCTCAACTTTTCTAGCTGCCCCCTTCCTCATCTTCCTGGGTCTGCCAGTATTTCTTCCTAGTGTGTATCTCTAGGAAGGCTTGATGTCCTTTATGGTAAGATGATTCTGCACAGGGTGCTCTAATCACTACCTGAAAACCTGGGGGCCAATAGGAGTTCTTGTGACTTGCACATGATTGGACAGGAGATAAATCAGATAGAAACAGGTCCTATTATTTCGCCTGGATGGGAGATTAATAATATAGGAATAAAGTATCCTGCAGAGTCTTCTGAGCATGTTTCTTAGAAAACTACAGCAAAAGAACCTGGAAGATTTCAAGGTTATGGAAATTCTGGATTATGCTAGTAAATGCTTTTAACCCCTTCTTTCTGGTAAGGAATTCATTCCATTTTAATTTATGAAAAGCTGAATAATATTTTAAAAATTAATTGATGTGTGTACCTCCTTCTAATTTCTTGGATCCTGGGGGTATTCTCTTTAGCCTCATGCCCTCAGGATGAGTTATTACTAGAGACTCCCATGCAAGAAAGGAGGGAAGGCTCAACTTTTTAGTTTCATAATAGGTTTTCAAAGACCATGGCAGAGATGAAAACCTTGAGAGAAAATGCTGTGGGACTTGTAAGAGCCTAGGTTTTTTAGAAATTTATAATGAAGGTTCTGGCATGAATTGGTATTGACATAGCCACAATAAGTCTAGAATGGTTTTCACATTGAGCATGATAAGATTAAACTCTGGAGATAGAAAAGACAGGTAAACAAACTTGTGAGAAGCTGAAGAAAGTTTCTGAGGAAGTGACTCACCCCATTCAGCAGTTAACTTGAAAGAGTTCAGAAGTTAAGTGTTTAAGTTTTACAATTCCCTAAAAAGAAGTGAACTGAGATTATGATGACCAAGAGGATGGATTCTGTCAAGTTCTAGGTACTTTATTCAGCACAGGAGAGCAGCACTGAACAAAAAACGGTACTGCATCACGTCTAGGCAGGAAAGACCAAAGACATGCTTCAGAAGTGTTTGCAGCCTCAGAATGGCATGGACAGTATCACAAAATGCTCATGTATTTATTTGGAGAGCTCAGAGACAAGAGCTTATGGACTGGAAAAGCCTCATGGTCAGAAAAAGGCAATGTCAAAGCAGAATATTACGAGGAACATATGGTAAGAGACTTGTGGGATTCCAATCACAGACTATTGAGTTCTAATTGTGTGCCAGATAGTGTTCTAGCAATTTGGAATACACTAATTAAAAAAAAAGATGAAAATCCCTGCCTTCATGATGCATTTTGGTGATGAAAAGAAGAAAAGAGAAGGAAAAATAAAAAAAAGCACTTAGGAAGTTGAAAAAAATCATAGGGGAAAAATAAAATTGAGTGGAAGTGTTAGAGGGAGGTGATCAAGTTTGAATATGGAAATCAGGGAAGGTGTCACTTAGCAAAGACCAGAAGAGGGTGAGAAAAAGAACCATGGAAATACCTCAAAACACCCAGAGCAAAGCCTTTGAGGCAGGAGTATATTTGAAGTGTTTGAGGAACCAAGAAGGCCAGCATCTGCATGCAGTGTGATGAGTTAGCAGTGGGCAGGGGAAGTCAGGGTCAGGCAGACCACATGCATCCAGATCTTTGATGTAAGTTTTAACTCTTACTTTTAGTGAGATGGGAAGCCGTTCACTATTTTGTGCAGAGGATTACATGGTCTGACTTAATTTTTAACAGGATCACCTCAGCTGTTCTGAGTAAAATAGTTTATAGGGTCTCAGAGGAAAGCAGAGACAACAATAAGGAGACTCTTGCAATAATCCAGGTGAGATATGGTGGTGGCTTGAATCAGGGAGTGATAGTGTATATTAATATAAGTAGTTGGATTCTTGATGTGTTGGGAAGATAGAAGCACAGCATTTTGTAATAGAATAAATGTTGCTATGAGAAAAAGAGAAAAAGTCAAAGATAAGTTCTTAGTTTTTGTCTTGTGCAACTAAAAAGGATAGAGTTGCCATTTCCTGAGTTTCAGAAGGCTGAAAGAAGAGACGGTTCAGGGTTATGGATATCAGTAATTGATCTGGGATAGGTTAAGGGTGGATGTCTTTTCACTTTCAGGAGGAGGTGGACTATAGTGTACAAATGGAGGGGTTGCTGAGGAGAGAAGGCAATAGAACACATGGCATTGATATTGTTAGATAGAAATACAAACATCTTGCAATGATATAGATTTGGCCTGATGTTTTCTCATGACATAAGCCTTCTCAGAGCTTAGATGCATTCTTGCAAAGAAGACAGAAAGGTGAATTGGCAAAGTTAAAATGCAAAATGACCAAGGTTCCCCAGGATGACAAAAAATAAGTATTCTTTTAGCCACCATGCAGAATGGGGGTATCAATAAATATTATATACAAATGTATTACACTTTATTTATCTGTTATCTGTGTTTTCTGTGTCGGACATATGCTATGTGCTACACATTTTAACAGCATGGGGAAAAGAAAGGTAATGTAATGAGTGTATGAGCTTAATATAAGAAAACACTGAAAGTTAAATTTAGAAACAGAATGGAAAATACAAGACCAAGGAAAGAGATGTGGAGCTCAAGTCAATTGATGAAGGAGGTATACAATGGTCTTGATCTTGCTGTTTCTTCAGAAAACATCTAGATGGCAGCTCTTAAATCTAGGGACCAGACTCTTGAGTGTCATTAATAATCAGAGGAATCTCCAGGGGACATGACTGAAACTCTTTCCTATGAGGGAGTTACCTCCAGAAAACAATAGAATTGCCTTATCATCTTCACATATCTGAAAGGATGGCATGCAGAATGGATTATACTTGTGCTCTGTGGCCCTACGTGATAGATTAGGACTAATGTTATGGGAACTCTAGGTAAAATGATTTCAGAAGGTGAAAGCCAGTGTTGTTCAAAGATAGGATGAACTGCCTTTAGGAGTTAGTGAGTTCTCTGTTAAAGGTGTTTTCAAACAGAAATTCCACAGCCATTTGGCAGAGAACTTTATAGAAAGGCTGCAACATCAAGGTCCCACTCAAACCTGAAATTCAATTAGCCAATAATGGCACTGTGAAAATATCAACTGAAACAAATGCTGTCCATAAAGGCTCAGCAAGATATGGGAAGACCAAAAATAAGAACAAAATACATGAAGTCATTTTCTGTTTATATGCATTTGGCAAAGAAGAATAGTGACTGGCCACACAGTCTACCATACACTTTCATTGGCTGATTTGATAGAAGGAATTTATGTTTATTTTAAACACAGAGACTTGACTATTGCCTAAATAAATACCGGATAATTTGGCCGGTAAAGCTAGTTTCAAAAGAGAATTCTTATTCTCACTTTTTTGTAAACATACGTAAGAAAAGAAAAAGAAAGTTTCTAAAGGAGGTTTTAAAGGATCAGAGGCTGGGATTGAAGAAGGGGCCACAAAGCTTCATTTTACTGTGGGGTGTCACTTTTCAAATGGTTCCTAATCACATTCCCAAGCCGTCTGGAAGGGCCAAATTGTTAGTGTTCTTAGGAGCAAGGCAGCTAAGTGATGACTGTCTCATGCAAACACACCTTGGTTTCAGCTGAGATCGACACAGCAAAATTATAGTCTCTGTGTCCTTAAGTTGCCCTCATATTTTTGAAAAACAAAAAGACTACAGTGATGCCACTAGGGCATGTGTAGAACTTAGAATCAGGCTATAATCTCAGCTGCATGGCATCCTCCTTTGTGTCTGCAACTCAGAGTTTAGAAGTAGGGCATCATCTTTTTGGTCCAGAAAGTTCACATTTATTCATTCAGCAAGTTCTATTTTAGTACTTACTATGTTTCAGCTGCTATGTTAGTTGTTGTGGGGTTAGAAATTAATATGGGCAATGTTCAGGCCTCAAGGAGCTTCATGGGAATGGAAATCCAGGAAAACAATGAGAAGAGTGCCATGCTATGTGCTACAATAGAGGTGGAAATGGTAGTAGAGGTGGACTTCAGAAAGTTGATACAGGCCAACATTTAGAGGTAATTAGAAAGACTGTGTCTGGGAGAAAGAGTAACATGTATTAAGTTCTAGGAGCATGGCAGAGTAGCTTATGCTGGTTGTTATCTTATACTGGCTGGAGGAAAGTTTGGGTAGATGTAAGGAATCAGGGGTTAGAGATGAGGCCATAGGCCCTGCAGGTAGAATGGAGCCAGATCCTAAAGGACTTAGTGTGCTAACCCCAAAAGATAGAATTTCAGCCTAAAAGTAATGAGAGACATTCCAATTTTATAGGGTTGTTAAAGATTAAATAAGATAATACATATGCAAATGTTTCAAATTCATAGGTGCTATAGAGGGCAGTGTGAAAGTGGGAGTCCTTTGGAGGCAATGGGAAGGTCAGCAACCCATTATGGTCTCATTAACTGCTCTTACTTTTCCACATGCATCACACATATTTTCATGTTTTAAAAATATGTTTATTGATTTTTTATAGAGAGGGATGGAGAGAGAGAGATAAAGAGAGAAAGAGAAAGAGAGAGAGAGAGAGAGAGAGAGAGAGAGAGAGAGAGAGATTAGAGAAACATAAATTAGTTGCCTCCCATATACACCCCACCTGGGTACCAAACCCACAACCTAGGTACATGCACTGACTGGGAATCAAACTCATGACCTTTGGCTGTAGGAAGATGCTCTAACCAACCAATCCACACCAGCCAGGGCTCATACCCTTTTTTAAATTTAAATATTTTATTGTTGACATTATTGCAAATGTCCCCCATTCCCCTCCCTGCCTTTGCCCACATCCAGCCAGCCCCCACACCCCTCCCTTGGCCCTCACACCACTATTGTCTGTATTCATGGGCTATGCATATATGTTCTTTAGTTAATCCCTTCAAATTTCTTTATCCAATCCTCACCCCACTCCACCCCACCCCACCCCTGCCTCATATCCATGTATCCATGCCTCTGGCTCTATCATTAGATTTCACTTATAAGTGAGATTGTGTGATATTCGTCTTTCTCTGAATGGCTTATTTCACTCAGCATAATACTCTTCAGGTCCATCCATGCTGTCACAAAGGGTAAGAGTTCCTTTTTTTTTTACAGCTGCATAGTATTCCATTGTGTTTTCTTTCATTGTTACTTTGATTTCAGCTTGAAATGAGTTCACCAAATATTCACCTTATCAAAACCTGCCTGTCCTTTAAGGTTTAAGTGTAATGGCACTGATTTCATGAAGGCCTTCCTGAAACCTACAGCCAGAATTAATTGTTTGTGTATTCTCTGCATTTCATCATCTGCTCTTTGTAATCTGTACTTTGTTTTGCCTAATATCAGAGTTCACTTTTTAATCTATTTATTCTGTGTGTGTGTGTGTGTGTGTGTGTGTGTGTTTTATTTTTAGTACAAAATGTATGGTTCATCTCTTATGCTTAAGACAGGGCATGGTAGTTGCTCACTGAATAAATTAATGCATTCATTCGTCATTTTGTTCAGAAGTAGGTATGCAATGGCCTGCCAAACTACTAAGGGCTAAAGGTTTCCAGGAAGAAACTAGGCATGAAGTAGTTATATTTTTCTGAAACAATTACTATTTACCCATCTGTTTTCAGGTCAAGTGCTTCTCCATCCTGGCATGTCCAGAAGAACATTTTTCTTGGATCCAGCTTTCTTCCTTTTCTCCGTCACAGGAGAGAAGAGCCAAGTTGAAGCAGGTTGTGCAAAAACAGTTGAGGTGACAAGACCAGGTCATAAACATCACAAACCAATTATTTCCCGATTGTAACTTCCAAAACTCAGGAACTTCCTCATGGTCTGCTGTAAAAAGAATTCCTTTCTCAACAACAACCTGTTCCCATTACATTAAATAATAAAACCACCCAGAATCTTCCCAGCTCTGTGTTCTCAGTCAGGAAGACTCAGAAATCCCTAGAGCTCAATCATGCAAGGCTTATACAACCTCCCCACTTCATAAGCCTGGATGAGGCCCTTGTCATCTCTTTTCTGATGTGTGCACACCATCTCAGAGATGTTAATCCATTTGTTCAAGATCTCAGAGCTACTTATTAGGACATTTAAAACTAACTCCCTCAAATCACATGGAGCTAAAGTAAAGTTACCAGGCATTGACTATTATTTTAGAATTTCAATCATAATCAATTTCTTCTTTCTTCTCACTCAAGAGATCTGAGAGAATGCACATGAACTTTTAAAAATAAATAAAGCCTGTGATCCCACTTCTAGGAATATATCCCAAGAAACCAGAAACACCAATCAGAAAGGATATATGCACCCATATGTTCATAGCAGCACAATTCACCATAGCTAAGATCTGGAAACAGCCTAAGTGCCCATCAGTAGATGAATGGATTAGAAAACTGTGGTACATCTACACGATGGAATACTATGCTGCTGTAAAAAAGAAGGAACTCTTACAATTTGCAACGGCATGGATGGAGCTGGAGAGCATTATGCTAAGTGAAACAAGCCAGTCAATGAAGGAAAAATACCACATGATCTCACTCATTCATGGATAATAAAGACCATTACAAACTTTTGAACAATAATAGATACAGAGGCAGAGCTGCCTCAAACTGATTGTCAAACTGTGAAGGACTTTGCATGCATATAAGCATAACCAATGGACATAAGACACTGGGGGGTAGGGGAGGCCAGGGGTTTGTCAAGGGCAGGGAAAAAAAGGAGACATATGTAATACTCTTTGTAATACTTTAAGCAATAAAACAATTAAAAAATGAATAAAGGGAAATTTTTTATGAATCAAGGGGTTAAAACAATAAAAGAAGGCATAGTTTCTGGTTTCCCTATCACCTAAAGTCCTGTTGGGTCAGGCTGTGTCTCATCCCAGCTAGAGTATTAAGTTAACTGCAAGCTGCTCAGAAAGTTGTATCTATTTCAAGGTCACAGCCTTGGCTGAGCCTTTATTTTTTTCATTTTCTTTTCTTTCTTTCTTCCTTTCTTTTTTTTTAATATGAATTACTGGATGGGAGAGGGGTCCAGGAGGGTGGGGAGACAGAGGTAGAAGAGAGCGGGGTTATTTCAGGCTTTGCTTCTCTAAGCTTCCAGTGTCTGAACTACAGGACAGACCTTCCTGTTGTGAAACACTGGACCAGTTGTTGTGGTCTGAAGATAAACAACATTCCAGTAGTTCCCCTAGAGGCTGCCTGAGGGCTTGTGCTTTTTAACATTTGCTTGGCTCTCCGAGGATCCAGGAGCTGAGGGTTATTGAAGTACCTGCTGCAGCACATGCAGCCATAGTGCTGTGGTCTCTGTGCTCTTAAACTGGATTGTGGTAATGAGCCCAGGGTGAGTTCTCTATGCCTCTGCCTGGTTGTTAAAATGATGAAACACTAGCTTCTTTTGTGTAGCTTTGGCTATCCCAGCTGTGCTGATTGGAGGTTGGTGAGCACAAGGGCACTTTGCCCTGATGTGCAAGCTTTCTGTCATTAAAGTTTGAGGCTGAATTAGGACTCACTTGGGTCATATGAGGGCAAGTTTGAAAATCAGATGCCAGTTGTTGACAGAATCAACCTGAGCTTATCGTGAAAGAGTTGGACCTAACGTTGCTATACCCAATAGAACAAACATTTCAAAAGAATTTCTCAAAAGTTCTTGGTTCTTATATAGGTAGGTATGGCTTGAAAGGGCATAAAACCACAACAAATGAAAGAATAGCTCAGACTTGCCTTTCATTTTATGACAGAGGATTTGAGAGATGATTCATGGACTGTGAATGCCAGCCCTGGCCCCTGGCTTAGGTCTACCTGCATACACCGTCAGGGCCAATGGATTCATGACACCACATTCTCTTCGTTCTGGATCACTTTTTACAGTTCATCAATTGCACTTGTATCCATTGTTATCATTGATCGCTACAGTCACCTACAAGACATATGAAGTGGGTATTAACCTCATTTTAATGATAAGAAATGGAGACTCAGGGAACTAAAATAACTTTCCTGAAATCTTACAGCTGCTATCATAAAAACTAAAATAACACAATTATAGTTTTTGTTGTCATTAAGTGTTATTGTACCTTGTGTATATGTATATATGAATTGCTAATTCAGTATGTTTAGAACAGCTATGACAGGCAGAAATCTAAAGTGGACCCTAGTGATACCTGTCCCCTATATTCTTTACAGAAGATATATATTTTTTGTTGTTCTTGTTGTGGCAACAACTTTACTATCAGGTTATGGAGAGTGCAGTATGAAATAGCTTGAACAAATATTCTGATTAAAAGTTTGAATGTGATATTTTCAATAAAAGTCAAAAATCATAAAATAGATAAATAAAAAACACTTTTCAATCATTAAAAAATAAATACAACATTAACACCTATATCTTCTTAAGAAAGCTTGGCACCTGGCAATGTTCAATTGTTAAACAGTGACATAATGGTAACAAATTACAGGAAACGGAGAAAATCAATAATAATGATAAATAGATTTATGCATGATCAAGTCATGTATTCCAATTAAAGAGAGCAATATCTTTATGGTTAAAAAGAGAAGTAAATGTAATCATGGTAAAAATGCCTCCCATGTATCAAATAGTTTACAGTGTTGTTAAATATAAATGATTCCTTTTAATCTCTATAAAAATTCTGTGGTATAGTGAGGGAGGCAACATGGAGACTATTATTTTCATTTTACAGGCATAAAAACTGAGGACCAGCCCTAGCTGGTTTGGCTCAGTGGATAGAGCATTGGCCTGCGGACTGAAGGGTCCCAGGTTCGATTCTGGTCAAGGGCACATGCCCGGGTTGCAGGCTCAATCCCCCAGTGAGGGAGGTGCAGGCGGCAGCCAATCAATGATTCTCTCTCATCATTGATGTTTCTATTTCTCTCTCCCTCTCCCTTTCTCTCTGAAATCAATAAAAATATATTTAAAGCCGAAACCGGTCTGGCTCAGTGGATAGAGCATCGGCCTGCGGACTGAAATGTCCCAGGTTCGATTCCGGTCAAGGGCATGTACCTTGGTTGAGGGCATATCCCCAGTAGGAGATGTGCAGGAGGCAGCTGATCGATGTTTCTCTCTCATCGATGTTTCTAACTCTCTATCTCTCTCCCTTCCTCTCTGTAAAAAATCAATAAAATATATATTTTTAAAAAATATATATATGTTTAAAAATAAACAAACAAACAAAACAACAACAAAACAAAAACACCTGAGGACCAGAGATGTTAAAAGTGTTGCTCAAGGTTATATATGTGAAAAAGAGAAGAGGTTGATAATCAACTCTTGCATTTGTAACTTTTCATTAGTGCTTTTGAATAAATAGTTTAGCTTAGCATTTTATGACAGTTTGCGTGTCAAACTGTGTTTACAAATATATAATTACACTTTTGGTGGCCAATAAATATGGACAGATGGGAAAAAAAATAAAAGATGGACTCCAGATATTTCAAAGCAGTAGTGGAATAATTGCAAAATAATTTTGCTTGCCATAAAAAAATCAATGAAATAATTCAAGGACTGTGTTCATAAAAACCATTCTTTTCTCTTTTGTTTTGTGTTTGTTAGTTTTATGCTTGTGTTATTTTCAGGAAATAGAAGTTCAGCATCTGTAAAATTTTCTTATGAAAAAGGGACTTTTTATTGATTTAAAAGTCAATGTCATTTAAGGATTAAATTTAACATAATTATGTATATTCTGTTTTTAAAACTTACTTTAATGTGTGACGTGGACTCACTTTTTGCTTTGCTTTGCCTTTAGCAAAGACAGCTAGAAGGAGTGTGGCATTCGGGGAACCAGCAGTGAGGGCAGTTATGACCCTATAACTGAAGAAGCTGTGATAAAGGAGAAACAGGCATTCTCACTCCCCCCCCCCCTTTAAACTGGCTAACCAGGGCCAGTGGAATTAGCAGATGTCAGAGTTAAAGATCCCTCTGGGCCATATATGTAGACAGAAAAGCAAAAAGCCCAAGAAAAAGAGATACTTGTAGATTGTTAGGAAGAACAGTCACTCTGTGATTTCCACTCTTGGCCCCCATTGGCTGTTCCAATACATATGGGATGCAGTGGTGAGAAGAGAGAGCATTGGGTATTACTCTATGGCCCTGAGCATAGAAAATTACCCCCACCCATTTCCTCAAGGGACAAGGGATTCTTCTATGACTCTCTATGTAATGACTTGGTCTGAGGTTTGATCGTGACACATTTCCATGACCCTCCACTTGCTTAGCCTAAGGGAAACTTCAGTGCATTAGGGCTCAGAAGTTCTGTTTCTATACTTTTCACCTGTAAGACCAGTTCCTCACTCTTACATGGTCTCAGTTTTATCATCCCTTACCCTTACATGGAGTTTAACAGTTGCTACCATGACATATTTATGAGGGTTAAATAAGATGGGGGTATTAAGATTTATAAACCCCGAAGGACAGCATAGGTATTAATGATCACCATCTGTTCAGAAGGGGAGTATAGAATAGTGGTCAGAAGCTCAGGATCTGAAATAACACCAAACTTGTTTAAATGTTGCTTTTGACACATATAAGCTGTTTGAATTCAGGCCTGTTCTGTGACCTTGCTAAGCTTCAGTTTCCTCATTCTGAAATGGCATTAATACTATTTCCTACCTTCCTAATGGATTATTTTGAGGATTAAAATAAGCAGTGCCACAGTACTTGACAGATCGTAAACAATCAACCCATTTTTCTATAACTGTTATAGATGACTAACTGTGACTACTGTTCTCAAAGTTTGAAATAACTAGGTCTTTTTGGAAGTCCACCCTAGAATTCCTGACACTGAAGCAATTGCCTGGGTGCTCTTTTGAGTCAATCCTTAACTATTTTTGAGAATTCCATTAATCACAAGGTTTAAAATGCAATTATTTTTATAGTGGGCAGTAGGAGTAAAAATAGTCAAAAGGTTATTTTTTAGGTGTTTTTTTTTTATATTTTCTTCTGTGTTACCTCTAAAATTATCTGGGAGAATAATGAGCTTTTGGAGGGATCAGAACAGTTTGACATGTCACTGCATTGGGGGTCTGTCTAGTCCTGGGTCTACTCCTAAGTCATTGTATCACCTGTCACTTTACATGTCTTTTCTGAGGATTCCAATTCCCTATTTGGCAAAATGAGAAGGTAGGACTAGATTTCCTCTCTAAATAAAATGGAATTGTAGTCATGTTAAAGCATCTAACGTAGTTTCTGGCACAGGATTAGTACTAAATAAATAATTATTATCACCCAATTTCCCTTTTAAAGACTTTTTAGTTGTAACATTCTGTAATTTTAGAATTGTGTCTTTTGGCAAAGTGAGACTTCACCTAGACATGCTGAGGTGTTTAATTCAGAGACAGAACCTAGTAAAAAAGTTCCCAGGAAATAAGGAGAGGGTTTCTTGAACTTTTACAAACTTTTTTCTAGGCTACCTCTAAGATAGCTTCTTTGTTAATAATTTGGTGACTTCCGTCCAGGGGAGGCCAAAACACTATTGCGTACAAAGGAGTATGTACTTTGAGTCATTTCCCCCAAAGTAATGATCAATATCTTGGTGTCATGTAATGCAGAGTGAGCTATCAGAGTCCTTTGGAAACCAATGTGTATTAAAGATGGATTGATCTTCTTACTGAGCCAGCCTTTCAAACCACGTAGAGAACTGAACTTATAACCATCACCTAATTAATTTCTGTAATTGGCTCTACAACCAGATAGCTCCACTACACAGGTATCTTTTAGAGCTGAAAAAGGACCTTCAGTATTCTTTCTAATCAAGATCCTTATTATATAGGAGAGAAAACTCAGGATGAAAGAGTAAGAGTGATTATCAGGGGGTCAGAAATCTTAGAAGAGGTAGCACTGGAAGCTAGCTCTCTCTGCTCATAGACAGTATATCACCAACACCTAAAAACAATGTCAAAGGATAGAGAATAAGTTTTTCTTCATGATAAACTAAACTTTCTCCCACCAAATTTTCAAAATCTCCTCTATTTATTGATGTCCTAAAGTTCAGAAATTTAATGAAAAATGTCTTGCATTTCTTAAATGAAAGGCACTGCAGAAAGCTAATGAAAATGACCCTGAGACTGAGGCTAATGTCCTTACACTGAGTCAATCTCTGGTTGTGAGTGGCGGGTATTAGACACCACTTACTAACTGGAAACTCAATGTATGGATTTCAGGATTTTTGTCCTGTGTGTTTAGTTGGTCTGTTGCCCCAGGTGTTGGCAGCGCATGCTATACAGTTTCTTGCCTTTGTTGCCCCTGTGAGGATATTACTAGTTCTTGGTAATATCATGGAATGGATCCTTAAGAACCTATAGGAACCAAGGTGCAAGGTTGAGAGGAGGCCTGTTGACTGAATGAAGGTGATGGGATTATGGAGAATCCTAAGGAAGCTGAGCAGTGTCATGCACATAGAACCCAGGTTCTCAGTCTTGAGCATACATCAAAATTACCTGGAAGATTTGTTAAAATACAGGTGTCAGTCCCTATCCTCAGAATTTCTGATTTAGTAGGTCTGCTTGGGTCCAGAAAATTTGCCTTTCTATCAGTTTCCTTAGTGGTGCTGATGCTACTGGTCTGGGGACTACACTTTGAGAGCCACTGGTGTACTGCACAGTGTGTTGATGCACACAGCTGATATCCAGCAGCTCACAGCTGATATCCAGTAATTTGAATGGAATATAAAGAATCCTGGAGGCTCTCTCTGTAATGGGCTCTTTGGGCAAGGACTTCAGCTTTTTTCCTTTGGGTCAACTTGGGTCTTCCATGAGCTGGCTAGCATTTAGGAAGGCATTTGATATTCTGGTTTTAATGTAAACACTTCCCACCTGTCCCAAGTATGTGTATCCTTTTCCAAGAGCCTCAACATTTCTGACATTGATAGAACCCTAATCTCTCCTCCCCTTCTCCCTCTCTCCCTCTCTCGTGTCCAGCATCTGTTCTTTTCACAGCTGTGGCTGTTTCATTCTGTCTGCCTCTTTCTCTTCTTGTCCTCAACCTCTCACTACCCCTCCCCCCATTAGGATCAAAATACTCTGTTTTTATTTATTTACACCACAGCTGTCAGTGTTGTGTCTGGGTCACTGCAGTGCAACTTGCAAGGAAATGCGATCCATTGAGAGTCCTTAAAACTGCAGATACTTGTAGTAACCAATGTACACACACTCAATAACAGTCACCTTCCTCAGGCCCGGGGATGATCTGAAAATGGATGGCTTAGGGTTGTGTGTTGGGGTGACCCCAGGAGGAATGAAACCTCATGGTGCTTGGAATTTACACCAGGCCATTTAAAGGTATTGAACAAACCTTAGCTCTAGAAAAGGAGATATAATTGTTCAGTGGAAAGAGTTCTAAATTAAGACTCCAAAAACTAAAGTTCTAATTCTAGTTCTGCCACTAATAAGCTGAGTGAAAAAACTTCCTCCATCCTTAAATTGAAAATAGTAGACTTGATAATTTCCAAAGTCTCATCCCTAAGGGGTATAAGTTATAGACATATGGCAACTCCATTGAATAATTCCTAATTGGTGGTTCCACAAACTAAGAGATCCAAGGTTGGGTTCTAGGGGGTTTCCAATCTTTCATTGAGTTAACTGTAAAACTAGAAAGTATAAGGATTTAAGGCAGAGTTACTGGAACACTGGAAGCAATGCAAATCAATAAATTTATCAATGAGAATTTATTCAGCAAGTAATATGTTTAAAGGCAACTTGAGAGAAACAACCTGACAGCCACTACTTTCACCAGTTACGGAAAAAGAATAAAGATAATGATATGAGATAAGAATGTATGTGATGCAGAATGAAAGTGACCAGACTCTGTGAGTCTGTGCTGACGTGTATCTTTCATGCCCATGTTCCAGACTAAACCAGACTGAAGAATAAGTATGCCAATAGCAGTGGGGAAATGACCTAAAGTGTGAAATGAATGAACTGCTTGGTAAAAGTTTTACTTTAATTGCACTGATTTCTCAGATTTACTAGGTAATCATTCTGGCAAGTGGTCAGTGTCATATTGGTTAAAGAAAACAAAAATCATTAATCCTTACCTGAAGATATCTTTTTTAATTGATTTTGAGAGAGAGAGAAAAAGAGAGAGAGAGAAACATCCATTGGTTTCCTCCCATATGCACCCCAACAGGGATTAAACCTACAACCCATCCCCTGACCAGGAATTGATTCTGCAACTTTTTGATGCATAGGACTTTACTCCAACCAACTAAGCCACCTAGCCAGAGCAAAATCATTTTTCTTAATGTCCAAAGCACAACTCTGTGTAAACCTAATTCATTTTTGTTCTTAGTGCTTTCATATTTTTGTTAATAAATGATAACACCAAAAAAGATTAAAAATCGCATTGGATCATAATTCATTTTTAGAGCCAATTAAAATTATAATACACAATTACACCCTCTTTTTCATTTGATTAATACAATAAACGTAGATGGTGGGGAAGTAATCACTGTTATTCTCATTCTTAACATTAGAGAATCAGATTGGATAATGGATTTTGCTAAGTTTATACATATGTGTGTCACCCAAATGTAATGAGAGATGTCACCAAAATACAGACCTTAATTTTCATTAATTACTTTTAAAACACTTAATATGTCTAGTAAACAGACTTACCTGGGTATGTAAGATAACTGAGATATAATTTCAGTCCTAAAAGATAAATTCAATGGAGGAGGTCAAGTGTGTAAACAAGTGGGTGCAATAATGAGTTACAGGTGCTGTGATAAAGGTACTTAATATAGGTGGACAAAGTTGGAAACTTCAGGAGGGGAAGTCATATTTTATTCTCTTAATCTCTAAATATGAAGGGTTTCTGACAAATATATACAATGCATTTTATTATAATCCTATTTCTTTTTTTTTTAAATATATTTTATTGATTTTTTACAGAGAGGAAGGGAGAGAGATAGAGAGTTAGAAACATCGATGAGAGAGAAACATCGATCAGCTGCCTCTTGCACATCTCCTACTGGGGATATGCCCGCAACCCAGGTACATGCCCTTGACCGGAATCAAACCTGGGACCTTTCAGTCCGCAGGCCGACGCTCTATCCACTGAGCCAAACTGGTTTTGGCAAATCCTATTTCTTAATATCAAACAATTCAATATTTATGGTACATACTCACAAGAATTTATGTGAATAAATGCCTTCCAGAAATATTGACTATGATGCCCATTTTTGTGAAACAAATGCTACTTATCACTTCACATAAGTTATAAATCAAAGGTATTTCCATAGTGATAAACATCTTAAAATATGATTTTGAAAACATATGCTGACGAAAGAGTAAGGGTGTTGCCTGTTTCAAGCATCTGGTCTATAGCAAGATTACTGGTCTATAGCAAGCAGGCACCTTTCCTTCACAGGACCTTCACTATATTACAAAAACTTTTCAACTTAAGGGTTTCTCACAACATTTCAGTCATTATCCCCCCCTTAATTGCTTACCCTTCATTTTGTGATTTCCATGTTGGTAAACTCCAGGCCCAGGAATTCTGCTGTGAATAGAGGCCATTTCAATAGGGGGTTACTTACTTTTATTATTATTTTTAAGTTTTTTACTTCTTTCAGAACTAAATGTGTATAATTGTTATTCTAGAGCATTAGGGAATAATCTCACAAAAGTTATATAGAGTCTAGTTCTTTGTAAAATAAATCAATAAGCCTGGCTAACATTTCCTCGTTAATTTCTTCCAATGAAAGATTTGTTCTAAACCTTATGTGATGAAAGAATCTTTCACTGAGCATATACTAGTATGAAAAATTCCTTTAATAAATACTGATTGAGCAAAAACAGCTATGCTGGGTAAACTACTGGAGCTCTCACAGAGGACTTAGGAATGATTAATTAAGTCCCTTAATTTTAGAGAAGTTCAGTAGTTACCATAACTCACCCTACAATTTCTAGGCAGAGATGGCACTAATATACTGATGATTTCCCTACTTAGAGACTAGTTTTCTATAACTGACATAAGGTCAATGGCCTTTTCAAGCAGGTAATTTTCCTAAATACAAACATTTTACCACAGATGTGGTTTAATCATTGGTGTTTTTTTAAAATGTTTTTATTGATTTTTATAGAAGAGAGGAAAGGAGAGGGAGAATAACATAGAAACATCGTTGAGAGAGAAACATCGATCCACTGCCTTCTGCATGCTTCCTATAGGAGATTGAGCCCACAGCCTGGGCATGTGCTCTGATTGGGAATTGAACCAGCGACCTCTTGGTGCATCGGATGAAGCTCAACCAACTGAGCTACACCAGCCAGGCATCATAGGTCTTTTAGAGACTTCTAATTCACCTGATGTTGTATCAAGTCCTGCTGAAGCTACTAGGTAACAATGATACTTATGAACTTCAATCAGCTATTTGCAGAGTTCCTAAGCAGTACATTTTTCTATAATGTAAGTCATTCCCCATTAGTTTGATGCTGATACTGTAGATCAAGCTTCTATGCATAGATATCTATAGCACAAAAATCCTTGATTTGTAGATCAGTGAAAAATCCTACAAATAATTTTCTAGAAACCCTTAAGCAAGTCCCTCAATTTCTCTAGGTCCTTATTTTATCTTTAGTAAAATTATGAAACTAGTTTAAGGATCAATTAGTCCTGATATTTTGATTCTATAGCTCAAATTTGGCTACTGTATATTCAGGATAATAATGATAAGATAAATTACATTTATCTTAAAGGATATTTCTTGTCATACATATTTTAAATGGCTGTGTCTCATTGTTTATTGATTTAAGAGCTTTATGTTGAATTCTTATTTTGTTTTAACATCTATAATAATAAAAGCGTAATATGCTAATTAGATTGGATGTCCTTCTGGACATCCTTCCTAGGCTGCTGCTGTGAGGGCAAATTTTGTTCATTGGACCTCTAGTGTTTATATATTCTCATGTATATATGGTGATTTGGGATTTTGTTTACCAAAAACTAACTGTCCTGTGAAAGAAATGGCAATAGAAAGTAGTCTTTTTAATAAGAAGCCAATCCATTTAAATCTAACTATGAATAGATTGTTAACACCTCTATGTTTTTGTTATGAAATTGACAGAATTTTAGCCTTGGGTGAAATCAGCTCAACACAAAGGGAGAGGAATGTGGTGGCCTACACCAACCTTGGAGAACAAACTAAAAATTCTTAAGTGGCCTGAAGCTGGAATGGATTGCTTTGTGAATTCTTTCCATATCCAATTCTCATGATTGTACAATAACTCTACTTCCTGAACATAAAAATAGGCTGCTAGCAGAACTGTGGAATGGTCACTCCCTTTCACCCCAAGAAGGATGATTCTCTGTGAGGTGAGCAGCCCACAAAGCTGGACAGGTCCATTTCCCAACTGGATTTACCTTTTCTCAACTCAAGTGAAACACCACCATCTAACTTTTTTAAAAAAATCATATAATAGTTGAGGGACTGATATGACTGCGAATACTGAGATACAGTGGACACATTCTTGGAAGTGAAAGGTACTCTAAAAATACAAATATCATTGACCTGGCATCAAGAGGCTCTTGCTCCATCCCTTCCTTCCCCTCCCCCTGCAGTCTGTCTTCAGTAAAAGTAGCATCCAAATATAAAGTAGATGGGTCGTGTCCCATTCCACGGGATCTTGAAATGTCTGTACTTAAAACGGGATAAAGCTAAAGCTGTGTTTTAAGTGTCCTAAACTAGGGCACCAAAAGCAGCTGCTCTTATTTCCAGCTGGATCTCTCAGCCTGGCAGTGAGGAAGGGCAAAACAAGAGTTACCGTGACAAATTCTCATTTCCAGGCGTTTGGAGATTCATCTGTGTACATTGCTGAAGGCAAAAAGCGGACAAGTTCAAAGCAAAACAAAACAGAAGCAAGACTCAGTAATAACAAAAATCATTCCAATGTGATTCATTTGTAAAGGAAATCATCCATTTAAAAGTGTGAGTAATAACATAGCATGATCTGTACTATTCAAAATGACAATTTTTTTATAGCTCATTCAACTCTGCTGCTCCTGATTTTTACAGTGTTTTATACTCAGGATGAGGAGACACACAGGCTAACCTTTGCAGGTAGATTTTGTTGACTATATTTAAAAACTAGGTACATATATCTCTATAGAGGATTGGACAAAAATATCAGCCTTTACGTAATGAGGAATGGCTTATGTTAGGGAAAAATTCATCATTTTCTTTATTATCAGTGCCTACCATTTATTAAGATTATACTTTATATTAGGTATTGTACTAAAATCTTTGTTTATGTATTTCATTTTTACCCCAAGCATAGAAATAAGGCAGGATTAGTGTCATTTTATAAATGTGGGAAGCAAAACTCAGAAACATTAAATTAATCATGTTTACACAACTAAATAGTGGTAGATCAAGGATCCAAACTCAATCCAACTATGCTATAAGTCTGTCTTAAGAAATTGCATGCAGGAAAATAAATTGAAATTATAGCTGATTTTTTCTACCTCAACCTCAGTACTTCCTCAAACACTATGATGCTACTCAGCCGAAGTAGGCACATCTGAATTTATTGACTAAAAGAGATAACAGAACAACATGAGCAAAAAAAAAAAAAACTATTATTTTGATTTTTGAACTTCAAAATTATAGTTCTTGAAGAGTGGCAGACACTAGCTGATTGTACTAACCCCATTCCCTTTTCCTCCTAGTACACAGCCCAATGTTATTTCCCAGCCTTCTTTGCAGTTAGGTGTCGCCTGTGAGTGGAAGTGATGTGTACCATATCCAGGCTGGGACATCCTATACAATAAAAGGGTAATATGCAAATTGAATTTCATGCCCTCGCACAAGATGGCCACCCCCATATGGTCACAACATGGCCACCACAAGATGGCCGCAGGGGAGGGCAGTTAGGGGGCACCAGGCCTGCAGGGGAGGGCAGTGGGGGCAATTGGGCCAGCAGGAGAGCAGTTAGACGTTGATCAGGCTGGTTAGGGGGTCATCAGGCTGGCAGGCAGAAGCAGTTAGGGGCAATCAGGCAGGCAGGCAGGTGAGCAGTTGGGAGCCAGCAGTCCCAGATTGTGAGAGGGATGTCTGACTGCCCCTGTGGGATTGGGCCTAAACCAGCAGTCAGCCATCCCCTGAGGGGTCCCAGATTGGAGAGGGTGCATGCTGCGGTAAGGGACACCCCCCCCCCAGTGCACGAATTTCATGCACAGGGCCTCTAGTTGAAGAAATGAGCACCTCACATAAGATAACCCATGCTCCATTTCCCTCCAAGCTGGCTGGCTGACTAGAATGAGTAGACTTTGCTTGACAAATTGAAAGGTACAGGATATGTTAGACACCATAGAGACACAAAGATAAAGATCCTCATACTTGTATCACTGAATGAATATACATATTGCACACTTGAAATGTCTAATAAATATTTTGCTTTTCAATAATTTGTTTGAATTGGGATCCAAACAGGAACGATTCATTGTTATTGAGTGTGGTGTTAGAAAATCAGATTTTTTGGTCTTAGAAAATTTTGTTTTTTTATACTCATTACAGTATTATTATATTTTGCTTTTTAAAAGAATTCTTATAATTTAGAGATTACCTAAATGATCACAAAGGAAATTATATAACTTTTGGGATTTTCTTAAAAATAACATTGGTAGAGAAAGGGCAGGAATATAACCTTAAAAAAATTGGTTTTGGGTAGATTATTGATGAAGTTGGGTAGTGGATATATGAGTGAAACTCTTTTTTTTTACTTTTGTATATGCTTAAAATTTTCTATAATTAAAAAGTTTTATTTTTTTGTTTTTTAAAAGTATGTTTTTACTGATATCAGAGAGGAAGGGAGAGACAGAAACATCAATGAGAGATAATCATTGATCAGCAGCTGCCTCCTACTTGCCCCCCACCGGGGATCAAGCCCACAACCAGGGCATGTGCCCTGACCTGGAATCGAACCATGACCTCCAGGTTCATAGTTCAATGCTTAACCACTCAGCCACACTGGCTGGGCATAAATACAAAGTTTTTCTTTTAAAGGAGAAACAATTTTCTAGGTTGGGGAGAGAACTGAGTCACAAAACAATATATATGTAGATATAAGAACCTGAAAAAATTGTGCTGCCACTTTTTCTACCCCAGACCAAAACCTTGGAGAATTGGAGAACTGAGAGGCCTATGCCTTGCTTTCCAGGAAAGTATGGACAAAAAACACACACAACAAAATCCAGTGTGGAAATAACTGCATGGTGTATAACTGCAAGGCAAATAAGGCCTTGTCCTCACAGAGTCCCTGTGTGAACTGGGGACAAAGGAAACACACAGAGAGAACCCGATCTCTTGGTTATGAGAATGAGGGATGACTGAGCAGTGATCTGTGTGGATCTATGGACATAAATCAAATTTATGTGGGTAACTCAGTGAATGGTTAACTGACATCAGAGGACCAGACGCTTCTTGGCACCATAGCATAAATTCAATCTTTAGCACTTAGTCCGTGGTTCTCAACCTTCCTAATGCCGCGACCCTTTAATACAGTTCCTCATGTTGTGGTGACCCCCAACCATAAAATTATTTTCGTTGCTACTTCATAACTGTAATTTTGCTATTGTTATGAATCATAATGTAAATATCTGATATGCAGGATGTATTTTCATTGTTCGCGACCCACAGATTGAGAACCGCTGACTTAGAAGGAAACCAGGAATTCGGAGAGGCACCCTAAAGTGACTAAGATTAAGTTTTCACCACCTAGTAGAACAGGAATCCAACATATACAATAGGTTAAATTACATAAAAATAAAGAAAATATAAAATTCTTCCCATCTGCATGTTTGAATTACAATTAACATGCACTACAATTATAGTGCCTTCCAAAAACCCAATGATTACTTCCACCACATATAAATACCCCAGATGAAGCTCCAAACACACTCCTTGTTTCTTTATTTTTCCTCTTCATTACCTTCAACTCAGCCATTTAAATCAGTTAAGTATTGAAATCTTAATTCCTATGTAAAATTCTCTTCCTGGGAGATGAGAACTCTGTGTTCTGCTAATGACAATTTGTGTGACAGGCTGAAATAATTTACCTTTCTTAACCTAAGTTTCTTCTTCAGTGAAATGAGACTTTGGTTCTAAATCTACATTCAAATTTTCTTTTTAAGACTGCAGTTTTGTTTTGTGTTGTTTTGTTTTGTTTTGTTGGGGGGGGGGAGGGAATGTTGTTTGCTTATTTTGTTTTGTTTTTGTCCTCCAGGTTGCCCAAAATGGCAGACTGTACAGTATGGATTCACTAGTTGACACCATATAATGAGGTTGAGAGGATCCTAGTCTCAGAATTTCTGAAGTTGGATTAGGGGTTGGGACAGAAGTTATCAGTATTTTATGTCTATAATATAATGGGAAAACCATAGAGTGACAAATTTTAAATATTAGAAAGAATCTCATCTAACACATTCTCCTTTGACTCAGAGAGACAAAGTTATTTGTCTGCTCTTACAAGAGATAGTGATAGATCCAGGCTTTCAACCCAAGTTTTTGGATTTCTGGTTCAGTTATATTTTCACTAGTCTTTCCCCTCAAATATAAAGCCACAAGTTTCAGCACATCTATTTTGTTATTCTATTACAGAACATATATACAAAACACTGTGAAAGCTTCTGTACAGACTATGTGAGCTACTGAAAGGGGGTGGGGTTCCTATTTGGGAGAAGGGAAGGACACCCATGTTAGTTAATTATACCAGACTAGAGGCCCGGTGCACAAAAGTTTGTGCACTTGGGGGTAGGGGGTCCCTCAGCCTGGCCTGTGCCCTTTCGCAGTCTGGAACCCCTCGGGGGTAACCACTTGCTGGCTTAGGCCTGCTCCCCGGGGGATTGGGCCTAAGATGGCAATCAGACATCCCTCTGGCAGCCCGGCAGCCCTCGGGGGATGTCCACTTGCCAGCGGGGAGCAGACCTAAGCTCCAGTCAGACATCCTTAGAGCTGCTGAGGAGGCAGGAGAGGCTCCCACCACCACCGCTGTACTGGCAGCCATCAGCCTGGCTTGTGGCTGAGCAGAGCTCCCCCTGTGGGAGCTCACTGACCACCAGAGGGCAGCTCCTGCATTGAGCGTCTGCCCCCTGGTGGTCAGTGTGTGTCATAGTGACCAGTCATTCCTAGTCTTTCTGCTGTTAGGGTCAGTTTGCATATTACCCTTTTACTATACAGGATTTAGGCCTGGTGCACGGGAGGGGGCCGGCTGGTTTGCTCTGAAGGGTGTCCAGGATCAGGGTGGGGGTCCCGCTTGGGTGCCTGGCCAGCCTGGGTGAGGGGCTGATGGCTGTTTGCAGCTGGCCACACCCCCTTCAGGGTGGGGGTCCCCACTGGGGTGCCTGGCCAGTCTGGGTGAGGGGTTGAGGGCCGTTTTCAGGCTGGCGGGTGACTGAAGCTCCCAGCCTCATTTTTTTTTCTTTTTCTTTTTTCTGGGATTTATTTACCTTCTATAGCTGTCACTGGAGCTGAGAGCCGGCTCCAGCTCTGAAGCCACAGCTCTGAGGCCATGGCTGGCTGAAAGCAGGTATCTGAGTTTGTTTAGCTTCTATAATTGAAACTCTGTTACCATCACTGGCGCTCTAAGCTCTGAGCCCGCTGCTGGCTGAAAGCAGGTATCTGGAGTTTGTTTAGCTTCTATAATTGCAACATTGTTGCATCCGGAGCTCAGAGCTGGGCTGAGGCAGGCGGGGAACGTTGGCTTCCTCCATCACTGGAGCAAGCAAGCCTCCTGCTCGCTTCAGCTGCGTGGCTGCCAGCCGCCATCTTTGTTGGCAATTAATTTGCATATCCTGCTGATTAGCCAATGGGAAGGGTATCGAAGTTATGGTTAATTACCATGTTTCTCTATTATTAGATAGGATAATGCAATTACAAGTGAGTTTTGATGAGAGCTTTCTTAGAGGCCTTAAAAAAGTGTTTGGAGCCCTGACCGGTTTGGCTCAGTGGATAGAGCGTTGGCCTGCAGACTGAAGGGTCCCAGGTTTGATTCCAGTCAAGGGCATGTACCTTGGTTGTGGGCACATCCCCATTAGGAGATGTGCAGGAGGCAGCTGATGGATCTTTCTCTCTCATCTATGTTTCTAGCTCTCTATCCCTCTCCCTTCCTCTCTGTAAAAAAAATCAATAAAATATATTTAAAAAAAGTGTTTGGATATAAAGTTGAAAAATAACATAATTCTGGGAGAATAGGGTATTTGAGTTGTGCTTTGCAATTTGGGTAGAAATTTGTGAATGGGGTGGGAATAATTGATATATATATGGAGAGAGAGAGAGAGAGAGAGAGAGAGAGAGAGAGAGAGAGAGAGAGAGGAAAGCATCGGGAAAGTCTGAAAGGAAAAAAAATGTAGAGTATTTGAAGGGAAATCTCCATTCCATCAATAAAGCCAGAACCATGGAAAGGCTAGAGATTAGACCTGGGGTTTGGACTTACCCATGGAAGAGGCAATCTGATTATCAGTAAGCAGCTAAAGGGAGCAGGCAATTATGTCAGTGAGCTCTGTGGACACAGTTTCTTACAGTCCATCTTGTAGTTTTAAAGAGACTTGCAGTGGACAAAGTTTACTGGATCCCAGTTTGGAAAAACATGTATGTTGTTTGCATATTTCCATGCAGCACACCCAAGCCTGGGAAAGTTATAGGGAGGAGCTTTCTCCGAGTCCCTGAAGTTAGCTTAGCTTCATTGGAAACATGAAGGTTAAAATTTGAATTCAACTGGGGACCAATTTAGAACTGGGAAGATGCTGGCTTCAGGCCAGAACTCAGAAATATGATGGTAAATTAGCGTAAAGTGGTTTAAATAGTTTTAAATAAAAACACTTGCCCATAAGAGCTCCAGGGCTCTGGAAGGCCTGAAATAATTCACAGGTTTGCATTTCTCCACTGACAGGAGCAGCTGACATTGTCTATTCTGCTTTTTCTCCTGAGGGCTCATTTTAAACCTGTCTTACTTTCACAGCCTGTAAAGTTTAGCTATTCATAAGGAAAACCAATGCTCAATTCTAAAGAAAAGGAGAATAGGTTCACCAGGCTGTAGGGTTTTTGTCAGTTCCCAGTTGGATTGCCTGGCCTTTACATGTGATGGTACTTACAAATAACTATTGTCCTAGGGGAATCATTTAGGTCAAGGAAATATAAAAATAAATGAAGTCTGTTCACTTTCTGGTGATAACAGCTGATTCTGTAAAAGTTTCCTCCATATGCTGTCACTTGAAATACTAAGTTTTTAAGAGCTCTCGCTCTGGATCCTAATACCTAGACGCTAGCACCTTTTATACTACTTTCTAGACCTTGGCAAACTTTTCTCTAGATTTTAGTTTCTTCATCTATGATATGGAGATAGTAATAGCTACATCATAAACTTGTTTTAAGGCTTAAATGATTTATTATATTAAATAACTTAGAATGGTACTGACACTAAGCATCTAATGTCTTATATATGTATTCAATATAATAATTATTAATTAATGTATTTGCATTAAACACGCTTTTCTCCTTGCCCCTCATACTGCAACTGCACTGATTATCACCTCCTTTCTTCTTCCCAGTCTACCCAGGCATGTTCCCATCTCTCTTATATATATATTCTTTAAAATCTGCTATATTGATTTTAGAGAGAGAGGAAGGGAGAGGAATAGAGAGATAGAAACATCAATGAGTGAGAGAAACATTAATAAGCTGCCTTTTGCCCGACCCCTACTATGGATCGAGCCTGAAAAACTGTGCATGTGCCCTGACCAGGATTAGAACCAGGGCTTCCTGGTTCATGGGTCAATGCTTAACCACTGAGCCACATCAACTGGGCATGTTCCTATCTCTTCTGCTTGAATAAGTTATTCTGATGAAACAAAATTCCCTCATTTAACCTCTTGTTGAAATGTTTTCATCCTTTTTTTATTTTTCTGTTAATCCTCACCCAAGGATATTTTCCATTGATTTTAGAGAGTGTGAAAAGGAGGGGGAGAGACAGAAAAAGAGAAACATCGATGTGAGAGAGACACATCCATTGGTTGCCTCCCACACCCATTCTGACTAGGGCTGGGATGGAGCATGCAACCGAGGTACCTGTCCTTGAACGGAATAGAACCTGGGACCCTTCAGTGTACAGGCTGACATTCACTCCACTGAGCCAAACTGGCTAGGGCAGAAATGTTCTCATTCTTTAACCTTTGGTTCCTGTGACATTTAATTTATGGAGTTCTCTCACACAAAGCCCTCTCCTAACAAACCCTAGCAGACTTAACTACAATTCCTCACATAACATTTTCCACATTGCATCATCCTTATTTGTCTTCACTACTTCAGTTTGAGCTTCTTAAGTCACAAAATTGTGCCCTTTAGTCTCCTCTTTCTAGAGCCTTAGGGAGGGTTCTGCTTCAAAAACATACTATATGTATAGTCATTGAGTTAATTAGTTAGAGATCATTGTGCATATGGATACCAGAATAAATAAAATCATCAGAAATCATAAACATTTCAACAAATGAGTTAATGTATGTGCCCTTAACCAGGAATTGAATGTGTAATCCTGTGGTGCTCTGGCCAATTCGCTAACTACCGAGAAACACCAGCCAGGGCTCTTTTCATTTCTTAAAGTTTTATAGTTTCTAGCAACAAATGCCCTTTATTAAACTTCCAAATGTTGAGGTGCTTGTTTCAGGAGAGAAGGAAAAGATCTATGGGACATCAGAGAGGAGCAAAACATAGCTGTATACCTGAGGAATATGAAAGGGTTTCCTGAAGAAAAGGAAGGATAGATGGCTATGCGGATTGCAGGGTTGAGAGGTGTCCCTGAGGAATTGGTTCTAGAAGTGATTCTCTGCTCTGCACTTTCTGGGTCCTCAGTACCTCTTGGCCACATTCTTTGCATTCTTACTCCCTGTCCTCCTGACCCTGTCAGTAGGGTTTTGAAGTCTCCATCTCCCATATCAGGAGGGTAAAGGTGAGATTTTTCCAAGCATTCCAAATTTAAGCACATTTCCCCACACAAACTTGTTTGTACTTGACTGTCTGTTACTGTAACTATTTTTTTTAAAATATGCTTTTATTGATTTTAGAGGGAAGGGAGAGGGATAGAGAGAGAAACATCAATGAGAGAGAAACATCAATTGGTTGATTCCTGCACACCCCCTACTGGGGATTGAACCAGCAATCCTGGCATGTGCCCTAATTGGGAACCATACCAGTGACCTCATGGTTCATGGGTGGATATTCCAGTACTGTGCCACACAGGTCATGTCGTTATTGGAACTATTTTGATACAATGTTATGGTTGCATTATAAATCAGCATTTTGTGGGATAAACCTGGGTCCTTAACCAACATATATGCCATGGTGCTTGATATCTCCTGAGTCTTAATGGCTTAATCTCCCCAGCTTCAGTTTGCCCAATAGCAATGGGGGATGGAATAATTCTTATGTTTGATTCTGAACTCAGGCCATGTTGAATTACCAATTCTCCAAGAGAGTCATGCTGTCTCACACCTCTGTTGTTATACTCCCTCTGTATCTTTGAAGATTTAGCTCAAACACCATTTTCAGGAAAACCTTTCTAGGTAACATGCACAAGAGTCCCCCTGGAGCTTTCACATGCTTTGTCCTTACCACTATTATAGCACATATCTCACTACATAACATGTGCCAATTTACTTGCCATCTCTCACTTTTTGAGAACAGGAGTCTTGTTATTTGCTGTTGTATACTTGAACATTTGCACATCTCCTGGCATGTGGTATGTGGTATCAATAAATATATCTTGCATAAATGAATAAATGTAAAACAATAATAAATTTAGGATTTTTTTTCTGCAAAAGCAGCTCTCTTTTTTCACTCTGTTCATGTAAAGTGATGCTCAGCTTACCTGGGCCAAGCATGCCTTGAGCTGGGTGAGTAATCAAAGCTCCTTCATGTCCCAGAACTCATTAGCAGGAGCCCTGTAGGGTGAGACCATACTCCTTCTCCCTCCTCCTCTCCCTGCAGTCATGTTGACAGAACTTGGGAGCTATGGGGAAGCGCCCAGAGCCCACACCCTTCTTTCAGACTGCTGCTCACCCCTTAGGCGCAAAGTGTTCCGATGTCTGAGTCAGCCACCCCTGCCGGTCCACATGCCTGGCTACTGTCCAAGACTCCGATAAGAAACCACCCAGGTGCTCAGCCTCAGAAGGCTAACAGAGACCAAATTAACTAATTGCAGAATAGAACAGGAAGCAAGCCCTCGCTGAGAATTGGAAGACCCTGCCGAGTCTCTCCACCTATAAGCTGTACAGCCTTTGGCAAGACACCTCTCTCTGGCACTAGTCTCATTATCTGGGGAATAAGTGGGTTAGGGCTAAATGATCTCTAGGTTCTTGTCCAATTCTCAAGTTCTATGATCTGAAATAAAGGGCAAGTTAAGCATTTATAATACCTGAAAAGATATTTCTACTTGCCTGCACCAACCCTATCTCCATGGGCAGGTCCAAAAAGGACAACTCATTGGGCTGGTGTGGCTCAGTGCTTGAGCATGAACCAGGAGTTCACAGTTCCATTCCTGGTCAGAACAACTCAGACTCACTGCTGATAAAGGGTTAAATGCACACAGGAGGATTGCTTTTAAAGAAACTTAGACTCACTGTATCATCAAGCCCTATTTATTAGCAGTGGATAATGCTGTACTAATACCAAGCAAGGACCATGGACTGGGCTATAACTACTGCTTAAACAAGCAATGCAATACTACATCCTGCACACCATGTGTGATTGTGCCATCCCCTCTGCACAGTCTGCCTGCATAGTCCCCACCAAGCACTGCATCTGTACCTTGTAAAAAAGGCAAGGATCAAATACTGATTTCTTTGGAATGAATCAAAAAGAGTAGTACTAACAATAGCAATACTTCTATCAGGGCTACCACTTTTATTCCATGTTTAGTACTTCCAAGACTTGTGTCATAAAGTCCACATGTTTCTCATTTTGTTCTTATACCCATTCTGCTAAGGCACTGTTTTGATCCTCATAACACAAAAGAGGAAAATGAAGTTTATTGTTAATGCAATTCAGACAAAATGTATAAACTGGCTGAGAAAATTTAGATGGCAATTAAAATCCCTGACATTCAGTATTTGCATAGCATTTCTAGCTCACAAAGAATATTTTTCATCATTCTATGTGATTTTACCTATGATGAAGTGGCTGAGTCATGACTGTTTCCACTTTAAGGAATAGAAACTTGAAGTGAGGTGAGGTAAGGTAGTTCATTAAACCACTAATTTGTGCTGGAATTTCAAACCGTTAAAGAGGGGCCAAGGACAGGAGGTTTCTTGGAAAACGGGCCCGAGGTCAGACATAGGGTATGAAGCTGAATTTCCAGAGCTTAGTTGAGATTGTAGATGAGATCAAGGTATGAACAAATGTGGAGATGGAAGGAGGAATGGTCTCTCTGTTCATAGTAGCTTGGGCCATATGCAAATAATGTCAACAGGGTATAGTCATATCTATGCTTAACTCATATTCAGCAGCACAAAATATGATCCCAGAGTGTGGTAAGAAGAGATCATTCTGGGTGGAGATGTTTTAGTTTCCGTTGGGGCTTTTGGTGCTTATTCAACTTGAAATTTCTAAAATAACTCATTATGTGTGGAATAGCAGGTGTTACATTCAACATATTTTGTTGGCCTCACCTTTGTCTGTTCTGTGGCAATTTCTTCTCTTCTTTTCTTTTACTTACTGTCAGGTAATTAGTCAGACAGGGTGAATCATGCACAATGTTTAAAAAGGAATTATGTGTCTGAGTCCTTATGACCAGGAAATTTGACATCTCTGTTTCCAGGTAAAAGTAAAATTGCAGGACAAAGTTTTTGGTGGCCATTCTGTCATTTGATGAAAGTCAAAGCTTAGAAAATTCAAGGTTATTTTTGTTTTGTCAAAGCTTAATTCACAAAAGATATATGGGTGAAATTCCCATTTGGAAACTATTGGTTGTATTTATGGTTTGGTCTCTCTTACTTTAGTTCTAGAAGACTATAATTGGAAGGATGATCAAAGTCATGCTTTAGCAATGTGTATGTTTATCTCCCTATCTGTTCCACATTCTCTGAATCAGTCCCTCTTCTGCAGTCCCTGCTCATTCAACTGTTTGCTCACTTCTATTAATTCTATCTGCTAATGCTCTCAGATTCACTTTTCAATCCTACTTCTATGTCTTTAGTTTTGGTTCATGTCATATTTCCTGTGAACTATTACAATAGCCTTTTCATCATCAAACTCCAATGTAAGCCAGAGCAGCAATACATTACAAAGACATTGCCCAATATGTGAAATCTCCCATTGCTCTATAACCTCAGGATAAATTTCCAAATTCTGCAATCCTGCCCCTGAGTCCTATTGCCCATTCATCTACTACATATTTATGTAGTCATATGGAATTGCTTGCAGTTCCCTGAGTATGCTATGCTCTTTTAAGCCAGTACGTCTCTGATTTTGATGATCCTTTATTTAGAATGTGTTTCCTCTCCTTGCCCCATTATCAATTTATCACACATCCTTCCTAACTTTCTTCTTCTTGCATACTTATTGACTGCTCCCTTCTCTGGGCCCCCACAAACCATTAATATGGTTGTAATTTACACAATATTCTCAATTCTGATATCACTGTACTTTTAGTTATTGGAATAAGCATTTGTTTACTCCACAAAGCTGAATTTCTCAAATGCAATAGCTGTGCTTTTATAAATCTTTTTCTTCCTATAGGAAGACTCAACAAATATTATTAGAATATTAGAATATTTTAGTTTTTTCCACTGCAAACAGGGATGTTATTCCTATTCTTTTTAAAAATTCTTTTTGAGTAATACAGGGAAAGCTTACCCATTGATTATTTTATTTTCTAAGAATAATCCTTGTATAATAAGAAAAAATTGTTCCTTCAAAATATTTTTAACTCAGAGCTCCACACTGCTGGAATGAATTAAAGACTGAGACTATCCATGTCTATTCTCTTTACTACATAACTTCAGGAATAATCACTTAGGATTTATCCTGGCCCTAGCATCTCTCAATATCATTCCTAGTTTCGTGTCCTCATCCAATCTTCAGTCTGCACATCAGCATATTGTTCATCCAACCATTTTGAGAGATTTTGGCAAGAAATAGAGGAAGAGCAAGGTGTAATGTTATAATGATACATCAGTTCTTATTTAGAGGTATTAATAATACATTGGAAAAGTAAACAGTTTCAGTTGGTTTATATTGTATATGGAATGTAAATGCCATTTATCTGTTTCTTTTTAAGTATGGATAAGATCTGTAATGTGAAAGCCCTTACGTTGTATTCTGGGTCTGCCATGCAATAGATTTATGACTTCAGACAAGTTAACTTAGCACAGTTGTTTTATCTATAGAGGTTTTAATTATGGCTGCCTCATAGGACTATTATAGGGACTAAAAAGTATAATACAGTATATACCAAATGCCTACATAGTGTCTGTAAACTAGTAAGCAGATATCTACTAATTTTTATTTTAAATTCCTCTTCAAGGCTTTCCTTATCTTAGATCATTGTGATAACTGTCTCTTATGCTAGAGTCTTCTAAATGCTACAGGGTATAAATATTAAATTGTTTCTATCATCTAGATACTTTACATACCCATATAAATTTATAATCATCTTGCCAATTTCTTCAAACAGCCTGCTGATATTTTTATTGAGAGTGCAGTGAATTTAGAGATCAATTTGGAGAGAGGGGATGTTCATAATTTTGAGTCTTTCAAATAATGAATATTGTATATTTTTCCAATATAGTTTTAGGTTTTATTTATTTATGTACTTATTTTTAATACTCACCTGAGAATATGTTTTATTGATTTCAGAGAGAGGGGAAGCAAGAGACATTAATCACATGCCTTCCATATATGCCTTGACCCAGAATCAAACCCCTAACCTGGGAATAGAATCCACTACCCTCTGTAGTACAAGATGATGTACCAACCAACTGAATCACACCAACCAGGGCTATTTATTTATTTTTATTTCAGCAATATTTTGTAGTTTTCAGCAAAGGTGTCTTATTAGATTTACTTCTAGATAGTTGATAGATTTGATAATATATTTAGTGATATTTTTAAATTTTTATTTTCCAATTGTTGCTTATGTATAGAAAGACAATTCATTTTTTAATAGTAATTTTATGTTCTGTAAACTTGGTAAATACATTTATTCTAGGAGTATTTTATTGGGCTCTTTCTATTAACAATTATGTCACCTATAAATAATCATAATTTTACTTCTTACTTTTTAATCTTTATTTCTTCTTTTCTTTTTCTTGCTTTATTGCACTGGTTAAAACTCATTTAAAAAGTTGAAAGCCCTAGCCAGCATGGCTGAGTGGTTGAGCATCAACCTATGAACCAGAAGGTCATGGTTTGATTCCCAGTCAAGGCACATGCCTGAGTTGCAGGCTTAATCCCAATGTGGGGTGTGCAGGAGGCAGCCAATCAATGATTCTCTCTCATCATTGATGTTTCTGTATCTCTCTTTATGGTGGAACATTAGCTCATTGATGTTATACCGTTCCCCCCCTAATATAGGCATTTAAAATGATAAATAAATTGTTCTCTTTTTCCTTTTTTTCTTCTCTTCCAGAATGTTTCAGTGCAAGGCAAGTTTGTTGTCCATTTTGGAAAGAGGAGAAAATTATGGTGGTCCAGAGTGAGATTTCACAGCCCAACTAATGTAAGAGAGGTGTCCAAGTGAATGTTTTGAAGCCCAGAACAGGGTGTTGGAGTATGGAGATTTTCTGTGTTGTGGGATCAACTGGCAGATGAAGGTGTGTGGGGGGGGGCGGGGAGTGATGGGGGGCAGTGAGGGAGACTTTTAACATACAGGAGGTTAATCAAATGAGCAAAACTAGTAAGTTTAATGGTAGTTAAGTGTTTCACTGTTAGAGAAATGTTTCACTGTTAGTGATTTAAACACATATGTTTAAATAGGTGTGTTTGAGTGCATTCTCTATCTCACTGCTTGGGAGCAGTAATACATTCATATCAATAAGCATAATTATCCCTTAGATTTTGGTTTTGAAATAAAATTATCAACTAAAAGGAGCCAGGGATTCTTGAGGAAATGGCTGTTTTCAGGGTTTGGGCAGGGAAAGCACAAGAAGAGCCTGGGGCATTTTGTAATGCTGGAAAGTGAGGGGCTACTTTAGAACGATCATGACACATCAAAAGGACAGAGAAGCCAGCTTAAAAGGGTCCCCTCTGAACAAATCTGAGATACTATAAGTGCCCCAATAAATAATGATAAAATAATATTATAGCCCTAGAATAAGATAAAAATCTGTGACTCCATACATACATAGATAAATCATAAATGGAAAGTTTAATAAGACACATAGAGTATAAATTTTTAAAAAGGTAAAATGTGCTAAGGCACATGTTATAAATGTTATACCAGCAGTTCTCAACCTGTGGGTCGCGACCCCTTCAGGGGTCGAACAACCCTTTCACAGGGGTCGCCTAAGACCATCAGAAAACACATATAATTACATATTGTTTTTGTGATTAATCACTATGCTTTAATTATGTTCAATTTGTAACAATGAAAATACATCCTGCATATCAGATATTTACATTACGATTCATAACAGTAGCAAAATTACAGTTATGAAGTAGCAACGAAAATAATTTTATGGTTGGGGGTCACCACAACATGAGGAACTATATTAAAGGGTCGCAGCATTAGGAAGGTTGAGAACCACTGTATTATACTTATCAAAGGTGTGGTGAAGAAATATGTATTGGTAAATCATTGAATTCCCTTTCATTATACTTTAAATATCTTAGATCTAAACTCCATTTATTTAGTACTCTTTATAAGAAATTATAATTAATATCATTTTAAATGTTTTCTATCAATCTGTCCACCTACATATTTATTTATCTTGATTATCTATCTAGAGAGATCTGAAATGATTTTAAATAATGTATAAACAATGGTTATTTCTGAATAATAATAATTATTTTTTAGTTTTACTTTTCCAACTTTTCTGTATTAAAAATTATTGGGTTTCTTTTTAGTCATCTATGTGTTGTCCAATGCAACTTTAACATGTTCAATATTCCCATATTAGTGAATATCTGTGCTGGAATTTTCTGTGCTCTACTGTTATAATTAATATCATTTTAAATGTTTTCTATCAATCTGTCCACCTACATTTTTATTTATCTTGATTACCTATCTATCTAGAGATATCTGAAATGATTTTAAATAATACATAAACAATGGTTATTTCTGAGTAATAATAATTATTTTTTAGTTTTACTTTTCCAACTTTTCTGTATTAAAAATTATTGGGTTTCTTTTTAGTCATCTATGTGTTGTCCAATGCAACTTTAACATGTTCAATATTCCCATATTAGTGAATATCTGTGCTGGAATTTTCTGTGCTCTACTGACTCCACTACCCACCATTCGCCACCCTGCACTGTGACCTGAGAAGCTGACTTCTGGATGTCACTGTCCAGGTTTCCATGCCCTGTATCTTCCAAATGGGTTTGACCAATGTTATCAACAGGAGATTAAAGTAGGGGAGGGTATTTGTCCCACTGGCTAACTTTCTGTTGGGTGATGGCTGCACAGTGGCTCCCATCTATGGCTACAACTCCTGTCGGCCCCAATTCCTGTGAGTAACCTTTCCATACAGCTATAGAGCATTCCTGATACTGCTAATTGCTTCTTTCGCCCATCCCCTGATAGAATCTGAGTACTTTATCATCTCATATTGTTTTACTTAAACATAGTCCACAGCTTTGTAAATTACTTTTTATTAAACACTTGTCAACAACAGTGTGGCACCTATTTTCTGCTCAGATTCCAACTGACATAGTATTTAAGGACTTCTTCTTATAAAAATTATACTTCCTGTCAACACTGTCTTACAGATTTATGAATAATAATTTTGTTGTTCTGCTAGATACTTTTATAATTCTAAGTAAGAGACTGCAATTCCTATTTCTTTTCTTATACATTTTATATATCCATTGACTTCCCAATAGGAAAGATGAATAATGTAATCCTCCTACATTTCCTAAGGGAAGGAATTTATCAGCCAGAATGGAGCTGTGCATTCTTACAATTATTAATAAAAAAATAATTGCTTTAAGAAGATTTTAAAATAATATATCAATAACTAGGTAGTTTTAGAAGGATTAGAAATTTTAAACATGTGAAAATATTTTTGACTGTGGTTCTTTAATCACTAAATCCTCCATGATGGATTTTTTTTCTTCTGATTATGTCTAAAAGTCTATGACATTTAAAAACAAACAAGCAGTATTTTAGATATGATTTCCAATACATAATAATCATTTATCTCCCTACAAGTATAAAATGTATTAAATAATAAAATAATTAGGAAATGCAAGTATTCCATGAAATAGAGTCTATCACTTAGATAACTGTGATCCACTTTTCTGCAGGTAATCTTATTTGGAGATAAAGAACTTTCTTAGAAATAGGCTCTTATCATATTGATATATCTTGAGCAGCCACATACTCATGTGTGTTAGGCCTGAGATAAATAATAGATTGCACAGAACTCTGACTCCTTCAAATTTCTAGGCTTTCTCTGTTAAATGTGGTCAATGAGCTGGGCCAAATGTCTGCTGGAGGAGTGTGTATCTCAGACCTGCTCCCCCCACAGGCTTTCCCAACTCACATGATGAAAATGCCATTCTTCCAGACCCTCTCAACCTAAATCCCTTGTAGTTATTTCTGACATCTCTTTTTCTCTTACCTTTAAGTCTTATCTTTTAAGAAATTCTGTTGACCTTTTTTTCAAAATGTATACCTAATGACAAGAAAGGTTGATATTGTTTCAATTTTACTTTGAGATTGGATAGGATGAAGAAGGTTAAATGATAAAACCAAATTCACACAGCAAAATGTATTTGGAAAAATTAGAAGATGTAAACACAAAAATAGTCAGCCACACAGTTCCTCCCTGCCCTGCAAATTCTCTGCTGTGTTGTCACATAAAAAAAAATATTAAAATGTTTATTCTTCATGCTGACAAAGGCATATTCTTATTCAGAAAACAAAAAGTATTATCTTTTCCTAATCACAACTCTTGTAGTGTCAGGAGCTGAGTTTATGGTGCTTGAACCTGTTTCTGAGTTTCACTGTTGGCATTTCACTTGTTCTGTTACTGTACTTTCACCAGGATACTGATACTCAGAGTTTTATGTTTTGTCCTTAAGTCTGTTTATATGAATTCTAAATGGGTGGGGTTTAATTTCCAAAAAATCTTTATAAAAGTACATTAGCATCAGCTTATATTAGCTATTATAAAATTGACGTGACTGGTTTGAGAATACGTTTCAGGTGTGTCTATGATAAAAGCCATTCTCACTGTCCTTCTGTTCTGTGTGTTTAACTAGTATTGTGGTGTCTTTGTGATTGAGATTGTTTAGGTAAAAATTCCATTATTATCTCTGAATCACTCCTGCATTTGTTTATTTTTATCTTTTCAATTTGTGTAAGTAAAGGAACTGATCAGAAAATGAGTCTTCTTTATTTTAGTAATAGGTTGAAATTCTGGGAAAGCAAGCAGTTTTCTTTCTTTTTTTTCCCCTCTTAATTCGGATATGGACAAATAAAAATGAAGCAAATGCCAAAGAAGTAGAATTGTGGGAGTACAGTAAAGCAAAATCATTGCTTTGAGAAGATTTTAAAATAATGTGTCAATAGCTAGGTAGTTTTAGAAAACATTGGAAATTTTATAAAAGGGCTTATGGAAATAAGGAATCTATTGACAAGAAGCTTGGGGCAGTCAGATCTGTCTCTTGTAATCTGTGGTTTGTTCGTATGGAGTGAGTCTGAAGAGTTATACAAGGTTACTTGCAATTCATCTGATAGTTGATATAGGATGTAGTATGAAGGCAGAGAAAGAGTGTGGATTACTTTTAGGTTTGAGATTTATATTTCCTAACTGTTAAATTACAAATGGGATGGAGAGTGTAATGGGACACAGTTTAGACACCTGAGTTTTAGGTTTCTAAACCTAACTGGGTAAGGGCCAACTCTGTTACCTTGAGAAAGTAATTTTCCCCATTACAGGGCTGTTTTCTTGTGTGAAAAAAAATACTAGACATTTAAACCATGTTTTATATTCTTCTCCTTTTCAACTGACAACTATTCTGATTAGCTGAATTGTTTGAATTAAATGTCAGAAAGTCCTGTATGGTAATGTTTCAATGATTCTAATTTCAGGCATACTCTTTAGAAGTGAATTATAGAGGTTCAGAAGTATTTTGGTTTAATTTTGCCTGTTGGGGATAGTCTAGCCTTCAAAATAGCATATTATTCAACGTTATTTAAACATCTAGCTATCATCTTTTGCCTATACAATTATATAATAATATATAACTATAAATATAAAATGATTGTATTTTGCTACATACCATAGCTATGAATTATTAAGCATCTAGTATGTGCCAAGAATTTCAATACTTCACATATTTTGTTACAACCAATTTACAAAGTTTAATATTATCCTCACTTACAGATTACCCTCATGGATGTTTAATAGTTGTCAAAGATCACACATGTTAATACATAAGAAAATTTATTAATTTAATATTCCAATTTTGTAAAATCCCTTTCAGTTATAAATTAAAATATAAATTTCACTAAAAGTAAAGTCTGTATTCTTTTCTGTAAGCTGAATTGATAAGAAGAAGAGTCAAAACATCCCATTTCTCCCCAATAACTTACACTGTCACATTGAACAAGTCACTTTCTCTCTCTGGATCATAATTATGTCCCACAATAAATGGAACAATAAGCAAGGTGATCTCTGTTTGCCTCCATAGTCTTAAAATAACAAACTACTAATGCACTTCTCTGAGCTTAACCTCTTTTTTCTCTTTCTGTGCGTATACAAGTTATCATGAGACAATATTTTGACTTATTACAATGTGATGTTTACTCCTAATGTTTTCTCTTTGACTCCACCATTGATCCAAGTAGACATTCTTTGTTTTGCTTCAAAGAAGGGATGACATTGCAGAATTAAAAGAAAATATAGAGCTATTTTATGGCTTTTCAGTTTTGAAAGTCTTAATTTCAGAGGAGTTGAGTAATATTCATGTGCTTAAAATCAGATTAGAAAGAATATGGATAGAAGGAAGACAAATGCTTTCCATTCTGGGTATTTGAACAACTCCCTTGAGTGGTGCAGAAAAAAAGAGACTATGTTGATGTGGTGAGCAGGGAGCTAGTAGATCCTGGGAAGAGAGGAATTGTTCTTGAGTGGCACAGAAAGTAGCAATACCAGCAGCTAAAGACCTCCACACACTTCCCAGACAAATCCTTTGCTGGCCTGGGCTCAGAAGCCACATGTGAATAAAATCAGAGCCACGGCCACTCACTAGATATTTGTTAGAATAAGGAACATACATTGCCTGGATAGAAGAATTTTCTTACCTGTTTTTCTTCTTGGCTTCTAGCTGACAAGACAGCAGCCAGCAAGTTGCCCCACAGGCTGTTCAACAGATGTGTTATTCTGTCCTGAGACCTTGCTTGGTCATCATCTGACTTGCCCCATGTTTGGACACTTGTTTTAATCTGATAGAATATTTAGAAGCACTCTTGATTGAGAGTTAGTCAGGACAACTAGAGAGAAAAAATCAATGTGGGAGGCAAAATTCCTACCCTCCCCAACCAAACACCCATATTTGTATGTGGGTAGGATTGAATACAACAGCTCTTGGTTTCCTCCACACACTAGTTCAGGGGAAAACACACCTTGTAAAAAATAAGTCCTGCATGTTAAACTAGAATATATTAAGAACCTCAAATAGGGGAGATCCCTTTTAAGAAATAAGACAAAATATTAAAAGTGTATTCTTCCATTAAGAAAAAAAATATTTTTGATGGTGAAAAAACACCCAAAGTACTGTTAACTACCCAGATAGGTACACCCAAGTTGAAGTTATTTTTTATAGTTTTAATTAAGCTGCATGGCATCTCAAAACCCTGAAATTTATATTCTCCCTTAAGAAAAAAAATATTTTTGATGGTGAAAAAACACCCAAAGTACTGTTAACTACCCAGATAGGTACACCCAAGTTGAAGTTATTTTTTATAGTTTTAATTAAGCTGCATGGCATCTCAAAACCCTGAAATTTATTTAACCTCAGGATTAATTCATTTCTATCTCTACCTAGGATAGTATGTGGTTAAAAGATAAGGTTTTTAACTCTTATTTCTATAAGAAGATGTGATCAGATGGAAATATGGGATGAGTTTCATCATTCAGCCATGGATTTTAAAAGAGATGTCTATGTGTAGCTAGGTGTCATAGTTTTACCCAAGCACATTTATTAAACAGCCTTTGATTACTTAAGTGTATGAATGTTGTTTTTCCTGAAAATATCCCATGGCTCATTATTCCTAGGTGCCATTTGTTAATAGATTGACATCCCGGGTAAACATAACTATATATATACCAAACACAACCAGCACCAACAAGTATCAGAGAACTTAGGTATAGTTATAAGTGCTCCTTATATAATGTATAATTCCTGCTGATAATGAGTACTTATTTTATCCTAAAAAGAACAGGAAGAGATGTTTGCAATAGAGAAACCTCTGTGTCTTTATTAATACTCTTGGATTAGGATGTTGACAAATAAAGATATTTGGATGCCAGCTCCTGGTACAATCTATTGTACATACAATGAGTTTTTATCCAAGGTCGCTATTCCAAGTGGCTAGTTGAGGGTTATAACTTTGGCAATAACCCACACTAACTTTTATTTTCCAATGAAGAAATATTACCATTACATTCTTGCTTCAGTAACCTGTAAACAAGTGATCTCTATCTTCATACAAATTCATACCCACTGTTCCATTATTCAATCATTTATTGAATATCTAGGAGAGTTATCTTTCTATACAATAACTAGAGGCCTGATGCATGAAAAATCATGCACTGGAGGGGGGGTCCCTCAGCCTGGACTGCCCCCTCTCACAGTCCGGGAGCCCTCAGGGGCTGGAGGTGACCCTGAGATCAGGGGAAGGCAAAACCCCATCACACCTCTGCTGCTGCCACTGCCGGCAGTGCAAGCCTTGGTCTGCCCTGGTTACCTGAGCCTCAGGCAGCCCTGAGTGGCTGGGCAGCCGCCATCCGAGGTTTGCCTGCGCCTCGGGCCGGCCCTGAGCGGCTGCGGGGCTGAGTGGACTGGGGGACTCTGGAGGCTGGCGCATGGAGCAGCCAGCCCCACCTGGGGGTGGGCCCAGCCTTGCCCCATGCCTGCCACCCTGGAGGGGATGAAGAGACTGGGTGCTGCCATCTTGTGGCTGTGAGTGCCTCCATCTTTGAGGGCGAGGCAGTCAATTAGCATATTCCCTCTTTATTTGATAGGATTAGGAGTGGTGCTGTGAGGTTTTGAGGTGAATACATGGTCTCTGTGCTAGAATTACACTGTGGGGGAGAGTCAGGGACTCTGAGTAATATGATGCAGAATATCCAACTCAACAAGTGACTTTATGTACTTGATATTTTTTTCTTATAATACTGGATATTTCTAGTAGTAAAATTTTCCATCAAAAGATAAAGATTGACAAGTTGTATTCAAAAAATATTTGAGATAACCTATCATGTGCCAAGTATTATGCTAAGTGCTAGAGAGAAAGGCAAAATTAAACAAACTGAGCCCTTAATGAACTAGCAGTCTGGTAGTTAAAGAAATTATTAATAATGTGCCCAAACTAAGTATAATGCCCAAAGAGGATTTCTAAATACATTTTGAATAATAGTAGCATATCTGAAAATGTCTAAGAAGACTATTTTGAATAGACAAAAAGTGAATCTATATTTATTTGCATATGTAATCTCTAGCTTAAAATACATAAAAACTGTAGCATGGTGCAAAAGACACTGTCCTTGAAATCTTGAGATCTGGTTTCTGTGTGATTTTGGGGAATTCTTTTACCCAGTCTAGGCCTTTGGTTTCTGTGCTGTATAATTAAGAAGTTTAACAGATTAGGATCTAATGACTGGGCCAATCCAGTGACTGTAACTGTATAGAAATTGCAGACTTGACTTACTCTATTGTCTATCTTCAAGGTCAATGATGAAAAAAAACTGACTATGGTGGTTCAAAATGACAGGGCCAGCTGTATTAAGAGCTTCATAAAATGAACTGAGAAATAGACTTAGAAACCAGAGGGACTTCCCAGTGAGCTGGTGAAAATCCCTTCTTTCCCAGAGCCCAGTTTCTAGCTTCCATTTCAGATGTAACAGTTTTAATGAATAGTAGGCTCCTGACATGAGCCTGTTTGTGATGACAAATACATTCTTTAAGGTCCAGGACATTCTAATCCCTTGACCTGAAGTTGTACTGAATAGGGGGATTAGGGCATTTGGTGTGAAAGGTGAGATGTCCTGAGGTTAGAGCCTGGAGGTGATATCACTGGTTTGGCCTCTTACTTATGAGACCTCAAGCAAGTTCTATGCCAACGCGGAGACCTTCTTGTTTTGCTTGTGATAAGTACTGGGCAATCACAGCAATACTTATAAAAAACCAAACAAGGAGAAAACAAACAGCTATTTGTTTGCCTAATATTTTCCCTTGAACCACATTGGACTATTGCGGAAGGAATGGTACAAATACAAATGATGCCATTTCTACCAGAGTTCTTGGGGTGACTTATAGTCCTCAAAGATGAATTGTCTTCTCTGTGGCTTATCTTACTTCTCAAAGTATTTATTTGGAATTAACGTTGGCTATTATTAATTTCTTTTATAAATGTGTGTTATTGGCTTAGAATTTGTATTCCTGATATTTTTATTTCATTAGTATTAAAAATATTCAAAGCAGCTTCAACCTGAACCCGTTTTGTGGAAATGATACACAGAATGAATATAATTTTTTTTGTATATTTGCACTGGAGATTATCCTATCATATATTTATGTGAGACTTTGATTGACAGTTAATCTGGTGCATTATATTTATGGGGAAAATTCCTAAATATTTGGTTCTCAGATGCACTCAGAAAAATTCCTCCTGAGTGTTAGTTCCCTCAATGCAAAGTGGAGTACATGATGAACTTTGCTACTCCCATAATGCAACAATGAGAGACTGTTCTTTGAATTATCAGAGGACTATTATATTATCATCTACACTAATAAAAGAGAAAAATGGTAATTGGCAAGCAACAATGAGAGACTGTTCTTTGAATTATCAGAGGGCTATTATATTATCATTTTATTTATATCTTGTTGTCAAATATTTTTTTTTCATGTGCCACAAAATGCTTTGCATTATGCAAAGGTTGTAGTCACTAGAGGGAGATGTAATCATAAAGTCTGTGTAATTGGTTGGAATCCGTGGGACAGATGGAAAGGCAAAGTATCCAGGAAATGACATGGTCCTATATCCTGCCAGAAATCTCGATGGTAAGAGAGCACCAATGGGTGTCTTATGTTAAGCTCACTCGCTGGTATTTTGATACCAGAAAACAGCTCATCCATCCAAACCTGCAAGGACATCTCTACTGAAAATTTGGCAGCCTTAAGGGACCACAATTTCAATCTGTGTTTGAGTAAACACCTGTTAGTGTTAGATGTCATAGGTTGTTGAAAGACTATGCTTCATAATATGATCATGCAATACAAATATTTTAAATAATATTTATGGACCCCATAAATACTTTTTTTTTTTTAGAATCAGAGAGCCTGGAATGTCAGAGGAGGTAGGAAACTTACAGATTATAGGTCATCTAATCCCCTTTTCTCCATTTTCAAAATAAAAGACTGAGTCTTAGAAGAAATTTATTCAAATTTGCTACTTACTGAATTAGAACCTAGGTCTCCTCACTCTTAATTTAATGTTCACTTCACCACCTTCATTTCTACATTTCTTAAGCATGTACTATTTGCTTGATCCAAATAGGAATACAAAGGTGAATGAGATCTGTCCATACCTAAAGGGGTATATGGTTCAGTGAAGGAAGTAGACATATGAGTAACAATTGCTAGGAAGATTATATAAGTTTCCACAATGGAGGGGCACATAGAGACCATGAAAAAAAATTGCTAATTGGTGTACTTGTTTTGGGTTGCATATTTTACAAATTCATACTGCAAAGGAAAATTCTCATGCAAATTCCCTCTGCAAATCTTGCATCTCTGGATTCTCAGCCTCAACCCCTCTTTTTTGTGAACTATTATAGTTTTATTCAAATATTAAGTGATATTCAATAAAAAATGTGTATAAAAGTTAGGTAATGTATCATCTCACTTATATAACAAAAGAATTTGCATGCAGAAATAAAACTAGAATAGAATAAATATTAACAGTACTTGGTTTCTGGGGGCTAAGATTATGCATAATTTTTACTTTTTTGTCCCTTTGAAAGTAGTATTAATCATAGGAATAAGAAATAAAAATATTTTATAAAAATTCAAATATGAAACTCAGAACTTTAAAAAATTAGAAAAAAAGAATATATTAATGATATGAGAATTCAGAAGGATATCATAAACCCCCAAAAGCATAATCTGTGAAAGAATAATATTGATAACGTTGACTACATAAAACTTTAAAACTTTTTTTTAAATTGAGGTATATTGACATATAATATATTAGTTTCAGGTGTACAGTGTAATGATATGACACACATATACACTGAAATGATCACCACCCATCATCATAAAAAATTACAAAAAGTTTATTTTTCTTGTGATGAGAACTTTTAAGATCCACTCTTCCAGCAACCTTCAAATATGCTCTACAATACCATTTACTGTAGTCACCATGCCACACAATTGGAAGTCTGTTATCTCCTGATGCTCTTCACCCATTTTTCTCTTCCTTCAACCCCTCTCCCCACTTTTCTCCATGCCCATGACTTTAAAAAATTGTATGTTTTTAGATTCCATATATAAGAGTACATCTGTATGAGACTTTCTCTGTCTGACTTATTTGACATGGTATTATACTATCTTTATGACAGGACACTGTGAATTTAAGAGCAAGTAAAAACCTGGAAGAAGATTCTTGCAACTCAAATAAATAAAAATGAATAATAAAAATTTTTCCAGAATTTATAAAGAACTCCTAAAATATATGAGAAAATCTCATATAACTCAATAGAAATATAAATAGATGTTAAATACTGGAATTTTGAAGAAAGGGAAATCTGAGAGGCCAATAAATACTATATGAACCCTTCAATCAATCAGAAAAATAGTAATTAAAATCACAGGCATCAGACTAGCAAATTAAAAACTATGAAAATATCAAAGCTTGATGAGGATATAGTAAAAGGCTGTAGAGAGTAAATTGGGAAAATCACTTAGGAGCACAATTTGACATCAAGTAAATTTGAAAATGCCATATCTTATGACTGAGAAATCCATTTTTAAGAATATTACTTAGAGTAACTCTCATATCTATATGAATAAATATGCTCAGAAAGGATCATTCTGCTACAATTTGTAAGACGAAAGTTGGGATAATTTAAACATCTACCAATAGGAGAATAGGTATATAAACACAGTGAAGTTCTAGGCAGCAATTAAAATAAATGAGTTTAATCTTCATGTATCAAGATAGGTAAGTATCAGAAACATAATGTTGAAGGTAAAATATATATACTAGAGGCCCAGTACACGAAATTTGTGCACTCGAGGGGGGGTGTCCCTCAATCCGGCCTGAACCCTCTCACAGTCCAGGAGCCCTCAGGGGATGTCCGACTGATGGCTTAGGCATGGGGAGTGGGCCTAAACCAGCAGTTGGACATCCTTAGTTCTGCCAAGAAGGCGGGAGAGGCTCCCGTCACTGCTGCTGCGCTCACCAGCAGTGAGCCCGGCTTCTGGCTCGTCCCTCAATCCAGCCTGAACCCTCTCGCAGTCCAGGAGCCCTCAGGGGATGTCCGACTGATGGCTTAGGCATGGGGAGTGGGCCTAAACCAGCAGTTGGACATCCTTAGTTCTGCCAAGAAGGCGGGAGAGGCTCCCGTCACTGCTGCTGCGCTCACCAGCAGTGAGCCCGGCTTCTGGCTGAGCGGCGCTCCCCCTGGGGGAGGGCACTGACCACCAGGGGGCAACTCCTGTGTTGAGCGTCTGCCCCCTAGTGATCAGTGAGTGTCCTAGCAACCGGTTGTTCCGCTGTTCAGTTGATTTGCATATTAGCCATTTATTATATAGGATAATTGGATTTATACAATACAATTTAAAAATTTAAAAATAATTAGCACAAAGTAATGTTTTTATTTAGTTTTTACTTTTTAAATGCTTATGGATGTATTAAACTTATAGAGCATATAATGAGGAAGATATATGTGGACAACAGATATAATCTTTGGGGAGAAGGAGAATAGAATTTTAGAAAGGTATACGATACATTTGTATCATGAACTTTTTATTTCTTAGTATTTTATGTGTGTTTTAAAAATATTTATTATTGAAAAGTATTACTTTGTTCCCTTTTTTCCCCCCATTGATCTCTTCTAGCCTGCTTCCTACCCCTACCTCAGGCCTTCACCACCCTATTGTCTGTGTCCATGGGTTATGCATATATGCATACAAGTTCTTTGGTTAATCTCTTCCCTCCCAACCACCCACCCCCATCTTTCCTCTGAGATTCAACAGTGTGTCCCATGAATCTATGTCTCTGGATCTTTTTAGTTCATCAGTTTATTTTGTTCATTATATTTCACATATGAGTGAGACCATGGGATACTTGTCTTCTTTGGAATTAGTTCTCTAGCTATTGGATACATTTGTATCATGAACTTTTCATTTTTCAGTATTTTTATGTTTTAAAAAACATTTTTTATTTCCTAAAGAATGATTGTACCTTTTCTCACAAAGTATGTTGTTTTTCAGTTTTATTGAAAAATAATTGACATACATCACTGTAAAAGTTTAAAGCATACAGCATGATGGTTTGATTTATATATATTGTGAAGTAATTACCACAATAGATTCAGTAATATTCATCTTCTCATATAGGTACAATAAATAGAAAAGGAAGAAGAACAAATAAAGGAAAAATATTTTATTTTTATGAAGAAATATTTTTGTATCTACTCTTAACTTTCCTATATATCAAACAATGAACAGTGTTTGCTATAGTCACCATGTTGTACATTATATCACTAGTATTCATTTATCTTACAATCGGAAATTTGTACCTTTAACCACTTTCCTCTAGTTTTCTCTCCCTCAAGTCTGCCCTCTTTTTCAGTTTTTTTTTTTTTTTTTTAAGATTTCATGTATAGCCCTGGCCGGTTTGGCTCAGTGGATGGGGCGTCGGCCTGTGGACTAAAGGGTTCCAGGTTCGGTTCCGGTCAGGGGCATGTACCTTTGTTGCGGGCACATCCCCAATGGGAGGTGTGCGAGAGGCAGCTGATTGATGTTTCTTTCTCATCAATGTTTCTGACTCTCTAACCCTCTCCCTTTCTCTCTGTAAAAAATCAATAAAATGTATTTTTAAAAAAAAGATTTCATGTATAAGTGAGATCATACAGTATTTGTCTTTCTCCAACTTATTTTACTTTTCTTAGTATAAGCCCTTTAATGTCCATCCATGTTGTTTCAAATGATAGGATTTCCTCATTTTTAATGGCTTAATAATATTACAAATATATTATTCATCCATTGGTGGGAACTTGATTTGTTTGTTTTCTTGCTTGACTATTTTAAATAAAGCTGTGATGAACATGGGGTTGCAGATGCCTTTTTAAGTTTTCATTACCTTGGAATATATCCTCAGAAATGGAATTGCTAGATGATATGGTAGTTCTATTTTTAATTTTCTTGAAGATCATTCATATTATACTGTTTTCCATAGTGGCTGCACCAATTTACATTCCCACCAACAGCACACAAGTGTTCTCTTTTCTCCACATCCATGCCAGCATTTGTTATCTCTTGTCTCCAAAAGTATGTGTATTAAAATTCTGAAGCCAATATGGCAAAATATAAACAATATATAAATCTGGTTGGTATATATTTATATGAATGTCTGTAATTTTTTTTTTTTTTTTACTCCTCACCCATGGATATTTTTTCCATTGATTTTTTTTTAAGAGACAGAGTGAATAGGAGGGAGGAGGGGAGAAGAGAGAAAAACATTGATGTGAGAAAGACATATCGATTGGTGGCCTTCCACAAGCACCCCAACTGGGGCTGGGAATCAAGCCTGTGACCAAGGTACATGCATGCCCTTGAGTTGACTGTTTTGGTGTATTTTAAATACTTTATGACACAAATTCAACAGTGAAAAATCTATGTGTTTTGTAGCAACAGTAAACTAACAGCTTCTCAGAATATAGAATTCTATGTTAATGTTAAAATAACCTTCCCTTACAACTTTGAAGTTATAATTCTGTAGTTGCTTTAATATTTTGCTCCCATTATTTATTTCTTTTTTAATTTAAATTCTTTATTGCTTAAAGTATTTCATAAGTCTCCTTTTCCCCCTATTGACCTCTCCTTGGCTACTCCCACCCCCCAGCACGTGCCCTCACCCCCGCTCCCCATTGGTTATGCGCATGTGCATGCATACAAGTCCTTTATTTTCTCTTTCTGAAAATTCTTTGGAGGATATCATACATCCTGATTGTTTTGCTATGTCACTAGTACTTTCTTTCATATGTTCTATCTCTAATTCTTTACTTTTGCATCTTGATATTTTTTTTCAAACTATTCTTCCAATACTTTTATTAAGCTTTAATTCCCACAAATGGATTTTTAATTTGTTTGATTGTTGACTTATTTTTTGCCTTCACTCTTATTTCATAGATTGAAATATCTTCTCAGATCACTCTGACAATATAGTTGTAATATAAAAATTATACTTATTTCCTACTAGTGGCCCAGTGTATGAAATTCGTGCACTTGGAGAGGGGGGGATGGAGCTCAGCCTGGCCTGCGCCCTCTCGCAGTCACAGTCTGGGAGCCCTTGGGGTATGTCTGACTCAGGGCTAGCAGGCCTAAGCTGGCAGTCAGACATTCTTAGTGCTGCCACAGAGGTGGGGAGGCTCCCACCACCACCGCTGCACTTGCCAGTCATGAGCCGGCTCAGGGCTTCTGGCAGAGCAGTGCTCATCCTGCATTGAGCGTCTGCCCCCTGGTGGTCACTGCATATCATAGCAACTGGTCATTCCATCATTCGGTAGATTTGCATATTCACTTTTTATTATATAGGATGTCATTTTTGTTCATCTTTGTCTTTTATTTGATGGTGTTTCCCATAGGTCTTGTGCCTTTTTTTTCATAGATAAACATGAAGAATTCAGTTAGCATTCATTTGGTTATTCAAGTGTAAGGAATTCTCCTGCTTTTGTGAAATGGGTTCTTTTCCTGACAGGTTTCTCTCTTAATGGGAGATTAATAGGAAGTTCAGTGCAATTGACAATGTTTATAAATTGCAAATCTTTACATTCAGATTGTAGGTCAGAAGTGTGCCTTTTAGCTGAGAATTTTCAAATGCAGGAATAAAGAGGATGTTATTCTAGGTTAACTAGCACTCATTTTTGGAGGCTATAGCTATTTCAGGTATTTGTTTTCCTTAGGGGAATTGCTCTCAAATTTTTGGCTAAGATTCATACTAAAGTAGTTAATAAGAGAGTTTTCATCTCTCAAACTTCTGGCCTAGAACCTTCCAGCTTCTTCCAGGGAAACCATCTCCCACATGGTCAGAGTTTTGTCTGCTTTCTATCCATCCACTTATAAGAAATTTGTTAAAATAACCCATCCCTCAACATTTGTCTTGCTATTCTGACTTTGTCATTTCTTTTCATTGCTGTGCTATAATCGGACAGAATCTCCAGAGAAAGAGAGATGTGCATGTGTCCTGGTGATTGTTGAACAGGAAGCTGAGTTAAACTACCAGAGGCTTTCAGGATCCTTTTATGGTGCTATTTGTAGAGTGAGGAGCAGAGAAGGTGCTATTTCATGTTTTTAATATTTTATATTAAAAAATCAGACTACTTAAAAGAATTTTTTGCTTAATAAATAAATACACACTCATATATTTGTGTAGTCATACTGAGACAGAGCCTGAAAATGTGGTTCAGAACATATATATAGTTCAAATGTTTTTTCCTCCAGTCTTATTGAAAACTAATTGACATGTGTTTTTTCTTCAAGCTTTGTCAGTTACAGTTGAGACCGGTCCACTGTCATCTTTTCCTATCCTGATGGAAATTTCTCTTTGTGTGGGTCTGCTATTTGGGGTTGATGAACATTACTCAGTGTATCAACAGACTTCATGTAATGGAAAACTCTCTTCACATTATAAAAATAATTTCTGTAAGTAAGAAATTCCTAAATTCAATGTAGTATCCTACGTTGGATTTGGAACAGAACACAGATATTAATGTAAAATTCAATAATGTCAGAAGTGTAGCTGATAGTCATGTATTAAATGTTGGTTTTCAGTTTTGACAAATATGTAAGATATTAACATTAGCATAACCTAGGTGAGAGGTGTATGGCAACTCTATACTATTGTTGCAACTTCTCTTTAAATCTAAAATTACTTCATCAAAATAAAGTTTAACACACACACACACACACACAAACACACACACACACACATTTCATTTATTCCTTGAGCCTGGCCATTTTATCAGTATTGTCAACTCCTTCCACAAATATTTGTGAAGCATTTACTATCCAGACATGGTAGTAGATACTTGAGGATATCAAGAATAATATGCTTCAATTTACATTTAAAGATAGTTACATTTTTAAAAAGGCAAGAATGTCATTTATAATTTCCAATTTACATCTGCTAAATTGGTAGGCTTGCCTTTGCAGAATTGAATAAATGAAACAGCCCACCTTCTAGGTGAAAACTAAAACTTACATCTTACCTTTGAAATCTTACCTTGCTGAGTAGTTTATTGCTCATAGAGGATAAACACAAAAGGTGAAAATGGTGCTGTATCTGTGAGGGTAAGGGCAGTCTGTGATTCTGCTTGTGTCCAGCACAGTGTTGTAGGTAGAGTAGGTCTTTGAAGATGTTGAGTGGGAAATCAGTTTATTTATTCAATAATCAAATATTGAATGCCTACCTTATGTTAGGCATAGTTTTCACATTTGAAGGAGATATTTGCATGTCAAAGACAAAAGTGATCTACCAGGGTAAATGTTAAGGGCAAATGTGTAGCAAATGTAGTGATGTGGAAAATGCCTGGGATATGGAGTCAGCAAACTTAGGTTTGAAACTGGCTCTGTCAATTACTCTCTACACCTCAGATCTTTCTTGTGTCAAATGGGATTTATAATATTTCCTTCAAAATGTTTAAATAAGACAATAATGTCTTAAAGCATTTTGAAAATAAGAAAATGTTCAAGTAGACATTTTAATATGTATAGATCCCAAATAAAGTAAATACAAAAGTCATCTCCACTCCACTGATTTTCTTTAACAATTTTGTTTTTCAGAAAATTATTCATAAATACCTTTAAAACATATTTTAAAATATTTTCAACAAACTGGTAGGCAACTTTCAAATTTTTCTAATGTTGTGTAGAATGAGTATAAAAAAGTCCAATTTTGTTAAGAAAAGTGTTGACAATTAATTACCTCATTTCAAGGTAAAAGCAACTTCTGCTATTTTAATTGCTATACATATTTATCATAGTTGTTCTTTTTGTCTTAGAGTATACTTTACATTGACATATAATAGCAAAGTGCAGGTTTTGACAATGCTCCTCTCATAAAGGATTTGGAAAGGAAGTGGTTAATAATCCCTTCTAGCTCATAAGGTTCAATGTTGAAAAATTTCCACTCACTTCTTTTAGTGAAGCGGGTATTCATGGACTCGGTGCTTTCCTTTCCTTAAACAACTCAGTTCACCCTTTGCAAGGCATGTTTCTTCTCTATATATTGATTAGGAGCCGGAAACATAATAAAAGACAGTATCAAAATCATTTAACAAATATTTCTTGAAAACCTTCAGTGTTCAAGGTCCCCCAATAAACAGTTATGCAATGTTTCATAATGCAATATAGCAAAAAAAAAAAAAAAAATCTCAATAAAGACTCAGAAAAATCCTAAATGCTAATAGATGGAGGTTAACAGCATTTCACAAAGTGGAAACTTCTTTTGCAATATCTCCTAAGTTTTACATCATAAACCCAGGATTTAAAGTCAAAACTCTTGAGGGGAAATCCCTGTATTCTTGGATGATACCACAACTGACTCCCAAGATAGCTGCTGTGATAAAGCAGAGATAGTGAGACACAGATTTTATCCTCAAGATGTCTGCAAGATAAGACTTGACCTAAACTATGACCACATAGAGTAGAAATTAAAAGCTACAGAAAGACAAATATAATAAAAAATATGAAGAGCAATCAAAAGAGGGAGGGAAAATATCAGTGAAGTAAGGAGGGACTCAATGAAACAAGAAATAATTAATTTGGGCGTTTTGAAGATCAGAGAAATTGGGTGGGGGTATTTTGTCCCATTTGTGTGCACTTTCTAAATTAAAATGTTATTATACATACAAAGTCTATAAGCATTTTATAGCTTAAAGAATATCAGTATATAACTAATGCTCATGTATCTATTATATGCTCAATACACTTGAAATTTCCCCAGTGTTCTTCCTCTATAAAATAATCTCATTCCCACACTCTCAGAGGTAACCAATATCCTGAATTTTAATTAAATTCTTTATTCTCTGGCTTTTCTTAAAGTTTGCCACAGCAACATATATATGTATAGATATATAGATATATAGATATATATATCCTTAATCATATATTGCTTAGTTTTGACTCTCTTGACTTTATATAAATGAAATCACATTATACATGGTCTTCTTTGACTTTTTTTACAATTTCTATTTTTTACTTTTAAATTTTTATTATTGACAGTATTACAGATGTCCCCCATTTTCTCCCCTTTGCCCCCCTTCACTAGCCCCCACCCCACCCCAGGCCTTCACCACATTATTATTGTCTATTTCCATGGACTATATGTATATGCATATATGTTCTTCAGTTATTCTCTTCCTGTCTCCCAACCCCCATCCACTGTGAGGTCTATCAGTCTCTTCCAAGTATCCATGCCTCTGCACCCATTTTGTTCATCAATTTATTTTGTTCATTAGGTTCCACATAGAAGTGAGATAATTTGTCTTTCTCTGACTGGCTTATTTTGCTTAGCATAATAATCTCCAGGTCCTGTGACTTATTTTCCACTCAATATTATGATGTTGAAATTCATTAGTATTGATCTACATAGCTGTAGTTCATTCATATGTATGTTTGGGTGTTTCTATTCATTTATATTACAAACAACGCTGCTATGAACATGCTTGTATGTGTTGCATACATGCAATACTTACATGTGTTTAAAAACTTCATTTAGGTGTGAAAATGCTGAATCCTAAAAAATGCAATCACATCTTAAGTGTAACAACTAAACAAACTGTTTTTCCAAAATGGGAATGCCAACTTATTCTCCTACAGCAGTGTGTGACAGTGTCCATTACTTCATATCCTTGAAAACAGAAGCCGTTTTATTTATTTACTAGAGGCCCAGTGCATGAAATTCATGCACAGGGGTGGTGTCCCTCAACCCAGCCTGCACCCTCTCCAATCTGGGACCTCTCGGGGATGTCCCACAGGGATCGGGCTTAAACCAACAGCCAGACATCCCTCTCACAATCCGGAACTACTGGCTCCTAACCACTCACCTGCCTGCCTGCCTGATTGCCCCTAATCACTCTGCCGGCCAGCCTGATAGCCCCCTAAGTGCTCCTCTGCCTGCCTGATTGATGCCTAACTGCTCCCCTGCCTACATGATTGTCACCAACTGCCCTCCCCTGTGGGCCTAAGGGGACTGGGGAACTCTGGCTGGATGAGGCGGGGCTGAGAGGACTGGGGGACTGAGGCTGGATGAGGCTGGACTGGGAGCTGCCATCTTGTGGCTGTGAGCACCACCATCTTGTGAGGGCATGGCAGTCAATTAGCATATTTCCTTTTTATTGGCTGTGGGCACTGCCAGTTGTGAGGGTGTGACAGTCAATTAGCATATCTCCTCTTTATTAGATAGGATGTGTCCTAATTCCATAGCACAACACTTGGCACATGGTGGGTACTCTGTAACAGTAATTCATACAAATGAATGAATGAGGAGATCTTATGCTGAGCAAATCTAGAGAAAAAGAATGCAGATTTTTTTTAGGGATTACTATAGAACACACATATTTTTTCTTTCAATGGGAGGAGACAGATGACCTTATTAATAAAGAATGCATTCAGAGGCAAAATTACATTTGCATCCAATATGGTAAATGCTGAGTCAATTACCAGCTTGTGCTCTTACTCTTGTTAACATCATTCCTTCCTTTAACTCCTGGCTTGGACAACACACTCTCTCTTTTGTCATCCTATATAATAAAGAGGTAATATGCAAATTGACCATCACTCCCTTGCAAAAGATGGCCACCCCCATGTGGTCAAAGATGGCCACCACAAGATGGCCGGCAGGGGAGGGCAGTTGTGGGCAATCAGGCCAGAAGGGGAGGGAAGTTGGGGGTGACCAGGCCTGCAGGGGAGGGCAGTTGAGGGCAATTGGGCTGGAAGGGGAGCAGTTTGGCATCAATCAGGCTGGCAAGGGAGTGGTTAGGGGGTGGTCAGGCTGGCAGGCAGAAGTGGTTAGGGGCAATCAGGCAGGCAGGCAGGTGAGCGGTTGGGAGCCAGCAGTCCCAGATTGTGAGGGAAATGTCTGACTGCTGGTTTAGGCCCAATCCCTTTGGCAGTTGGACATCCCTTGAGGTGTCCCAGATTGGAGAGGGAGGTGCAGGCTGGTCTGAAGGACACCCCCCCCAGTGCACAAATTTCATGCACCGGGCCTCTAGTTAGTATATAAGGGATTTATGTTTTTGAAAGATGAATAATAAACTGTAGTAAAGGATATTTTTAAAAAAATTATCAGACATAGCCCTGGCCAGTTTGGCTCAGTGGATAGAGCGTCGGACTGTGGACTGAAGGGTCCTGAGTTCAATTCCAGTCAAGGGCATGTACCTTGGTTGGGGGCACATCCCCCGTGGGGGATGTGCAGGAGGCAGTTGATCAATGTTTCTCTCTCATCAATGTTTCTAACTCTCTATCCCTCTCCCTTCCTCTCTGTAAAAAAAAAAAAATAAAATATATTTAAAAAATTATCAGACATACAAAGTTAAGATCCATCTGATTTCACTCATATGTGGGATATAAAACTGAAAGCAACAAATGAACAAATAAGAAAAACAAACAACAACTTATAGGCATAGACAACAGTATGGTGGTTATCCGAGGGAAAGGAGTGAGGGGACTAAAGGGTAAAAGGGGTCAAATATATGGTGAAGGAAGGTGATTTTAGTTTGGGTGGTGGACACACAATGCATTATGAAGGTCATGTGTCATAGAAATGTACACTTCAAACCTGTATAATCTTATTTAAAATGTCACCCCAATAAATTTAATAAAAAATATCATCTGTATTTGTTCCATTATGAAATAACCACTACAAGCATTGTATGGCTGTACCAAAATCTGTCTATTACTGAGATCATTTTGATGTTATTGACATCAATGTTGGAGGAAGTAGCTTTTGGGAGTGTGCTTATTCACGCAGAAAGCATATGTAATAACACAACATAAATGGATTTTCAGAATATCAGTTCAAGGAGAGAATTTCAGAACATTTAAACAATTACCTCATCTATATATATAAGAGCCTAAGTGACCTAACGACTGGTCACTATGATGCACACTGACCACCAGGGGGCTAACACTTAACACAGGAGCTGCCCTGATGGTCAGTGTGCTCCCACAGTGGGAGTGCCACTCAGCTGACTGACCCATCCAGGCGACCCACCAGCCACTCCCTCCCTCAGTAGTCCTACAGGTCCAATCTCCAGAGAATGGGCCAGGCACTGAGGGACCGGCACTGCCAGCAAGATCCTGACAGTGATGCCAGCCTCCTGGAAGTCGGCCTTAGGCACTGCGGCCACTTCCCCTCCCTAGATGCTCCACAAGGAAGAAATGATATAAAAGTGGCTGCCAGGTGGCTCCTGACAACTGGCACAAGCATCAGCGGGACAGATCCAGATCCAAGGCTGGCAAGGGCATCCCACCGCCTGCCTGCCTGGAGGGCTGATAGCACCCTCACTCCCCCCTGACCCCCTTGAGACGGGTGCCAGTTGCAGGGCTCATGGCTGGTGAGCACCGCTGTGGCAGTGCAAGCCTTTCCTGATCAGGAATGATTGGGCGAGAGCCAGTGACAGGCGCAGCAGGGCCGGGATGAACAGGAGCAGCAGGCTGGAGCATTGAACTGCTGGTTTCAGCCCAATCCCCACAGGCCATGCTGAGGGACCCCACCTGTGCACGACTTCATGCACCGGGCCTCTAATTTTCTATGAGGAAACAGAGCCAAGAATATGATCCCCAACTCTGATTATGGCCTTCTCTTGCTCTGAAACTTCAGGTCATTCCTAATGAGTTGAAAGGTTAAAGTCCTCAGTTGAACATGCTTGAACTTCTTAGTATAGTGTTTGTTCCATTGTACCAGATTCAGTCAATAAAAAGTTTTCTACTTGCCTTAGCTGGTTTTGGCTCAGTGGATAGAGCATTGGCCTGCGGACTGAAGTGTCCAGGGTTCAATTCTGGTCAAGGGCACATGTCTGAATCGTGGGCTCAATCCCCAGTAGGGGGTGTGCAGGAGGCAGCTGATCAATGATTCTTTATCATCATTGATGTTTCTATCTCTCTCTCCCTCTCTCTTCCTCTCTAAAATCAATAAAAATATATATTTTTAAAAAGTTTGCTGCTCACTATGTACCAAGCTCTGTCAGAAACTTTTTACTTAACCCAATGACAACTGTGATGTAGTTGTTTATTGCTTCCACCAAATAACAACCTATTTTACAAATGAGGAAACAGGCTGAATATTCAGCTATTTTTTTTTCCAAAGTCTCAGAACAAATCACTGCATGTTTGGTTAATTCTCTTCTAGGGAGTAACAATCACATATCACATTCTATTTCATGGAAACAAGGGCAAGTGGCACCTGGAGTTTCTACCTGCCATTATTGTTACCCATTAAGTTTGTCTGTTCTCTTCAGTCCCTCATGGATGGCTTTGATATATTTTATATATATTGATTTCAAAGAGGAAGGGAGAAGGAGAGGAAGAGAGAGAAACATCAATAATGAGAGAGAATCATTGATTGGCTGCCTCCTGCTCGCCCCCACTGGGTATTGAGCCAGCAACCAGGGCATGTGCCCTTCACTAGAATAGAACCATGACTGCCTAGTTCATAGGTTGACGCTCAACCACTGAGCCATGCGGGCTGGGCAGCTTTGATGCCTTACCTTCAGCTTGTGCCCAACCTGACTTGTGGCTATGACACATGAGGCAAAGAATGATAGGAGCAGAGATGGATAGACTATGTGGGGTGTGGTTGGGGGAATGAAAAGTTAGATGACTGGGTGCTGTCTTTCCTGGGATAATATTGTCTAGTTAAGATCCCAGGTGCTGTCCCTCTCTTGTTGCTGTGTACTCTTTGCTTTGTAACTCAGAAGTGTTTATCATGACAAGCTGTTTGCAGATGGACTGGACAGAGAAGAGAAATTTGACCCAAGAAGATGTCACCTAAACAGCTGAGGCTAGTATTTCCCCAGATGTCCAAGCATTTAACCCACTAAGGGCTCTAGGAAGATCAGCAGCAATGGTTTTACTTGCTGAAATATTAACTTTTCCTACTTAGTTAATGGTACTATTTGCTTATTTTAAAGCATAGTGTGTATTTAGAATTCCATTTGATGCATTTATAAATCTAGAAAGATAATCATGATAAATATCATTACTCTTAGTTTACAGATGAGACAATTAAAGCCCAACATGTTCAAAAATCACATGAAAAGAGAGGAAGAGCTCAGACCACTAAAGAAGGAGGGAAGTTTGAAGGCACCTCAATAATTACTTATTCCAAAGCTTAACAGATGAGAGAACTGAGGCTTAAAGACGTGATTTCCTGAGGCTCCTCCAGTGTGTCCTGAATTTATATGGGACTTGAACCCAGGTCCCCATCTTGCAGCCCCAGAGTTTTTCCTACCAAACTTTCAGTTCCTGCCTTTACACTGTCTCAACATGCCTGCCTCACTAGCTGGCAAAGGAGTAATGCAATGTTTTGGCTGAAGATGAAGGGCGAAAAGGGACTGCCATGTTCTACCCAGTCATCCTGTACAGTGTGTCAAGCTTCAAAAGCCCTCCTGCTTCTTAATAAGTAAATGGGTTACCTGAAAAGATTGAAATCAAACATTCCTAGTAATTTTGAGGATTGCTTAATGTTCAGCGTTGTTTGTTTCTTTCTAAAAGTTCATCTCTTTGATTTAATCACCTAATCACCTACCAATCTTTGGAGGGAATGAAAAGGGAAAAAAATCTTATTTTAAATTCTCCCTAAGGGAAAATAGAGAATTGAGAAAACTAGTGGGGAGTGAAGGAAAGAATAATGGATAGTAGTCAAATAACTAGGATCTGAACTTCAGATATGTCTTCCCCTATTACTTTGATTCTCTGAGCCTCAATTTCTTCTTATGTAAAATGAGAATTAATAATAGTTTTATCTGCTTCCTGGGACTATGGTGAAAATCTGTGGCTAACCACTGTGAGTGCTTCATGTAAATTTAAAATGAAACTATACTTGTGTAAAGTGGTATTAAATATAATATTAATTTGACATCTCTCCCTTGGTATGATGAAAGAGTAAGGTGAGCTTAGCAGCTCAGAGTACAGATTTTGGAGTTGTATTATCTGGGTTTGAATTAGAATTTTAGCACTTATATCTGAATGGCTCTGGACAAGGTACTAAGCACATCCATAAAATGTGGGTAATAACAGAATATCCCTCCTGGTTTGATATGAGGGTTAAATGGGTTAATGTGTATAGCTTTCTTAGAGCAATGCCTTTTGCATACTAAATGCTGTACAAATGGTTATTAAATAAAACAATTTCAAAAAGACATTGATTACTTCATGGCAAATATATCTTCTGGACAATAGGGATGTTCTCTTAAGGTTCCATTTTAGTTGTATTCCTATCCCAATTCATAGCCACAGGCCTTTATTTACATAAATAATATCTTACCTTCAGGGTGTTTGGGTGGATTGACACCCAAACTCCCTGGACAGCTACAATCAGAGATGACCTTTATTTTGTTCCCTGGAGGGACCAGGGTGATTGGTCTTCCCAGGCCCATGGTCACCAGATGTCCTTCTGAGGATCTGCAGAACAGGGTCCATGCCACTGTGAACACTGCCTAATGATCTGAACACTGCTGTCCTGACTTTTCAGGAGCTGGGGTATGATGCCCCTGGGAAGGCTGAGTCTCCTTTAGTTTGAGACCCATGGCCCACCTATGCAGCAAAGGCAGACAACATCTGCTCCAGGGTGAAACCTTATAAATTTGCTAATACTTATAAATTTATAAGGGCATTCCTTATAAATTTGCTAATACTTATACTTCTCTGACCTACTGGTGTCCTGACACTGGCCTAGGAATTTAATGTGTTCTAACTCATTTTTAACTCTGAAATGTTGATGTAGTTCCAATGCCATTTCCAGTTTTAATATCTTTAAAGTGAAGCAAAGAAATTATAAAACACTTGCAAAGCACATTTGTAAAAAATAAGGTGAGCTCCCAAATTCAGGGGTCCTGGTAGAATGCAAAGCATACTCAGGAGCCTGGCAGCAAGGCAAATATCTTTACTTCTGCAGAAGGGTGCACAAGCACATAGTCTGGGAGCACATGCACACCCACCAGGTGGTCTGCTTGGCTTTTTAATCCTGATGCACGTGACCTGTCCCTTGCTCTTGATTGGAGCTCAGGCTCACAGTCTTTCGTGATTAGCTTATTCAAAGGGAGGGGTTGGCCTTTGCCATTTTAAGATGGTGACCCCCAGGGGAGCTGCAAGTCATAAGGCCAACATGGCAGCTGTCTAAACTGTTCGACAGAAAAGGTGACTTGTTTATTCTCACACACTGAATACAGAAGTTCTCTCTTCCCACCCCCAACATCAATCTTTCACATCCTCACCTGAATGCAATTAGTTTAACAACATTTTTTAAATTACTTAATCCTTACCCAAGGATATATTTATTGATTTGAGAGAGAAACATCAATGTGAGCCCTAGCTGGTTTGGCTCAGTGGATAGAGCATCAGCCTGCGGACTGAAGGGTCCCAGGTTTGATTCCAGTCAAGGGCACATGCCTGGGTTGTGGGCTCGCTCCCCAATGGGGGGCATGCAGGAGGCAGCCAATCAATGATTTTCTCTCATCGTTGATGTTTCTTTCTCTCTCCCTCTCTCTTCCTCTCTGAAATCAATAAAAATATATTTTTAAAAAATCAATGTGAGAGGTAAACATCAATCAATTGCCTCCTGTATGCACCCCTACCAGGGATTGAACCCACAATTTAGGTATGTGCCCTGACTGGGAATTGAACCCGCACACTTTTGATGTATTTCATGACACTCCAACCAACTGAGCCACCGGCAGGGTGACAATTTAAAAAGCAACACTCCTTATGGGATTTTACAAAATATCCTACTTAGCTATCAGAGGAAAACAGAACAAGCCCTTATTTGCAATTGAATATTGTTAGGTACCTAATATTTGATTAAATTACATTAAAAAGAATAAAAAACAGATCTGGAAGCAAACATCATCATCTTGATAGTTCTGTGGAGGGAGCTCTGCTGTGCTAGAAGAGCTAGTCTCAAAGTGTGGTCCTCAGACCAGCAGACCAGCCTCATCCGAGGATGTGGACTTGTCAGAAGTACAAATTATTGAGCCCTCCACAGACCTACTGAACCAGGAATTCTGAGGTGAGACTCAGAGTCTATAATTAATTTGAATTTTTACATTTCTACACGCTCATATTTTACATTGTGTTGTTTAACATTATCTTTTTTATTTCTGCCTTTTAAAATTTATTAAGCTACTCGCTGTGGGTTATGGGGAATTATCAGTCTCCCATGTAGTTGTGATGCACACTAAGTCTGAGCACCCCTTCGCGGAGAGTAGTCCAGGGGCTGGAAGACAGTCTGTGGCACAGGAAGAGGTCTGTTCTCCAGTCTCCTGCTTTACCTTCAAATCCTCTCAATTCCATTGAGAGCTGGCTGCGTCCCCTTCACTGGCCGACCTGGGAGGCCTTCTCACAGGCATGTGTTTAGCACAATTCTCAGCACCTAATAAACATTCACAAAACATTTGTTCCCTTTCTGAATATGGAATGCTTTTTCAGGCCTCCAGGGAAAAGGAAACGCTTCTTGCCAGAGGTCAGTGTTTGAAGAAAGGCAGGTGGGGTAGCAGTTCTTAGCCTTTTGCTGCTCTTCACAGGGTTTTACCCCCACGCATGGAGCGAAGGATCGGCGCCTTCCTTACTCTGATTTTCATAGTCTTTTCTCAGGTTAATAAAGCTTTGCTAGTCAGAAGTGGACATGCCCCTCTCCACCCATTCTAATGCCTTCAACAGGATGACTAAAGAGCCTCTCACCTAACTCTATGAGCTGTGTGCTAGGTCGGTGTGAAGAGCTATGCACTGAAGCCTTATATCTGGTTTATTCTGCATTGTTTCCCTCAGATGCAGTTGGGGTGGCTTGGTTTAAGGCCATGGCTATCTGCTATGCTTAGATATTTGAATCACTTGGGGAGGTTTGGGGGAAAATACCAATGCCCTACCAGTGGTCGGCAAACTGCGGCTCGAGAGCCACATGTGGCTCTTTGGCCCCTTGAGTGTGGATGGGCCACGAAGTTTCAATCGCACTGGTATTTTGTGGAAGAGCCACACTCAAGGGGCCAAAGAGCCACATGTGGCTCGCGAGCCGCAGTTTGCCGACCACTGCCCTAGTCCATTAAATCAGAATCTCTGAAGATGGGGACCTGTGAAAGGTCTTTAAAAAATGCTTCTCCAAGTCATTCTAATGTCTGGGGTGGACCAAGAACCATTGAGGTTCCATTGCCTCTGGCCACCAGCATTATAAAGTCCCTCTGACTAAAATTTCATGTTTCTTATAATTTACAGAAGACAGACACAAAAATTGGCTGTGAAAAGTGCTACATGAGCACCAAGACAGGAGCAATTCATGATCACTATAAAAGTCAAGTTTAAAGGGAAGTGGGTGCAGGTAGAGAAGAATACATACTCAGTGGAACTAGGTTTTTAATGCATCCTGGACTTTAAATCTGAAATCTTTCTTAATGGCTGCCCAAATGAAGTCACTTCTAACTGAGGGCTAATTACCAAGTACATTCAGCAATCCAATTTATTTCATTTTTTTCTGAGAGTTGTCTCTTAGCAAAGCGTTGCCCCTGATTTAAGTAATATGTGTGTGATTCTGTACAGAACTGAAACACAGTGCCCCAGCTCAGGAGAATTTCCTTAGAGTGCTTCTTTGTCCATTTTTCTAAATGGATATTCTGTTTCCCAAGACAACTCATCATTGAAGTAAATTATACCCTCTGCCTCTGTAATCAGGGCCTGATTTTCCAAAATTCTAAAGTTATCTCCTTTCCCCATAAAAAAGTAACACACACACACACACACACACACACACACACACACACACACTCAAAAAGCGAAGGTGTTTTTTTTTTCTTTTCTTTCTTTCTCTTTCCCAAAAGAACAGTTGGCTCTGAACTTGAAGTATTACACTGAAATTTCTCCAGAAGGCTATAAATCTTCTGAAGATATGGGCTTGTTGCCAAAAGAAGGATTTTTCTTTTCTGAATGGGCTGAGGACAAGGTACACAGGAATGGATGTCCTCAGTTTAATTTGCTCAGTACACATGGAACAGCCTCATTCTCCTGATTAAAACCCTTTGATGACTTCCTACTGCCTCCAGGCATCTGTGGCATTAAAGGCTTCTGCTTTGTTTTCTGTCTGCCACTACACCCTGACCTTCTGGCACATTCCTTTCCCTCTGAAACTCCATTCCGCTTACTGGAATTAGAAGTCTGTACATCGCCTAGTCTTCATGTAAGTTTCTATGCCTTTGACCTAAATGACTTTCACCCACACATATGCCTGATTAACTGCTTTCTTTCCTGCAAAATCCAATTCCATCATTACCTCTCCCTGAAAGTATTCTCTGCCATTCCTAATTCTCTTTGAATTCTTTCTCATCCTTGACCACAATAAATAAATAAATAAATAAACACATCTAAATAAATAATACATCTATTTGATGTAGGAGCCTCTTCATGCTTTCATAACTATACTACTATTATTATTAATACACTGTGAGAGATGGTATCTTCTGTGTCTGACATTTCTTTCATATAGCAACTTGTCGGACACTAAACAGAATCTCTAGACTTACAGAGATTAATGCTGCAGAGACTTAAGCACAAATTCCCCAATCTAAATAAATAATTCATCTATTTGATGTAGGAGCCTCTTCATGCTTTCATAACTATACTACTATTATTATTAATACACTGTGAGAGATGGTATCTTCTGTGTCTAACATATCTTTCATATAGCAACTTGTTGGACACTAAACAGAATCTCTAGACTTACAGAGATTAATGCTGCAGAGACTTAAGCACAAATTCCCCAAGTGTGTCACTGACAATGATGCTGAGTGAGATCACTCTTATTTCCACTCCTTGGTTCCTATGCTGTGTATTCTACCTACTGGAGACAGTACCATGCAATGGTCATTTATTTAGGTGCACTACTTCCTGAAGGATGCCATCCCAACTTTAGAGATATCATCTCTAAGTTGATGTATCAGCCATGTCTTCAAAACACTGTTTCATTATCCCATCATGCCATCAGTGCTTGGGTCATGCAGTACGTCATAGGAGCATTGACCATGTGCCCATTGCGGCACTTCATTTGCTACAAATATGTATCTTTGGGTCCTTAATAATTTAATACTATGAGGGATCCTGTATCAGTGTATCAGATGCTCTGTAAGGCCCTGGTTAGTGATGTTGGTAGAAAAAAAACAAACAACATATACTTGCGCATATGTCCATTCCAACCAATATGAAATTCTGACGTTTCCAAATGAATCACCACGAAGTGATGACTTGGCCTCCTAAAGGGATGCAGTTATATTTAGAGTTCAGCTTTAATCAGCCTTGGTACAGAAGAGACCATACTAGTAAGTCTGTCCTATATGTCTGCTTCCATTTTGTTTGTTTGTTTGTTTGTTTGTTTGTTTTGTTGTTTTCTAAGAACCCATTGTGCAACTGGGAAGGGTCAGGAATGTCAATGAATGACCCTGACTGACATCAACTGGCCAAGTGATTTTTATCTACCATATTTTTTCATGTACAAGATCCTATTTTTTTCTAAAATCATTAGACTGAAAATCGAGGGGCATCTTATACATGGAAATCAGTCGAGGAGGGAGCCGAGTGGGTGAGTGGGTGCATAGTTGCCCATACTTTGTCAAACAGACTTTCTCCAATCACAAGCCTTATTGTTACTGACCTCAGCTGATGCTTTAATTGGAGTTGGAGGTAGAGAGTGCACAGTTGCAACAGGAACCAGAGCATTCTGAGCCCATGAAGGTGTCAAAAAATAAAAAGATAAACACAGGTAAGTGATTATCTTACTCTGCAAAATTCAAACTGAATGTAATCAGCTATGCAAAAGAGCATGGAAATAGAGCTGCAGAGAGACAATTTGTACCTCCTTCCACTGAGTGTATAATCAAACAGTGGAGAAAACAGGAAAAACAACTCCTTAAGATACAAAAAAAAAAGGCCTTAAAAGGAAAACCAGCAAAATATTTAAAATATTGATTTCTTAATTTTGGGTTGGAAAAGTAGGGGGCATCTTATACATGGGGGTGTCTTATACATGGAAAATACGATACTTGGTTGTTACTGACTCTTCTATAATAGGTGCTCTCTGATGGGCATTTATATGCAATGCAAAGTCCTTTCCCATAGGTCCATCCACAGCTTCTTCCTCAGATACTCTTTTTATCTTCAACTAGAGACCCAGTGCACAGATACATGCCCTGGTAGCCTGTGGGGATCAGCCCCCTGTGGGACTGCTCATCCCAATCAGTTAAGTTGCAGGCCTGGGTCAGGCCCATATGAGAGACATTTGATCAATGTTTCTCTCTCACATAGATATTTCTCTTTTTCTCTCTCTCTAGAGAATACCCGTTTGAAGAGAAAAAAAGACATAGATATATTAGAAATTAATTTAATGGAAAATACAGAATATTTTGACCTAAGCAAATTAAAATACATTATGTAGCAAAACCTGTGGGATGCAGCTAAAGCAGTATTTATAAAGAAATTTTTATCTTTACAATGCTTATATTAGAGAGGGAGAAAGACTGAAATTAATGAAGTAAATGTATGCTTTCTAGTTGATGTACCAGATAAATCCAAATGCTAAGTAACTTAATAAAATTCAATTCTTACTTAAGTGACAGTGTAGTGTGAGTAGTTCTTATGGGGTGGAAAAAAAATATGGCATTTAGGTAACTAGGCTTCCCTCATCTTGTAGTTTGCTCTCCTGTAGGTTCTCAGTGTCTTCTCCATTTAGTAAATAGAATAGGGGAGGAAGGATATGAAGGATAACATGTAATTATTTGATAGATAAGTATTATGCATTTCTCCCAAATTCCATTGATAAGGATTTAGTCATACGTCCACCTGTAATTTCAGAAAGAAGCTTGAAAATGTCTAAAATGTGGCCAGAGGAATTCTAGATATCAAAACTTCTATTCAATATTTTACTAGAAATGTAATTAGTGAAGTAAAAGAAGAACATATCATACCATTATTATTTTATATTGAGTGATCATCTCATTATCCTGAATAAATATGTGATGAATTTAGAAACAGGTTACCAAAGAAGTGGACACTTGATTTATTATTGTGATGGGATCATAGGTGAGTGAGGAATGAATTTGCTGAGACAAAAGGATGACCTTTATCATACAGCATGAAAAAATAAATTTCATGTGAATTAAAATCTTACTTATAAAAGTCAAAGTTTTAAAGTTTTTCTAAGGTAATGTAGAACATCTTCATGACCTAAAAGTGATAACCATAACAAAAGTGATGCATTTGATGGTATTAATATTTTAAACTTAAGTCATTCAAATACTATAAAGAAATGAAAGGAAGTTACTGATGTTGGAAGAAGATATTGGTTCCACAGTATCTGGAACTAGTACCTAGAATACATAAAGCACTCCAACATTTAAACTTTAAAAATTCAGCAACACAATAAAGAAATGGGCAAAATATTTGTACATGTAAATCACAGCAGAACATAGCCAAGGAGCCTAACAAACATATTAAAAGTTCCTCAATTAGCAATCACAAAAAATGCAAATTAAAAACACAATGAGATTAAGTTCTCAATGGTTTAGCAACAGTTAAAAAGTTGAATAACACCAGAATTTATTATCATGGGTAATCTCATATACTTTTGCTGGGAATATAAATATTAAAAAATATCTACATTCTGTGATACAGAAATTTTTCTTTAGGTGTATAACCTAGATAATATCTTGGAGATAGGTACCAAGATATCAGTATAGGGATGTGGATGTCATAACTTTTGTTCTTTGTCACAGATAAAAAACAACCAAATGCCAATATCATGTATAAATAAATACTGGCATATATATGCAATGGAATAGTATGCAACAACAAAAAAATGAAAAAATGGAAGCTTTGCACAGCAAATTGATGGAAGTCACATGGAAATTGACAAAGAAGCTAGACAAAAAATAATAGAGTATGATTGCATGTATATACAGTTCAAAAGGAGGCAAAGCTAAATTATATTCTTTAGGGATGCATTTTTAAGAAGTGAAGCTCTTTTTAAAAAGGCAGGAAAATGTTTACGACAAAATCCTGTAAAGTAATTATCTCTAGAGGGACAGGGGAGAGTTGTGGTTATGAAGAGGTCCTTGTGTGGGATACTGTTAATATTTTATTACTTAATGTGATAATTTCTATTGTACTTATAATTTTATGCTGTCTTCTGTATGTATATTATAAGAAAACAGAAAACTAAATGAAATAAATATTTGGAGATCTATGTCATTGTAGTGGATCCCAGAGGGAATACATGGTGACCTGGCTCATAGGCTACAGTATCAACTGAGTCAATTTGGATAAAAGTAATCAAAAGAACTTGAATCAAATTGCCTTAAACAATAAGGAAGTACATTCTCCAACATAGTAGCAGTTGAGTGGCTTGGCTATAGTTAGAGTCAGGGTTGTGCCTTTTTCTCTGGTTTTGTTCTCTTATTTTTCCATGTGTGGTTTTTGTCATCCCCAGGGTTGAAGCAGGATGGATGAAATGCTTGCAAGGGTCATACATGGCTTCTCTTCCTCTTTGATTTATGAAGATCTAGGAAGCCTTCTCCCATACTTACCCTCACATTGCCTTTGTTAGTTTGATATCATGCATATTTGTAAAGCAATCTTTATCAAATAGGAATGGGATTAAATTAATTCTCTTTGATGGAAAGAGTCTTGGGAATAAGGTACCATAATCACTGCCAAGAGCTGGGAAGAGTGAGATCTTACTTGCAAGATAACACGTTTGCCTGCCACCGTGTATGGCTGTTGGTAGAAGACACAAGACTATTAGTAGGTCAGCAACTAAGAGAAGCAGCCTGAGGGTCTGCAAGTTTGCACTGGTTCCCTAAGGCCTGATTCCCAAAGGGCAGCAAAAATAGTGCCAAGTGACATCTGCACACACACGGATACATTACAGGAAAGAAATCCTGAATTTAGGAAATCTAGATATTTGATAATAGCCATAAGCCTATCTTTCCTTTGTTGAAAAAGAGACACTATCACAATCTTCCAGGGCTCTTCACCACATGAACATTCTGGAATAAAGGGTAATTAATGTCTCAGCTCAGAGGAAGTACAGAAATGTGGGGGACCCATGGTAATTGTCTCTTAACAACCACTGCAACTTTTCTATCTTGAAATTATCTCTGAATAAATAGAGCAAGTGAGGGCAGATTGGAAATGCGTCATTTGGTTTAGAGGCAGGCTTTTTTCCTAAACAGAGCCAAGATAACCATCTTCCAAGGGCAAAAGCTTAGAGAAAGCAGGAGGAAATCTGCAGCCATCTGAATTCAGAAGCCTGGATATTTCTAAAACATATATTTACAGATTTAAAGTTTAAATATTTTTTTAATGTTATGCCTTTTTTTCTCTGAGAGATAGCTTGCCCTGAGAGAGTATACTTTTAGAGCATAAAACTAACTCTAGAAATCTAGAATTGTCTAGTGAATTTGTTAATATGTAAATACTCACAGTAGAAATATCAAAACACAAAACAAAAATCATTTAAAAAGTCACTGTCCTGAAGATTTCTGAACTCATGAAATATCTATATGACTAATTGTTGCTGCTAATTTTTAGTTAGCCAACTATGTGAAAGTTTAATATGACACACATCTTACTTAATAGTTGTTGTTTTTTTTAAATGGGCTTTCTTTGTCATTCGTATAGTGAAAATATGAAATTGAGTTATCTCTAAAGCCATTAGAGTTCTGAACTGAATGGCTGTTACCTATTGTAACTTCCCATTTCCAACACTTACCACTCTTTCCATTTTACCTCCCAAAATATACCCTCCCATCTAACATGCATGGCCCTCTTTAAAGACTGCAAAAAGAACCATTTTGAATTTCTCAGTCCTCCTATGAGGTGTACAAAAGTGGTCACCACTTTAAAAAAAGTATTGCCCAGTGGGACTGAGTTGCCTAGGGTCATTTATTAGATCAAACATGTACTTACTAAGTTACAGAGATAGTACTCAGCTTAGAGATTCTGAGTCTGAATCCTTGGATTTGACATCCTCCTATGTAATTTTTTTTTCCAAAAATTCTCAAATTTCCTCGTACAACCCAGAAAAACAATCATCAAGGTGAGTCAACTCCTTGGTTGCTGTGTAAGTGGGAGATGTCCAAGAGCAAGGTTCTGCATGAGAAGTCAGGGTTCTGACTTCAGTAATGACCCATTAATTACAAAAATATGTGGAAATATTTTTTTTCTCTACAATTTACTCAATTTCATCAAGGCTTTTATAAGCTTCTCACAGTTAACCTCTCTCCAAAAGGACAAAGTAAATGAAAATGAAATGCAATGAGTAAATCTTCATCTTCTATCTTCTGTTATAGACCTTCTTTAATTAAAAGTTATCTCTGTGAAGTCTGTCTTTGTTTGAACTTTTCTACAATTAATTTGCTCCTGTAAGAGGATGGTTGTGTGTGTGTGCAGAAGCACCCACATGCACACAAACATACATTATGTGGAAAAGAGAAACATGTTTATTTGACTCATAATTGAGAGAGTAATTAGTGATCATTATGAGTTATTATTATTAAACAGATGTTGTAATTCTTTAAGCAGGGATCATCATTTCATCCATCTCTATAGCATCAACTGTAAGCATATGAGTTGGCATTTGGTTGGTTTCAACAAATGCTGGTTAAATAACCATACACATGAATTTTCTAGTTCAATCTTCTCATTTTGTAGATGAGAAAAATGAGGCCCAGAAAGATAACAATTCTGTTCATACAACTAGTTAGTAGTAAAGCTATGTACAGAATTTAAGTTTTGACTCTTACAGTGTACTTTCTAATAGTCCAAGTCTCTTTATACCATTTTCAAATTATACAAGAAATGCTTCTCTAAAACACCATCTCCTATGAGAGTGAGGTTAGTGGTACATAGTTATATTAAACTAGAGGTCCAGTGCACGAAATTTGTGCACTGGAGGGGGGTAACCCTCAGCCTGGCCTGCACCCTCTCACAGTCTATGACCCCTCGCAGTCGTCACTGTCACAATCCGAAATCTCTCACTCCTTACCGCTTGGCTCACTGTTCCTTAACACTGCTGCTGAGACGGGAGAGGCTCCCACTACCACCTCTGCACTCGCCAGCTGTGAGCCTGGCTTCTGGCTGAGTGGCGCTCCCCCTGTGGGAGTCCTCTGACCACCAGGGGGCAGCTCTTGCATTGAGCGTCTGCCCCCTGGTGGTCAGTGCGTATCATAGCAACCGGTAGTTCTGGATGTTCCTCTGTAATGGTCGTTTAGGCTTTTATTATATAGACTAGAGGCCCGGTGCACAAAAATTTGTGCACTCGGGGGTCCCTCAGCCCAGCCTGTGCCCTCTCACAGTCTGGGACCCCTCGGGGGATGTCCACCTGCTGGCTTAGGCCTGCTCCCCGGGGGATTGTGCCTAAGCTGGCAGTGATACATCCCTTGGGGGATGTCCACTTGTCAGTGGGCAGAAGCTGCAGTTGAACATCCATAGAGCTGCTGAGGGGGCAGGAGAGGCTCCAACCATCGCCGCTGTGATGCCGTCAGCCTGGCTTGTGGCTGAGCAGAGCTTCCCCTGTGGGAGTGCACTGATTACCAGGGGGCAGCTTCTGCATTGAGCATCTGCCCCCTGGTGGTCAGTGTGTGTCATAGTGACCAGTCATTCCCAGGGTCAATTTGCACATTACCGCCCTAACGGGTTTGGCTCAGTGGATAGAGCGTCGGCCTGCGGACTGAAGGGTCCCAGGTTCGATTCCCGTCAAGGGCATGTACTCTGGTTGCGTACACATCCCCAGTAGGGGATGTGCAGGAGACAGCTGATCGGTTTCTCTCTCATCGATGTTTCTAACTCTCTATCCCTCTCCCTTCCTCTCTGTAAAAAATCAATAAAATATATTTGGAAAAAAAAATTGCATGTGCACATTACCCTTTTATTATATAGGATAGAAGCCTGGTGCATGGGTGGGAGCCAGCTGGTTTGCCCTGAAGGGTGTCCCGGATCAGGGTGGGCAGGGGACCCCCAGCTCCCTACGATCGCCCACGCCGCCCCTGCTCACGATTGCTGGCTCTGCCCATGCTCAGGCCTAACACCTCTGGCCAAGGCATTAGGCCTGGGCAAGGGACCCCCAGCTCCCCACCATCGTCAACTCGGCCCCTGCTCCCTGTGATTGCCGGCTCCACCCTAATGCCTCTTACCAAGGCATTAGGCCTGGGCAGGGGACCCACAGCTCTCCAAGGGATCTCCTGCTCCACCCCTTCCCAGGGCCAAGGCATTAGGCCTGGGCAGGGGACCCCCCCCAGCTGCAATCAGAGACTCTGCCCCGGCTCCCCATGATCGCTGGAACCACTCCTGCCCAGGCCTAACACCTCTGGCTGAGGTGTTAGACCCGGGCAGCGGGGACCCCCAGCTGCAGCTGCCCCTGCCCGGCTGCAGCCGCCCCCCAATCGTG